>NC_041224.1:120441562-120460357 GCF_002837175.3 Physeter macrocephalus | reverse complement strand
AAGAAATAAATGGAATCCAAATCAGAAAAGAAGAAGTAAAGCTGTCACTGTTTTCAGATGACATGATACTATACATAGAGAATCCTAAAGATGATATCAGAAAACTACTAGAGCTAATCAATGAATTTGGTAAAGCAGCAGGATACAAAATTAATGCACAGAAATCTCTTGCATTCCTATACACTAATGATGAAAAATCTGAAAGAGAACTTAAGGAAACATCCCATTTTCCACTGCAACAAAAAGAATAAAATACCTAGGAATAAACTCACCTAAGGAGACAAAAGACCTGTATGCAAAAAACTATAAGACACTGATGAAAGGAATTAAAGATGATACAAATAGATGGAGAGATATACCATGTTCTTGGATTGGAAGAATCAACAATGTGAAAATGACTCTACTACCCAAAGCAATCTACAGATTCAATGCAATCCCTATCAAACTACCACTGGCATTTTTTACAGAACTAGAACAAAAAATTTCACAATTTGTATGGAAACACAAAAGACCCCGAATAGCCAAAGCAATCTTGAGAACAAAAAATGGAGCTGGAGGAATCAGGCTCCCTGACTTCAGACTATACTACAAACCTACAGTAATCAAGACAGTATGGTACTGGCACAAAAACAGAAATACAGATCAATGGAACAGGATAGAAAGCCCAGAGATAAACCCACACACATATGGTCACCTTATCTTTGATAAAGGAGGGAAGGATATACAGTGGAGAAAAGACAGCCTCTTCAATAAGTGGTGCTGGGAAAACTGGACAGCTACATGTAAAAGTATGAAATTAGAACAATCCCTAACACCACACACAAGAATAAACTCAAAATGGGTTAAAGACCTAAATGTAAGGCCAGACACTATCAAACTCTTAGAGGAAAACATAGGCAGAACACTCTATGGCATAAATCACAGCAGGATCCTTTTGGACCCATCTCCTAGAGAAATAAATGTAAGGCCAGACACCATCAAACTGTTAGAGGAAAACATAGGCAGAACACTCTATGACATAAATCGCAGGAAGATCTTTTTTGACCCACCTCCTAGAGAAATGGAAATAAAAATAAAAAAACACAAATGGGACCTAATCAAACTTAAAACCTTTTGCACAGCAAAGGAAACCATAAACAAGACGAAAAGACGACCCTCAGAATGGGAGAAAATATTTGCAAATGAAGCAACTGACAAAGAATTAATCTCCAAAATATACAAACAGCTCATGCAGCTCAATATCAAAAAAACAAACAACCCAATCCCAAAATTGGCAGAAGATCTAAATTGACATTTCTCCAAAGAAGATATACAGATTGCCAAGAAACACATGAAAGAATGCTCAACATCATTAATCATTAGAGAAATGCAAATTAAAACTACAATGAGATATCATCTCACACTGGTCAGAATGGCCATCATCAAAAAATCTACAAGCAATAAATGCTGGAGAGGTGTGGAGAAAAGAGAACCCTCTTGCATTGTTGGCGAGAATGTAAATTGATACAGCCACTATGGAGAACAGTATGGAGGTTCCTTAAAAAACTAAAAATAGAACTACCATAAGACTCAGCAATCCCACTACTGGGCATATACCCTGAGAAAACCATAATTCAAAAGACTCATGTACCAAAATGTTCACTGCAGCTCTATTTACAATAGCCAGGACATGGAAGCAACTAAGTGTCCATCGACAGATGAATGGATAAAGAAGATGTGGCATAAATGTACAATGGAATATTACTCAGCCATAAAAAGGAATGAAACTGAGCTATTTGTAGTGAGGTGGATGGACCCAGAGACTGTCATACAGAATGAAGTAAAGAGGGAAGAGATATGGGGACATATGTATATGCATAACTGATTCACTTTGTTATAAAGCAGACACTGACACACCATTGTAAAGCAATTATACTCTAATAGATGTTAAAAAAAAAAAAAAAAAAAGAAAGCCCAGAGATAAACCCACATACATATGGTCACCTTATCTTTGATAAAGGAGGCAAGAATATACCATGGAGAAAAGACAGCCTCTTCAATAAGTGGTGCTGGGAAACTGGACAGCTACATGTAAAAGAAAGAAATTAGAACACTCCCTAACACCATACACAAAAATAAACCCAAAATGGATTAAAGACCTAAATGTAAGGCCAGACACTATAAAACTCTCAGAGAATAACATAGGCAGAACACTCTATGACATAAATCACAGCAAGATCCTTTTTGACCCACCTCCTAGAGAAATGGAAATAAAAACAAAAATAAACAAATGGGACCTAATGAAATTTAAAAGCTTATGCAGAGCAAAGGAAAACATAAACAAGACGAAAAGAAAGACAACCCTCAGAATGGGAAAAAATATTTGCAAATGAAGCAACTGACAAAGGATTAATCTCCAAAATTTACAAGCAGCTAATGCAGCTCAATATCAAAAAAACAAACAACGCAATCCAAAAATGGGCAAAAGACCTAAATAGACATTTCTCCAAAGAAGATATACAGATTGCCAACAAACACATGAAAGAATGCTCAACATCATTAATCATTAGAGAAATGCAAATCAAAACCACAATGAGGTATCACCTCACACCCGTCAGAATGGCCATCATCAAAAAATCTACAAACAATAAATGCTGGAGAGGGTGTGGAGAAAAGGGAACCCATGGGAATGTAATGGGAATGTAAATTGATACAGCCACTATGGAGAACAGTTTGGAGGGTCCTTAAAAAACTAAAAATATAACTACCATACAACTGAGCAATCCCACTACTGGGCATATACCCTGAGAAAAACATAATTCAACAAGACTCATGTACCACAATGTTCACTGCAGCTCTATTTACAATAGCCAGGACGTGGAAGCAACCTGTGTCCATCGACAGATGAATGGATATAGAAGATGTGGCACATATATACAATGGAATATTACTCAGCCATAAAAAGAAATGCATTTGAGTTATTTGTGGTGATTGGATGGACCTAGAGACTGTCATACAGAGTGAAGTAAGTCAGAAAGAGAAAGACAAATACCGTATGCTAACACATATATGGAATCTTAGAAAAAAAAAAAAGGTTCTGAAGAACCTAGGGGCAGAACAGGAAGATGCAGACGTAGAGAATGGACTTGAGGACACAGGGAGGGGGAAGGGTAAGCTGGGACGAAATGAGAGAGTGGCGTGGACATATATACACTACCAAATGTATAATAGATAGCTAGTGGGAAGCAGCCATATAGCACAGGGAGATCAGCTCGGTGCTTTGTGACCACCTAGAGGGGTGGGATAGGGAGGGTGGGAGAGAGACGCAGGAGGGAGGAGATATGGGGATATATGTATATATACAGCTGATCCACTTTGTTATAAAGGAGAAACTAACACATCATTGTAAAGCAATTATACTCCAATAAAGATGTTAAAAAAAAGCTGGAATACTCCAAGCAACAAAATAACATAGTATTCGATTATAATTCAAAGTATTAAATGAATATCAATGAGTCCATACAGATATAACTAAATAAAAAATGAGGGATACTAATGTCTTGTACTGAAGAATTACAAATAATTTATGTAGATATTCTCTGCTGAGGAAGCTAGAACTCAATTAACCTCCTAGCCCACACTCCCCAGCCCCATCATTGAGTATGGGCTGCACTTTAGTGATTTGCTTCAAAGAGTAGAGTATGAAAGAGGAATGTGGGTAACTTTACAGAAGAGAAACATGGCAAGTACTACCTTGCCCAGGTGACCAAGATTAACATCACTAGCTGTAAGTCATATTGATAGACGATAACCTTGAAATGATGTGATGAAAATGGCATTTCACCCCTGTAACTCTCTGTCCCATAAAACCAATACCTCAGTCTAATCATGAGAAAAACTTCAGAAAAACTGAAATTGAGAAACATTCTATAAAATACCTGACCAATATTCCAGAACTGTCATCAAAAACAAGGAAAGTCTGAGAAAATGTCACACAGCAGAGTAGGCAACAGAGACACAGTAACTAAATGTCTATGGAATCCTGGATAGGATCTTGGAAAGTAAAAAGGACATCTGGGAAAAGTAGTGAAATCTGAATAAAGTGTGGCCTTTAGTAAACAGTTGTATAACAATGTTGATTTCTCCCCTGTGACATATGTACCATAGTAATGTAAGATGTTAGCAATAAGGGAAACTGGGTGAGGGTTATAGGAACTCTGTACTATCTTCACAACTTTTCTGTAAATCTGAAAGTATTCTAAAATAAATAGTTTATTGAAAAAAAAAAGGCCAAGTAAAGATGATGGAGTGAAATCTGAACACGGAAAACTATGTATCCCATCACATTCCACTTGAATGGAAGATAAAAATTAATCAAACAGCAAAGGAAGCAGGACACCATGTAGTAATTTTTAAAAGTAGGGATAAGGTGGAGAGTGGAAAAATGATTTTGAACAGGTTCAACTACTCTTTTTACACATGAAAATAGGTATTGAGAAAAGACAGTGACCTCACCAAATCCTGGAAATTTTTCACTAATACCACACAGCTTGGAAATAACCTGAGAGACCAATGAGTTGAACCAGAGAAAAGTAAAGAAAATCTTCCTGCATTACTGAAGAATCTTTACAGAGAAAACAAGAATCATCAGGGCTGGCCATTTTTTTTTTTTTTTTACTACACTGGTGGAACAAATAAAAGCCCAAAAGAAATACTCCATGGAATCAGGATATCCACAAGACAAGACAGAGTGAGCCGTCAGAGCAGTGCAAGTCACCAAACAAAGTCCTACAAGCAGAGGACAGAACTTCAAACAAAATTGGTATCTAGCCCCAAGGAGGTCTTCCCAACTACTACTCTTACCCCACTGCCTTACAGCAATGAAGAAAAGTGGCCCAGAAGCAATACCTAGCTAAGTATCAGAGGAGAAGGCAAATAGGTTTCAAATAATATGAAATGTTTATCAAGGAAAATTCACTTGCACTATATCAGAACAAAGAAAAGTTCCTGACAATTTAAGCATGAGTAAGATGAAGAGAAATGACATGCCAACTATGAATTCACCACAAACACATGACAAAATATCATGCAAATGAGATAAAGATCATAATAGAAAAGATAACATAAACCAAGAGAAAGAAGAAAATTGTCCTATCGTGGTTGGCATTCTAGAAAAACATATGAAGAATATGAATTCAATAAAAGAAGTTCAAAGAGAAGATGCCAAAACAAAAGAGTAGATGAATAGGAAAATTGAAAACTTAAGGATAGACTTGAAACTTATATAATTAAAAAAAGAAAGAAAAGAAAACTTAAGGGAACACTGAGAATAAATAAACAAAATATTTAATAAATGAACTAGAAAGAACAGGGAATGGGACAGTAACAATTGGAATTACTAACTAAAGGAAAGGCTTAAGAGTATCACAGTGAATGCAGAGAAAAAGACAGGAATTAAAATAATTATTGAAGAGATAATAGATAAGGATAAAAGTTCCTTATAAAAATAATTGAAGTCTCTAAAATGGAAAACCTAAAAAACAAATGTAAAATTTCCCTGAAATAAAGGAAGAATCAAATAGTCTTTAGAAAGGCATGCTGTGATTCTAAAAATATTACAGATCAACGTGAACATACTGATTAAGTTGTTCTACTTCAAGAATAAAGAAAGAATCATTCAAGTACCCAGGTAGAAAAGATTAAACCACCTATAAGTGAGGAAAAAAGCAATATGATTGACCTCAGACTTCTTTTCAGCCAAACTCAATGTCAGAAAAGTCAGTAACATTTTTACAGTGTTTAGAATGAAAAAATACTTGAGCCAAGAATTTTATTCATAACCAATTTGAATATAAGGATAACAAACAGCCAGTCTGGAGTATGTTAAAGTAGAGAATAAAGTATTTATAAACCCTTCCTTAAAAAACTATTTGAAAACGAAATTTGGTTATCCATGAACTCCCCACAATAAAGAACTCAGGTGTAAAAATGCCATGTATGATAAAAGTTCGAGTAGTGATTATTCAACCCTTTTAAATATAAAATAAAGGTTAAACAAGGGGGGCACTTTGGCTATAGAATCCAATACAGCTTTTACAAATTTTTTAAAAGTAGAATTCATAAAGAAAAAGAAAAAAAGGAGTTTAAAACTGTTATTTATTTCGTAGCTGAGAGTCAAATAATATTGCTTAACTAAAACACTGCACAAAAAATATTGATGAGATTCCAACACCTTAATGTTTTTCTGTCTCTTAAATTTACACAGTCCTTTAGGGAATTAATATATCTTATTGAGAGAAAACACTGCCTGAAGTTCAAAAATTTCTTCAGTTTCACTTCAATTGATTATTACTCTTCAATTCAAGTAACATATAGCATTTGCTACAAGTCAAGTATTTTTCAATACTTATTAAATCATTTAGTCCTCATAACAACCAATATAAAATAGCCACTATTTCCATTTTGTAGACAAAAAACAGAGTCCCAGAAACTGAATAATCTGTCCATGACTGTACAGCTAGGAAGCAAAAGAGTGAAGATTCAAAGACAGGTACCTGTGTCTGGAATCTGTGCTCTTCACCTCTATAATATAATGCCTCTCAAATAAAACAAAATGTAGAAAATGAATTAATTTTTATCAAATTAATTCTATGTATGCATCTATTCAACCATCTCTTCTTCCAGACAGTAGTGTTTATATAAACAAAGAGAAATGTTTGGAATAATGTTTCCCTATTGATAAATATAGTTATTTGGGAGTAGGCAGTGTGGAATTTAGCTAAATTTTAAAATTTATTTTTAGTTGTCAATGAGTTAATGTTTTATAATGAGTCTCTCCATTTGCTTTTTGAATGAGCCTTCAAAAAAAAATGAAACCATTAATATAAACAAAAACCAAATCACATTACCTAGTCACAACCTGAACGCTACAATATTAATTATTTAATGATTCTGTCTAATGAACCTCCATGGGTTTTTTTTTGTCTTGTCTTTTGTTTTTTGGCCATGCCCTGCGGCTTGTGGGATCTTAGTTCTCCAACCAGGGATCGAACCCCCCGTGCCCCCTGCATAGGAAGGGCGGAGTCCACTGGACCGCCAAGGAGTTTCCCACCACGTTTTTTTTTTTTTTTTTTTTGTGGTATGCGGGCCTCCCTCTGCCGTGGCCTCTCCCGCCGTGGAGCACAGGCTCCGGACGCGCAGGCCCAGCGGCCACGGCTCACGGGCCCAGCCGCTCCGCGGCACGTGGGATCCCCCTAGACCGAGGCGCGAACCCGGTTCCCCTGCACCGGCAGGCGGACGCGCAACCACAGCGCCACCAGGGAAGCCCCCTTTTTTTTTTTTTTTGCGCAGGCTCAGTAGTTGTGGCTCACGGGCACAGTTGCTCCGCGGCATGTGGGATCTTCCCAGACCAGGGCTCGAACCCGTGACCCCTGCATTGGCAGGCAGATTCTCAACCACTGCGCCACCAGGGAAGCCCCCCACCACGTTTTAATTAGTATTTTATTGTGATTCCTCAGAGGCTAGCACAATATTGGGCACAGCAAACATTCGATAAATATATTGAGGGATCAACATAAAAATATTAGATTACTACATTCTATCTATCTTGCAAGTTACATCTCTAGATGCTCTAGGGCCTTTCTACCCAAAGTGGACTCCTTAGATTAACATCATTTGCATGACCTGGGAGCTTGAAAAAAGGCAGAATCTCAGGCTCCACTCCAGACATTATCTAACAAGAATCTGCATTTTAACAATATTCCCCAAATGATTGTAGTGCACATTAAAACTGGAGAAGTAATTCTTTCCAGAGCATTGTTTCTCTAAGTGCAATACATTATTTACCTATACCAGAATCACCGGGTTCGCTTGCTAAAAATGTAGATTCTCAGGCTCTACCCTATTTCAGGTGTCAGGTTTCAGTTTAGAACCCACAGCTAAAAGACGTAAAAAGTAGTGTAGAATAGGAATGAGCACAATAAGCAGAGACCAGTAAAAGAACCCAGAGAGCTGAAATAAATCAAGGAGGTGATAATAAGGAGAGGGAAGAAAAGAGGAGTCACAAAGGAAGGTAGAGTAAGGATATCAACAACAGAACTATGAAGAAATAAAGAAAGTAACTGTACTAAGAGTGTTGTGCATTTCTTTCTTTCTTTTCTTTTTTCTTTCTTTCTTTTTTTTTTTTTTTTAGTGACTGAAAACTACTAGCATGCCAAAAGTTTTAGAAAAAGACTGTGGGGATATGGAATTTACCACTGTAACATATAAGCATCAGTAACATTTTAAAACATGTAACCACCACATAATTCATGTACTTTATAAATGCTCCTAATGTCATATGTAGTTTTAAATGTGTACATACAGTTTTAGAGACATTTCCATATGCTTGGATCGTGCAACTGCTTCATCTCTCTCCTCATTGGCTAACTGCAGTCGAGACATAATAGCTTCATCACGTTCTCTCTGTGCAAAATACACCTCTTCAACCAGAGCTACCAAAATATATAATTCATAATTAATTAGCGAAAATAAAAGAAAAATGCATACTTTTAGCAAAAATAAAAAGCAAAAAAAATATTTTATTCAACTGAGTTAGCATCAATTAATTTGTTTACTTGAGAAAACATTAACTTTTTAAGCTACTGCAAAATTGAGATACTATTTCATACCCATAAAAGCAAAAATTAAAAGGTCAAACAGTAAAAAATATTGAGCTCGTGAAATAAAGGAAACACTCAAATATACTGCAGATAGGTACATATGTTTCGACAATCATCTGATGAGCAATTTGGCATGCTAAAGTTGTGCCTAGTCCATAACCTGGCAAATCTCCTCTTTGGTATGAAGCCTAGAGAAATTCTTGCACATGTGCACAAGGAAACATGTATAAAAATGCTTAGGAACAATGTATAAAAATGTTTATTTCAGCATGATATAATAGCAAAAACTTACAAATAACCCAATTGTCCAATAACTGGAGCAGGAATAAATAAATTACTATACATTAAAAATGGAATACTATGCAGCATTTAAATGAATTAACTATGGACAAATGGACAAATCTCAAAAATGAAAATTTGACAAAAATAGCAAGTTGCAAAATAAAGCAAATCTATTATTCGTGGATAGACACAATTAGTAAAAAGTATTAAAATGAACATGGAAATGATAAACACCAAATTCAGGACAGTAGTTACCTCAGTAAGATGATGGAAGGAGAGGAAAGAGGAGAGTAAATGGGGGCAGAGTTGTGTTGGTTTAGCACTGAACATCTCCGGGAGCACCATTTATATCGATTATAATACAAATGACATCATGTAAATTTCTGCAGCACTATATAGGGAGCTTTTATGTTACCTGAAACTGTCATTTCTCAAACTTAATTTCTACTTGATATCTTACATAACTTTTAAAATATCACTGCAATTTTAGACAGAAAGGGGCTCAAATACTTGGATCACTGAACCAAATTTATTTATACTGTCAAACCACAAAATAAACTTAGGAAAGACATTTGAAATGTTCTTTTAGGTCATAAAACACTGGGTTTCTGCTAAGATTTGTCATAGACTAATACACTGTTAATCAAGATAGTTACTTTTATATTACTTAAATTATAAGTAATGGAAAAGAAAAAAAACCCTGAGAAAAAAGCAACTGTATCTTTTCCATAATACAGTATATAATGGAACATGCAATGGCAAAGCAAAAATCAAAACTACTTCTAAGAAGCTAAGCCTTAGGGAAGATGAATAAATTAATTAATTCATCAAATATTTATCAAACTCCTGTGGCAGTCATCAATCCAGTTTTAAGGAATATGAATATAGCAGTCTAAGAAGGCCTTGTCATCCTAGAGTATACATTCTACTACAGGGAAACAGACAGTAGAGAGAAACACAGGCCAAAAATTCGGTAGGTAGGTAGGTATGTAGATAGATTGCTTTGAAGGAAAATACAGCTGTATCAGAGAAAAGAGTGATTTGGTAGATGGGGAATAGGGCAGACTATTTTAGAAAGGGTGGTCAGAAAAGACCTTTTTAAATAAGTGACATTTCAGCACATTCAAATAAGGGAAGAGTAACCATATTCATATTTGAAAGTAGACTAAGCTGAAGAAAAACCGGGACAAAGGCCCTAAAAGTATCAGCGACATAACAGCAATACGGCTGGAGCACAGAGAGGGTGAGAGTTTTGGGAGATCACACTGTAAGTCACAGCAAGGAATTAAGATCTCATCTAAATATGATGGTAGCCAATGGCGGTTTCTGAGCAAGGAAATGACAGCATCACATTTACGTTTAAAAAGGAATTCTGGCTTCCAGGTGAGAAGTAGTTCATAGGTGGGGCAAACATGGAAGCAAATTCCAGTAGGGAGACTATAGGAGTGGTTCAAGCAAGAGTTCACTTCAATAACCCACAAGAATAACCCTTTCCCTGAAACTTTAAGCTACCTAGAAATAAATATCAACTTCTAGAATAGGAACAATTTGAACAGATCTGTGTTTCAGAAGGAAACTCCCAGAGATTAGCATTCAGTGTGTGGAAGATGCAGGGATCACCTGCATCAACTTTCAAAAGTTGCAGGTTGGATTGTACACGCCCCTTAACCCAATATTAGATTATTATAAAAGTCCATATAAGAAACAATGAAACCCTGAATTAAGACAAGGGCAGCACAAAAGAGAAAGAACATAGATTCAATTCATAACAAAAAGTTAAGTATGGGGCTTCCCTGGTGGCGCAGTGGTTGAGAGTCCGCCTGCCGATGCAGGGAACACGGGTTCGTGCCCCAGTCCGGGAAGATCCCACATGCCGCAGGGCGGCTGGGCCCGTGAGCCATGCCCGCTGGTGTACCACAAAAAAAAAAAAAAAAAAAAAAAAAAGTTAAGTATGTACCAAACTTCAGAGGAGAGAAAAATAGGACAGGTGACTTCACTAAGGCATCCCTCAACCTATCAAAAGGTAATCTCCATGAAACTCTGGGGTAAACAGGCTACTCTTCTTACTGCTGCCACATAGATTCCAAGGCAAAAAAAAAAAAAAAAAAGTCTTAGCTCAGCATTCAAGGAAAACTGGAGTCTAGCTCTAGCCTACTTTCCAGCATCATCTACCACCATATTCCCTTTAGGACAGTATTTCACAAAATACAGGATGTGAAACACATTTTTTAATAGTTATGTCACTTTAATGTATATTAGAAAACCATAACTAGCACATCAGACTTATAATATCTCTGAGTGGCATTTAATTTAATGTCCAATTAAAATTCAAATTTCTTTAAATTACCCATATTGTTGAGGTAGATGCCAAAAAAGGGTAATTTTCCATTATTTCATTTATTTAAAGTTCAAAAACAAAAAAGAATGGCCTGGCTATTAAACTTAGGATAATGGTTACTAACTTTTGGAGGTAGTACTAGAAGGGAGGATGAGGAACTTTTAGTGATATCTGGTGATATTCTATTGGTAATATTTGGTTTTTTTACATCTGGGTGCTGGTTATACAAGTGTGTTCGCTTTCTGAGATTCATAAAACTGCACCGTTATTTGTGCACTTTTTGGGTACAGACATTAAAACTAAAAAAAATTCCATTAAAATATATATTTATCTAGTTAAAAAGATGAGATTTTTAAAGAAAAACTAAGTGAATAACAGGAAAAAAGTTAGCATATATGATAAAATCTTTGAGAGTGTATGTTAGGATTAAATTTTAAGCAACACAGCCTTGTCCTTCTGGTCAAGACAGGGTAACAGGATCCAAATTTGTATTCTCACTTAAAACTATTTTTTTTAATGGACAAAACATGCATGGGATGACAGCTTTCAAGATGATAAGGAAACAAAGACAGTGACCTGAGAGAGGAAAACAAAGGAGTTGAGCCCTACGACTGGCCCAGCTTAATACATTGAAAGTTTTCTGGACATGGCACAGGAAAGGAAGAATCCAGGAGGAGGCCAGCAGACTCCACAATTTGAAGAGAGAAGAGTCTAGGGAAACCAAAGCAGCTAGAATTCACAAGACAGACTATCAGAGGAAAAAACAGCTGCAAAGAGAGAAAGCTTTGGAGACATGCAGAAGGTATTCCTCAAGAAATCAGCTGATGACTGAGCACACACATGTGAGTAAACTACCCATGCAGGGGAAAGAGCCACCTGAAAGTTTTAGAGGCATCAGTGCCCTGAGCTCCACAAAACCAAAAATAGTACGTGTTCCCACTAGCCAGATTGGAAAAACTCATGATTCATGAACTACTACATAGAATACACAGAAGGGTCTTGCTTCAGTAGTGGGGATTAATTAACCCTAGACTAAACACTGCTCTGGTAATAACCTACCTATCTTTAAAGCATGACCCAGAAGGAGTGACCTGTTTCCAAGAAACATAACTATATCTCAGAACGAAGCTCAAAAATATTTTATAAAAATACAAAAATACCAGCTTCCCAAATAGTAAAGTTCATCATGTCTGATATCCAATTATGAGGCATGCAATCAAGCAGCAAAATTAGGACACATAAAGAAAATTTAATCAGCTAAAACTGATCAACATTAACTAATACATAACCTTATTTCATGTATGTTTCTTTTTAAAAACACCTTAGTTAATATATATTATTGATTTATTAGCACTGAACTCATGGCCAACAGTACAATAACTCATGCCTGAACAAAGTTTATCCATAACATAACAACACAGCCTTCCGTGCTTCGGAAACATTAGATTGCATTTCAGCACGGAGCTGTTTTAAACAGTGAAATCACCAATAGAAGGTAAAAAATGCAATAAATGTAGCACTAAATAAGCTGCAAAAAGGACACTTATTTACAATATAAGAGCTGAAACATAAAAGCAGAGTGTGGCCTTAAGATGATCAGATTGTTTTTCTTTTCTTGGTGTGTCATTTTGGTAATATTGATAGATTTTTAAATGGTAAACCAACCTTGCATTCCACAAAATAAATCACAGTTCCAAATGCAAAACCTGAAATTATAAAAGTTCTAGAGGAAAACCTCTTTGACTTTAGGTAGGCAAAGTTTCCTAACTATAATAATAGCAAAGCATAAACCAATTTTTAAAAATTGGTAAGTAGGACTTTAATTCAATTAAAAATTTCCACTCTTCAAAAGATGCTAAGGAAATGAAAAGACAAGCCACAGACTGGAAGAAAATAATTGCAAAGCATATATCTGACAAAAAGACTTGTATCTAGAACATAATTTTAAAAACTCTCAAAGCTCAATAACAAGGAAACAAAAAACCCAATTAAAAATTGGGCAAAAAACTTGAACACTTTTTTCAAAGTAGATATATTGATGGTAATAAACACAAGAAAATGTGCTCAACAACTTTAGTCATTACAGAAATGCGAATTAAAACTATGAGATAGCCACCACACACAGCTGACCCTTGAACAACACCGGGGTTAGAGGTGGACCCCCCCCCCACCTCCTGCAGTCAAAAATCTGTGTATAACTTTACAGTTGGTCCTCTGTATCCTCTGTATCCACAGATGCAGAACCGTTGATCATGTAGTATGTATTTATTGAAAATACATACAATTTATTGAAAAAAAATGTGCATATAAGTGGACTTGCGGAGTTTAAATCGGTTTTGTTCAAGGGTTAACTATACAAACCTATTACAATGACTTATATGAAAGGCTGATTAAAGATGTTGGCAACGATGTAAAACAACCTGGAACTTTCATACACTGCTGGTGGAATGTAAGATAGTATAACCACATTATGTCAGTTTCTTAAAAAAGTAACATACCCCCACTACAAGATTCAGCTATTCCACTCTTAAGTATTTATCCAAGAGAAATTAAAGCATAGAAATTAAAGCATATGTCTAAATACAAAGACTTCAATACAAATATTCATAGCATCTTTATTTATAATGGCCAAAACCCAGAAACACCCCAAATTTTTAGTAACAGATGAATGGTTAAACTAACTATATAACAAATTGTGCTAGAACAACTGGATATTCTCATGTATAAAACCAAATGCTTTTAATCAACAGTTTAGATAAAGTTAAGGAATTCTTGCTATGAACACAGCTTTTGGAAGATCCAGTAGTTTCCAGTACAATTTTCATATATTTTTTAAGGCTGTATCATTACTCCTATGTGGTTGTCTGTGCCACATTATTCTGCTTCTATGTATCAATTCATCATGCTGTTTTGAAAGAAATTTCTGCCCATAATGTAGTACACAGTAATGAGTTTTATTTTCTCCTTCTAGTTGTATACAATGTCCTAGGAAGGATATTCATAACAGCTTAGAGAAAACAACATGATGTATTATGAAGAATATGGGCTTTAATTCAGATCCAAGGTGTTGTCACAGTAAAGTTAGACAACCTGTTTTTTTTATACTTTTCTTAAATTATGTTAGTCACCGTTCAGGTGTATAAAATGCACAGAATACCATCAGTTATGGTTATTAGGGGAAATTAAATGAGATGATATATAAAAGCTCTTAGTCAAATAAAGTAGATTCTCAACAAACGTTAGTTCCATGCCACCAATACCATCATCACCCTCAATCCACAGACTCACAATTTGGCTTCATTTCCACACATATTAAAAATGTGATTTTGATTAATTTGGACCATTTATATCTATAGCCATTTCAACATTTCTTGCTTTTTTCATTTTTACCTTTTTCATTGGCATGCAAAAACTACAAATGGGAACTGAAGGAGATATTATTCAGAACACATTCAGAACACTACAGTATAATGACATAGGTCTGTACAAAATATGATATTCTAAGATATTTTTACATTTTTACATTATAAAATACTTCTAATTTGTGGGTCAGATAGGATGCACAAAATGATGCTAAACAGTCACCTAGGTACAGATTAACATGTATGTTATATTGCCCTGTAATATTCTGGCATATTGAAAGGTTAAAACACTATTTACTAAACTTTAAATGCCGACAGGCTTCCTATCACTTCTGTATAGTGTGATGAGATCTTTATAAAGTGACATTTAATGTAAGCTGTGTTCTACTTTATATACAATAACACTTGATTGAAAAGGTAAGGCTGTTAATATCAAGGGCTTTAATAAGTCTTATTAACTCTATGCTTAAAGACAAATGCTTTACATCAAGGGTATATTTGGTCCTGTGTGATGAAAACATTTTTTCCTCTATAATGCTGTATCAACTCTAAATATATAAACAATGTGTGTATTTAAAGTATTCTAAGGTTAAATTTTAAAATGCCATAAAACACACACACACACCTGATTATACATTTTATAAATGCTAAGAAAAGTTTTCCAAAAGTATTACAAAATGATAATTTTTAACACCTATTAGGTTATATGTGAAATTTGTTGATTACGAAAAACCTGATTCTTTTTCTAGAATTCAGTACTTCTAAAGAATCAATGTGCAACTCTCAAATATTTTCAGTAAAGAAAACTTAATTGTAAACACTGAGCTTTTCCAAGGTAGATGACTATTACAAAGTTCACTAGAAAATCAATATAGCATTTTAGTTGGAATTTGCTCATTAAACACCCACAGCTCTAATGCAAATTATGATGGAATGAATAAAGCAAATACATATGCTTCTTTCTTTTTATTAAATGTAAAATCTACTGTTAATTGCATCTCGTATGTCATACAAACTTTTCTCCTTAACTATTAAATAGAAGCTTTAACAAAAGTCATTAGAGATTCTCTTTCTTTGACTTGAATAAATTTCAATATTTGTTCAGTAAAGGTTCACAGCAGTTAAATTACATTAACAAATATTATTAGCTACTATGTAAGCCAGCCCAGTAAAATACTTGTATTGTAGGTAGAACAAATCATTGGGTGTTTACAATAATATTTGGATATCTCCATTTTTAAACACGGTTATCAAATATCCTATAATTCTTAGTCAAATGAGAAAGATTCATAGAGGATCACCCCCACCCCCCACCCACAAATACTCAAATTTGTTTAGTAAGCTAATTGTTTTCTAATATAGGCAAAAGTAAATATGAAGAAGCTGAACCATACTAAGTATGAGTTTATTGAATCAAGACAGAGTACATATTTCCTTAGTAGAACCCAAGTCTATTGACAAGCCCATATTCTACACTTCTCAAACTACTTTAAAAATACAGTAGCAGTGAGACAGTATATTGGAAAACATTCTATTTTAAACACTGAATCATGATTCTCTAAATAACATAATTTGGAGGACAGACATTGCCCAGGAAAAAGAATCCATTTAACATCTTCAAGGTAGTTATGTAAACAGAAAAGGCTGAAATAAGGAGAGGGAAGAAGAAATCATTAGGATTTGAATTTGAAACATGTAAAATAATCACTGATTACAATTCAGCTACCAAAATTCTAAGCAACAAATATAACATAGATAATAGTTCGGTAAAAGACTTTATTATATATATAAGAATTTCAGATTGAGCATTTACTATTATTGCTTTACATGATGTGAAATGAATTCCTTGCAAACATAACATTTAGTGTTTTACAAAACCACCACATATATATTCCAGAACCACAAACACTATGCTATGTCTTTATTTCCTTATAATTTATAATTTCTCTTTCTTGGCATAAATTATTATAAATTTAAACACAGATGGTAAATGCCACACACCAGTAGAGAATTAACCAACCGATTCCAAGTAGTTTGATGGTTCTACTCTTGACATTACATTGCTGGATTCAACTTATTTCTTCAGAACTTCTTTTACAAGCCAGAATATTGTATTTCTAAAACTGGATTTGAATGTTCACCATTTTACATGATTACTCTGTAAATAACCTTTTCTGATTAAAAATACAGGCTCGTAGAAATGTGGGGACAGAAATGTTTTGCATAGTTTTGTAACTTTATGTGCATAATTAAAATAAACAGGATATGTTCTCATATTCTTCAGTATTATTCAAAATTATAAAATAGAATAGAATTTAATCATTTGGACATCACATATTTGATTGAACTAAGATGCTCCTAAAATCAGATTTAACACTGTTTCCAATTATTCACTATATAAACAACACTGTAATGAACATCTTTGTACACAAATCTTTATGTATATACACAGGTAATTACTAAGGAAAATTCCTAGAAGTATGATTATTACATTAAAAAAGTTTTTTAAGCTCTTTACATGTTTTAAAATTTTCCTCTGTAAAGCTGCTATAAATTTATACTTACCAAGAGTACAGAAACTGCTAAAGCTTGATTAGAAAATTACACAAAATTGTGACTTTAAGTAGCAAAAATATAAAACAGTAACTCTTTTTGGCAAAACTCGCAATCGTCATATACATGTATTGAGTACAGATAACTCAAAGAATATAAGAACACTTTCTAAAAATGGGCTTTTTACATTCATACCTTTAATATATCTGATATTAGAGCTATAAATTTTTTTACATGTTTATTGGAGTATAATTGCTTTACAATGTTGTGTTACTTTCTGCTGTATACGAAGTGAATCAGCTTTATGTACACATATATCCCCATACCACCTCCCTCTTGTGTCTCCCTTCCACCCTCCCTATCCCACCCCTCTAGGTGGTCACAAAGCACCGAGCTGATCTCCCTGTGCTATGTAGCTGCTTCCCACTAGTTATCTATTTTACATTTGGAAGTGTATATATATATGCCAATGCTACTCTCTCACTTCGTCCCAGCTTACCCTTCCCCCTCTCCGTGTCCTCAGGTCCATTCTCTACGTCTGTGTCTTTATTCCTCTCCTGCCCCTAGGTTCTTCAGAAACATTTTTTTTTTAGATTCCATATATATGTGTTAGCACACGGTATTTGTTTTTCTCTTTCTGACTTACTTCACTCCGTATGACAGACTCTAGGTCCATCCACCTCACTACAAATAACTCAATTTCCTTTCCTTTCATGGCTGAGTAATATTCTAGTGTATATATGTGCCACACCTTCTTTATCCATTCATCTGTTGATGGACACTTAGGTTGCTTCCATGTCCTGGCTATTGTAAATAGTGCTGCAATGAACATTGTGGTACATGATGATTTTTGAATTATGGTTTTCTCAGGGTATATGCCCAGTAGTGGGATTGCTGGGTTGTATGGTAGTTTTATTTTTAGTTTTTTGAGCAACCTCCATATTGTTTTTTGTATTTTTCTAAGGAACCTCCATACTGTTCTCCATAGTGGCTGTTATCAATTTACATTCCCATTACATTCCCATTGGTTCCCTTTTCTCTGCAACCTCTCCAGCATTTATTGCTTGTAGATTTTTTGATGATGGCCATTCTGACTGGTGTGAGGTGATACCTCATTGTAGTTTTGATTTGCATTTCTCTAATGATTAGTGATGTTGAGCATCCTTTCATGTGTTTGTTGGCAATCTGTATATCTTCTTTGCAGAAATGTCTATTTAGGTCTTTGCCCGTTTTTGGATTGGGTTGTTTGTTTTATAGATATTGAGCTGCATGAGCTGCTTGTAAATTTTGGAGATTAATCCTTTGTCAGTTGCTTCATTTGCAAATATTTTCTCCCATTCTGAGGGTTGTCTTTTCGTCTTATGTTTTCCTTTGCTCTGCAAAAGCTTTTAAGTTTCATTAGGTCCCATTTGTTTATTTTTGTTTTTATTTCCATTACTCTAGGAGGTGGGTCAAAAAAGATCTTCCTGCGATTTATGTCAGAGTGTTCTGCCTGTGTTTTCCTCTAAGAGTTTTATAGTGTCCAGCCTTACATTTAGGTCTTTAATCCATTTTGGGTTTATTTTTGTGTATGGTGTTAGGGAGTGTTCTAATTTCATTCTTTTACATGTAGCTGTCCAAT
>NC_041224.1:120368454-120441374 GCF_002837175.3 Physeter macrocephalus | reverse complement strand
CCATACTGTCTTGATTACTGTAGATTTGTAGTATTGTCTGAAGTCTGGGAGCCTGATTCCTCCAGCTCCATTTTTCTTTCTCAAGATTGCTTTGGCTATTCAGGGTCTTTTTTGTTTCCATACAAATTGTGAAATTTTTTGTTCTAGTTCTGTTAAAAATGCCATTGGTAGTTTGTTAGGGATTGCATTGAATCTGCAGATTGCTTTGGGTAGTAGAGTCATTTTCACAATGTTGATTCTTCCCATTCAAGAACATGGTCTATCTCTCCACCTGTTTGTATCACCTTTAATTCCTTTCATCAGCGTCTTAGTTTTCTGCATACAGGTCTTTTGTCTCCTTAGGTAGGTTTATTCCTAGGTATTTTATTCTTTTTGTTTCAGTGGTAAATGGGAGTGTTTCCTTAATTTCTCTTTCAAATTTTTCATCATTAGTGTATAGGAATGCAAGAGATTTCTGTGCATTAATTTTGTATCCTGCTACTTTACCAAATTCATTTAGAGCTGTAATTTTTAATATAAAAGAGATAAGCTTATCCCTGAAGTGTTAAAATCAATATCAATAATTTTATACACTTTTGAAATATACTATTAAGGGGTATTTAACTTATTTTCTGCACAGAGTTTCTACTTTAAATTTTAACAGATACCAATATGAAAATTCTGTGAAATATAACTGCTACCTAAACTTTTTCCAAGATCATTTCCTCTTTAGAATTGGTTATTGTTATGTATAATGGTTTCTCTCTTTTCCTCTGTG
Organism: Physeter macrocephalus; assembly: GCF_002837175.3. Classification (NCBI taxonomy): domain Eukaryota; kingdom Metazoa; phylum Chordata; class Mammalia; order Artiodactyla; family Physeteridae; genus Physeter; species Physeter macrocephalus. The sequence continues at coordinate 120,440,617 of NC_041224.1, read as the reverse complement.
AGACAGAGTGAAGCAATGGGAAGACTATAAGGCTTGGAATCAGATGCACTAAGGTTCAAGTCACAGTCTTGACACTTAGTACTGACCATGTGCCTTTGGGCAAGTTACTTATAAGTCTCTCCAGGTTTACTTCCTCCCATGTAAAATGTAAATATTAACTAATTTACCAGATTATTTTAAGGAATAAAGACAATGTATAGAAGCACCTGGGATATAACTGGTACTCAGTGAATTATAGCTAATATTAATATTTGATTCTTTTTATCTTTATGAAATTCTTAAATCTTTCATAATGTCAGAAGTCATGAAAAGATTTTTGTTCTGTTTAGCTTTTAATTTAAATTCATAGTTCACTGTTAATAGATTTTAAAAGGGAAATAAACAGAAAAGTGAAACAAAAATGTTTGAAACGAAGGATGGGATGATGAGAAAATTACCATTGATATATATATATTTATTAGCATTTATTACATTTTACTTAAACGTGAATCTGAAATAAAAGAAATGGGATGCACAGAATTTGGGTTTTAATCTAATATATACCTATGATAAACCTTCTTGTAGACTGTTACAACAGCATTTCCTTAGCTTCCCTGTTAGTTTTTACATAATGTGAATACTATCATTATAATGTGATCTCATGTTACAAAATTGGCCATACTCTACCTGTAAGCATTATTTGACCTGGCACTCATTATAATTTTCATACTCATAGGATTTTACAGCCAAAGATAATAATATAATCAGCATTCTACCTATCAATATTTCTAACTGCTGTATTTCACAGAGATGGGACTTTTTGTTTTTATCTGAAATGACTAGCTATATTCTTGAAGTCCTTTTTCCTTCCAAATTAAAAAAATATATAGATAGATACATGTAATGCTCCATTATATTAATACGGTTACACCATTTAAATGTTAAAGACTAACATTTTATTAATGCCCATTTATATACAGAAAAAAGGGATTCCATTGTGCATTATTTCTTAAAAGCAAGTATTACGCTATTTTCTGTTCTTCTGATATATAGAACTAACTGACTCTTGTTCTTCTTAATCATTATATGGTCAGAATCATTTGAGATATGATATATGGTAACAGATAATTTTTTTTTACAAGAGAACAATGTAAACATTTTCTATTACACAACAATTTTTATTTTTCCATGTTAATTAGTTGGTATGTCTTAATATATTTGCTATAACAGTAGATTACATACCTATACTTTTAACATTTACATGTTAACCTGAATAGAAGAACTTAAGTTATACGTTTCAGGGATTCTATGTTCTGATGCTTTGGACAATAACATTAAACTCATCTCGTCTCTACCAAAAATAAAAGAACATTCTCTGTAATAAGAAGGGCTTAACAATATTTTTTTAATTTACAAGTTAGTCTAAATATGGGTGCCCAGGGAAGAATCTATAGCAGTTTAAACGCTTGCAGAATCAGTACAGTATGCTAACTAAGCAAATTATGTAACCACTGAATTATATGTAAAATGTAACTAAGATAGATAGATAGATTGATTGATTGATTTATATAAATATAAGACTTAAAGAACTAAGGAGTTCTTTTGACTAAAACCCAATATTGGCCTTATTTCAGTTTAATTGGAAGAGGATCTCAAATTCATCTTCTCCATGAGATATCAGGAACGTGGATTTCTCTTTGTACCAAAGGTTAATAAGAAATGTGTCTGCAAAAGTCAAACAGCATTAAATACCAAAATCTGATTATTATTCTACAGGAGTTGTTCTGTCATTCATAATCTCTCCATGCTCCAAGCTTCCACAGCTAATCTTTAATGGATGACATGCAAGAAAGAAAAATAACTAACATATAGAGCAGAGACTCTAAAGTGAGCATTTAAGAAATAGAAATATAAGGCTTTTAAAGAAATATAAATATTTTAAGTATCACAAAATAACATAAAAACTATTTAAATAAATACTCTTGTGTAAAAATATACACATCTGTATACTGTAAATGCAATAGATTAATAAAAATTAAGAGACATTAAACACTAGACAATGCCCACTGAGACTGTTTCAGAAAAATGAAAGGCTTAATTAAACAAATTATTTTTAAAAGTTATAACCACGTCACTCACGTAAGAGTGATTAAATTAAATGGATTCAGGTCAGGTCATACAATACTATCTCTCACTGTCAAACTTAATTTAAATAAAATAATTTTTGAAGTATTTATGGTTTAATCATTTTATTTAGATGAGAAAAGACATTTACCTAAAGGACAGAGACAATGTTTCAGTTGTGCTTCTCGAAAACATGCCCTAGTATTTGAAGGTCATACATGCCAATAATTTATAAATCATATTATCCACATATATACTTTAATGAGTTAAAACATAATAAGACCTACTTATCAAATTCCTTTATTTTCTTTTTTGTAGAGATGTAAAATTTTTTTTCATATTTTCAAACTTTCTAAATAAGCTTAATTCTGAAAGTCAAGGAAAACTAAAACCTGTGTGGATAAGATGAAGTAAATAAAATATATTTTTAACAAGGAATACATATCAATTCTTTGTGAAACAAAACCATATATAAGTAGCTATGAGATAGTTATTTATGTTAGTTACACTTTGACATGCCCCCTATTAGATCAAGAAGTCTTGAGAAAATACGATGGTGACATCATCACCTTATCATCATAATTACCATTTATTGAGTGCTTTCTAACGGGTTAAGTACTTCACAAACATTATCTCACTTAAACGTCACCAAACTATAATATAGTAGGTTTTAACCAAATCTTAGTGAGGCTTTCACTTACACATGATAAGCAGTAGAAAGATTAGAACACAGGTCTGAATCCAAAGTCTAAGCATTTAACCACTATCTACTACAATGGCGTATTATGAATCAGAAGTGACTGCAAACAAAAGACATGTTTGAAATACCAAATCTGTTTTATTTGCTGATGCATAGTCAGTGCCTAGCACAGTGCCTAGTACATAAGAACACCTCAATAAATATTTCTTTAATTTTTAAAGAAGTTAGCATAGTCCCTATTAAGCACCTAATAAAAACAGTATCAATGGTGGTGATGATGATGATGGTGATGTCAAAAAAGTAGGGGAAGATAAAAAGGTCAACCATTTGAGATTTTATCATGACGCAGGACACAACGGAGTTTCCAACTCTCATGAGATCACATTATAATGATAGTATTCACATTATGTAAAACTAACAGGGAAGCAAAGGAAATGCTGTTGTAACAGTCTACACGAAGGTTTATCATAGGTATATATTAGATTAAAACCCAAATCCTGAGCATCCCATTTCTTTTATTTCAGATTCATGTTTAAGTAAAATGTAATAAATGCTAATAAATATATATATCTCAATGGTAATTTTTATCATCATCCAATCCTTCATTTCAAACTTTTTTGTTTCACTTTTCTGTTTATTTCCCTTTTAAAATCTATTAACAGTGAACTATGAATTTAAATTAAAAGCTAAACAGAACAAAATTTTTTTCATGACTTCTGACATTATGAAAGATTTAAGAATTTCATAAAGATAAAAGTAATCAAATATTAATATTAGCTATAATTCACTGAGTACCAGTTATATCCTAGGTGCCTCTATACATTGTCTCTAATCCTTAAAATAATCTGGTAAATTAGCTAATATTTACATCTTACATGGGAGGAAGTAAACCTGGAGAGGCTAATAAGTAACTTGCCCAAAGGCACATGGTCAGTATTAAGTGTCAAGACTGTGACTTGAACCTTACTCCATCTGATTCCAAGGCTTATAGTCTTTCCATTGCTTCAACCTGTCTCACAAAGTACTGGGAACATTTTGTTTTATGTGGTTTTGATTATACAAGATTCTTATTCTTATAAATTATACAATCAGCTGGGGAGACAAGTTGGACTAACATATACGTAAGTTACACAATAAAGACATAAAAGTAAAAAAGGGAAAAATCTGAAGGACAAGAAAAATGGCACAGGTAAAATGGCAAGATCTGATCAAAGCCATCACATGGATTTCATAAGATGTTGGTTTATGTAACCTTTACGTGTCGAACCTATCACAGGAATTATTTTAAGATTAGTGAGCAAGTAACTTAAAAAAAAATCACATCTTTTAAAAGTAACATTACTTTTTCTAATACTAAATCACTGCAGAAAACCTGAAAAGGCAGAAGAAATCCTGTTAATTGAAGCATTTATACACCCATTAACACTATCAAAATTTGACTCTCATATTATATATACGTGTATATAGTTTTTTAACAAAAATTATAAATACAGCTTCCCCCTACTTCTTTCATTTAACTTTAATTCATAAAGTTTTTTTCATATCATTAAATATTCTTTTTTGTTTTTGTTTTTGTTTTTTGCATTACGCGGGCCTCTCACTGTTGTGGCCTCTCCCGTTGCGGAGCACAGGCTCCGGACATGCAGGCTCAGCGGCCATGGCTCACGGGCCCAGCCGCTCCACGGCATGTGGGATCTTCCCGGACTGGGGCACGAACCCGTGTTCCCTGCATCGGCAGGCGGACTCTCAACCACTGCGCCACCAGGGAAGCCCTAAATATTCTTTAAAAACGTGTTTTAATTACTGCACAATGTCTCACACCATAAAGGTACCTGAATTTATTTAACCATTGCCTTATTATTCGATTGATTCTAATTCTATTGCTATAACAACTAATACTGATATGAATTATCATATATATATATAAATCTTTACATTAAAAATACTCAAAGAAAATGGCTATTTCCTTAGAATACCTCATATTTTAATTAACATTTTATTTGAAAAACCTATAGACATACATTTTTGTATCCTATTTGCAATTTCCAATGTTCAGATGTTTTAGCATGTATTTCTTTTAATGTGGAATATTTTGACTTTTAAAACATTTTATATTCTGCTTAAGTATACTATAATACTTTTATGTGTATGCACATTTGTAATATAATTTAGCAAATACATTTTTATTTTGAATATAAAAATGAGCAGTGATAGAAACAAACATCCATGCTTGTGTGGATTCTTTGTTCTTTCATACGACTAAATAAAACATTTATTACATGTACTCATAGTACCATAATGTTCCTCTTTCTATGAGGGTAGTAACATACTTTTTTTTGTTATTGTGTTTAGCTTTTTGATTGCACTTACTACTGATCAGGTAGGAGATAACCTTTTTCAAGAAACCTTTTTCAAGATTAGCTTTTCTTTTTTAAGATAAACTTTTAAAAATTCATGTATAATGAGAAAATATGAAAAAGTTCAAGAGTTACCAAGAGTCAGTTGATAAATTTCTGGTAGTTTCAAACCAATGGATTTCTTAAACAATTCAGTTTTTTTCTTTTGACATATTATAATAATAATTCTAAGGTTAAAAGTAAAATATCTTAAAGTTTTTTAATAAGATAGAACTAAAGCATTAAAAAGTAAAGATACATTTTGAAAATTTATATTTTAAAAAACTTAGGGGATTTAAATTTTGAGTCATTTTTTTCTTTTTTAAAAATTTATTTATTTTTGGTTGCATTGAGTCTTTGTTGCTGCACACAGGCTTTCTCTAGCTGCGGCGAGTGGGGGCTACTCTTCGTTGCGGTGCGCGGGCTTCTCATTGTGGTGGCTTCTCTTGTTGTGAAGCACAGGCTCTAGGCATGCGGGCTTCAGTAGCTGTGGCACATGGGCTCAGTAGTTGTGGCTCACGGGCTCTAGAGCGCAGGCTCAGTAGTTGTGACACATGGGTCTAGTTGCTCCGCAGCATGTGGAATCTTCCCAGACTAGGGCTCGAACCCATGTCCCCTGCATTGGCAGGTGGATTCTTAACCACTGCACCACCAGGCAAGTCCTTGAGCCATTTTTATATGGTTGGACGTGTTTCTTTAGGATTGCTTAGTTTCAGAGAAACTATATAACACTGCTATTTTCATCAATTTAGGAAGCTATAAAAATATCCTAAACATCTTTCAAACATTCAACATTTATTGAAATAGTATTTTGGGGCTTCCCTGGTGGCACAGTGGTTGAGAGTCCGCCTGCCGATGCAGGGGACACGGGTTTGTGCCCCGTTCCGGGAAGATCCCACATGCCGCAAAGCGGCTGGGCCCAAGAGCCATGGCCACTGAGCCTGCGCATCCGGAGCTTGTGCTCCGCAACGGGAGAGGCCACAACAGTGAGAGGTCCGCGTACCGCACAAAAAAAAAAAAAAAAAAAAAGAAATAGTATTTTGTCATTAATGAGAAGAATTTGATGTTAACAAGAATCATAAAGCAATCAAATTCTTTCCATTTTAGGCATGTGTGTTTCATACTGTTTAGTAATAGGGAACCCTTAAATATACACCAATAAATAAATATGTAAAGTATATGATTAGCTATATTACACAAAAGTTTAAAGAGTAAATATTAATGCTTAATGATTTTTCCCCTCCAAGAGATAAATGAGCTACGCAGATATATTAATTCATGATTACAATAAATCACAATGGCTTAAATCTTATTAAATTATATCTGTTAAGACACATACAAAGTTAAATTATAATGCAAACACCTTAAAACAAATGTACTTCTTGTAATACCATTCCAGCAATTAGTATACATACTTGATTATAAAAAGCCAAGAAACTTCTAAATTGTTCTAAATTTATATTTGAATTATTCATTTTTAACATACTGTTAATTTTCCTTAAAATATATTACTCTATTTCCCCACTAAAAAAGAAACAAAAAATTCATAGTAGTTTAACATAATAGAAAAACAACCATCTGGTACTTGGCTGGAGTATTTATTTATGATCACCTTAGTTATATTTTCATGGTGATGTTCTACTTTGCACAGTAATATTTTCTAGACAGACAGTATCTGTTAATCATGTCTCTGACCTAAAACACCAGAATTCTTTCATATGCAACCAGGTTAAGCGGTTTATTATTTTTTTTAATTTTTTAATGTATGTATGTATGTATGTATGGCTGAGTTGGGTCTTCCTTGCTGCACGTGGGCTTTCTCTGGTTGCGGCGAGTGGGGGCTACTCTTCATTGGTGTGTATGGGCTTCTCACTGCAGTGGCTTCTCTTGTTGAGGAGCACAGGCTTCAGTGGTTGTGGCACACAGGCTTCAGTAGTTGTGGCTCGTGGGCTCAGTAGTTGTGGCTCGTGGGCTCTAGAGCACAGGCTCAGTAGTTGTGGTGCACAGGTTTAGTAGCTCTGAGGCATGTGGGATCTTCCTGGACCAGGGCTTGAACCAGTGTCCTCTGCGTTGGCAGACGGATTTTTAACCATTGTACCACCAGCGAAGTCCCAGGTTAAGTGATTTATAAAGTATGATTATAACTTCAAACTAATCACAAAATACAATTACTTTTTAAAAGCATTCCAATTGATAAAAAAAAGTTAAAATAAGGGATCTATAAAATGCCTCTGAATGCTAATTTCTACTATTCTATGAAATGTCTCTTTTCTTAACACACTAAAACAGTGTGAGGAAGAGAGTCACAGGGATAATATATAAACTGTAGAGAGAGAGAGACAGAGTCCATCAGAGACAACTGAGAATCACCTGATCATACCTGTAACACATCACAGATACATTTTAAAAATTTTCTCCTTGCCATGACCTGTGAATGAAGATAGACTCCAAAACATATTTCAGGCATTCATTTATAATCTTAAACTCTGGCAACCTTTTACCAGAAAACATTATCTTCAGGGAAAGATCTTTTCAGGGCAAACATTATCTTCATCATCATCCATGTCATCAGATGAAAATTAATTAACTGCACAAAACAGATTTTTGAATCAAATGTAGGTTTTCACTGGCAATGAATATATGACTACCTTCATACAAAGGAGAAGTATTTCCTCTTAACAAGCTAAAACAATAAGTGGTATGTGAACTGCTGGTTGAAAGGTAGAGGCACTGGTAATCATTATTTCCCCTTGTTTGTTCAGGCCCTTCCAACAAAACAAACAACCTTTTTGTGATTGGATGGCTCGTGGGCTCTAGAGCACAGGCTCAGTAGTTGTGGTGCACAGGTTTAGTAGCTCTGAGGCATGTGGGATCTTCCTGGACCAGGGCTTGAACCAGTGTCCTCTGCGTTGGCAGACGGATTTTTAACCATTGTACCACCAGCGAAGTCCCAGGTTAAGTGATTTATAAAGTATGATTATAACTTCAAACTAATCACAAAATACAATTACTTTTTAAAAGCATTCCAATTGATAAAAAAAAGTTAAAATAAGGGATCTATAAAATGCCTCTGAATGCTAATTTCTACTATTCTATGAAATGTCTCTTTTCTTAACACACTAAAACAGTGTGAGGAAGAGAGTCACAGGGATAATATATAAACTGTAGAGAGAGAGAGACAGAGTCCATCAGAGACAACTGAGAATCACCTGATCATACCTGTAACACATCACAGATACATTTTAAAAATTTTCTCCTTGCCATGACCTGTGAATGAAGATAGACTCCAAAACATATTTCAGGCATTCATTTATAATCTTAAACTCTGGCAACCTTTTACCAGAAAACATTATCTTCAGGGAAAGATCTTTTCAGGGCAAACATTATCTTCATCATCATCCATGTCATCAGATGAAAATTAATTAACTGCACAAAACAGATTTTTGAATCAAATGTAGGTTTTCACTGGCAATGAATATATGACTACCTTCATACAAAGGAGAAGTATTTCCTCTTAACAAGCTAAAACAATAAGTGGTATGTGAACTGCTGGTTGAAAGGTAGAGGCACTGGTAATCATTATTTCCCCTTGTTTGTTCAGGCCCTTCCAACAAAACAAACAACCTTTTTGTGATTGGATTGACATGGTGTTAACAATGCATTTAATGCCCAAATCAGTATGAATACAGGTAAAGCTCTCACTAATACCAGTACCAGGATGTTAAAGCCACCTATTTTCTAAGCAGCCAAAAAAAAAAAGAAAGAAAGAAGTCAGAGCTTTCCCTCCTTTGACAAATAAGCTAGTATGCTACTATTCATCAAGCCACATCAGATAATAACCTTGTGTATGATTTTGAATGCCATATGTTAATACTGATCTACTATACCTGCTGTTTTTTCAGCAATTTGAGCTTCTGTTGCTTTTTCTTGGAGTTCCAGTTTAAGCTTTAGTTTTCTCTGTTCTTTATCTTCTTTAGTCAGTTTTTCTTGAAGCTAAAACACATTGAAATAAACAGATTCTTACTAATAAATTTCTTGCACAAATATAATTAATCCCGAAGATAATTTTTACTTTTCTCTAGACCCTTATAGAATAACTGTATTAACTTACTGAATACATAACTCCAGGGGAAAAACAAATTTAAGGTTTTAAGATATTTTATAAAATAATTATTACCTGAAATGACATAGAAATTATAAAAACATTTTAATATACACTTAATTTAAGTGTGTGTATAGGCAAATGAAATTAAAGAAGGAACATTATTATTAAAAATAACTACTGCAGCAAAAAGCAATCTGATCCATTCTTTTGTCTTAAAGCAAAAGACTTGGAAGGGACTGTCATAATAAAATAATGGGTAGCACAAATTATAGTTTCTCTTAGTAATTCTAATATTTTGAAACAAAATTAATTAAGATAATAATCTTAATATTTGATACAAATCTCCCTTTGAGAATGCTATGCCATCATATTCCATTTAAATTGGCATTGGCACCTGGCTCATAATTGGCATGTAATAAACAGCTGGTAAATGAAAATACAGAAAATATCTCAGGCTTTCATACAGGATCCCTCCAAATGTTTTCTTTTTAATTTCTCCCTCCGTTTATGTCATTTATGCTGTTTTCCGTCAGACATGATCAACATTCTTAACATCATGCTTCAGTTTGATTAGGTCAAACAACTAGAATATTAGAATCAGAAAAGTATGTAGAGGTTAAAAAAAAAGGCAAGCATAGAAAATGAACATTATTTAATAACATTATTTAAAGCTCAAAGGAATGTAACTAGAAAAAGAGGAAAGATAAAACATGACATGACAAATTGGATTGGACAAAATGTAGCAGTATAAGATAACACAAGGTAAATGACAATATTTCCAAGCCTTGCTACTTTAAAGTTTACATATATTATTGAGGTGAAATACAGGGCACAGATACTACAAAAAAGAAAAAAAAAGTTAAGAAAGTAACATGAAACCAATGAAGTAAAATTTGAATTTTTTAGGTACCACAGATCTATGAAAAAGGAAGTGATATTGCAAGCCACCAAGCCAGGAAACCAAAGAAATTGCTTTTCACAGCTCATGTCTCAACTCAATCATACTGTGAATGGCATGGTATGGCAATAGCATAAAGCTACTGTTAAAGGATTAAAGTACACAATAAAACTGAATTATGATGAGTGACAAAGCAAACTTAGAAGGTCAACAGCTAAAAGTATACTGTACAATCATCAGACTTTCTATATTGTACCTTTTTATTGCTGGCTTTGAGAATGTCCAATTCTTTGAGAAGCAATGCTATTGTCTCCTCTTTATTTAAGTCTGAAGTAACTTGACAAGGAATCATACATTTGTAATGCAAATCATTATTTCTATGTTCCATAATGCTGTAATAAAGAAAACTATTAAAACAATATACATATAATTTCAACTATATAGGATCTATACATCTTATACTTCAAATGGGGGAAACATTTAATTTTAACAGTTAGTACGTAAAGTTACTTAATTTAAATTTTTTCTTGTTATGCACTGTTAAGAAAATACTATGGATGAAAAAGATTAAACACTGCAATTTCACAGAGGTGCTAATATACAATATATCACAGAGGTGCTAATATGTCAATTTCACAGGGAGAGCTAAATCTGTGAAAAGCATTTAGTAATGTCTAGAGATTCATGGTTCAGTATACTTAAAGAACGCAGTTTTTAAGGGCTTGTGAATATTAATTCAATTTGTACTTCTTGTCAGGACTCTAGATACATTTCTTACTTTTCTGAAAATGGGAACAATAAATATTTTTTTCATTATAATTGACAGAATATCATATTTTCATTATTAAATTTGTAACATTAAAAATGAAAACCTATTCCTGTAACATTTAAGAAAAAAAAAATTTGGGGGGCTTCCTTGGTGGCGCAGTGGTTGAGAGTTCGCCTGCCGATGCAGGGGACGCGGGTTCGTGCCCCCGTCCGGGAAGATCCCACATGCCGCGGAGCGGCTGGGCCCGTGAGCCATGGCCGCTGAGCCTGCGCGTTTGGAGCCTGTGCTCCGCAACGGGAGAGGCCACAACAGTCAAGAGGCCCGGGTACCGCAAAAAAAAAATTTTTTTTACAATGTGTATGCTATTTGAGAACAATATTAACTTGTTAGCAAGTACTATAAAGGAAGGGAAGGGAAAAGAGATGACTTTAGCCTAATCTCTATTATTTACTTTTCCCATGTGGTTATAAAGTTTATCACCTCTTCATTCATCCCTACTCCCCAAAAATGTACTCCAAACTGCACTTTGATAAGAATATAACTAATTGCCAAGAAAGTGGAACATATTAATATATCCACTTCATTATATATTAATATTCATTAATATAGCTATTTCATAAATTTTAAGTAAATAGAAATAGATATTCCTAGGTAAAACTCCGTTAAAAAGTATTCCATAAAATATGATTTTTGTCTGGACTGAAAACATAATATTTATATTTCAATATAGTTATAAATTATATTAGTCATTGAGAATCTTTAAATTTAGTAGTATTTTCATAGTACATGACTAATTATCAAAGTGCTTTTCTCCCATAGGTAAAAGTCACAGGTGTCAAAATTCAAATCCCTTCATGAAATAGGTAGCTACATAAAGTGAATGGGCAGAAACTACAGAATGTAAAATAATAAGGAAGGTAAATGGGAGAGTAGACAACCCTTCTAAAAGCATTCAAATTCATTTAAATGAAGAACAGCGCTGCCCAAAATCAAATCATATCTTTGGGCTTATTTTGTCTTGGAGCTGCCAGGTTATGGCTCTGATGAATAATATTCCATTTAATATCAACTTAATAGCTATTTCCAGATCCTTAATGAATGGTCACTTAAAATAATATTCAACAAAACAATACAAAACCTCATGATCTTCATTCAAACTCACCTTGTGCTTTTTCACTCAGTGATTTAGACACATTATATCAATGTAATGAAAATAGTAGAAAACTCTAGTATTAGATTCCTCAAATTCTAATAAGTTAATGATATGTCAAATTTAGGCCATATCAAAAAGAAGAAAGGGAGGGACAGAGAGAGGAAGGAAGGAAGGAAGAGTTCTCCCAATTCTTACTTTCTAAATCTAACGCTGCTAGCACTCACTTGAACTTTTCTGTAGTGCAGTAAGCTGTCTCATCACCTAGATGAGGACTGATGACTTGAAAATTCCTTGATCTCTCCTCTGGCAATTCTATGCCTTCATATGTAGCTTCATTAACTAATTCATTGGATTTCTGATGCATGCTTCCCTTAGAATTCACAGGCAGTTGCTCATCTGGCTGTGTACTTTTATTTCTCCCCGTGGTCTCTTGTTCAAGATAACCGTGGGTTACGTCTGCATTTAAAACAAAACAAAAACATGAGATATGAAACACCATCGTTACATATTAAATCAATCAAATGAATATTTTTGTGGAAATAAGAGCTCTCACGGCTTTAAACATGCACTTACTAACCTTACTCCTATTGTTATCAGACAAACATGTGCAGGGTGATTTTGCCACAAATATTTCCATTTCCACAGTCAGTAGACATTTAGAACAGTGGTTTACAACCTTAAGCGCACATCAGCTGAGGAGTTTTTAAAAACCCTCAAGCTCAGGCCACATCTTCTACTAATTAAATCAAAATCTCTGGGAGTGATCACATGATTCCAGCATACAATCAAGGGTGGGAACCACTGACTTAGAGGTTATTATTTTCTACATTAACTTTTCTTTCCTAGATTTTGAAAAATAGGATGCAATAAGTTAACTGATTACAGTGAAATGATAATGTGCATGGAATTTTGGTATTGGACTGAGTTAAAATTCTGGCTTTGCCAAGCACATAACTTTGAGGAAATTACTTTACTCTTCCATACCTCAGATTCTGGTTTGCAAAATGGACACATAATAGTACTTACTTGAGTTGTTGTAAGGATTAACTGAATTAAGAATTAATGAATGTAAAATGCCTGGCCTAGTGTTTGGCATGTCAATAAATGTTAGCTATTATTTTTGTAATCATCATCATATAAAAATGGAAATAACATAAGGAGAATTATTTTTAACTTCCATTTTGTCAGATACGTATTATACATTAGACAATATTTTGTAATGCCTGGCTATCTCATAAATATTAGTTATTTTAAGCTGTAACTAGTAAATAATAGCTATTTCAAAGGAAGAGTGTATATCTGATGTTATAGTGAAATTCTGGGGAGAAAATGACACACAAGCAAGTACACAAAACAAACTCTTTTAACCAGTAAATCAGATCAACAGGCACAAATACAGATTGTAACTAGGACTTTATTATTTCCAACAGAAATAAATCTTCAACTTTTAAAAGCAGGTGAATCTCACCTACTTGTTGATGATGCCTACTTTAACTTGCCGAACTTAAAATTCCTTTGAGGCAGAAGAAGAGTAGTTTTAGAATAAAAACAAATGGGAAACATAAATAAGGTACTCATTCTTTAAGAATAAATTCTTTGCTTACATATATGCTGAAATTAGGTAGAGCCAGTCATAAACTCCAAGTCCTGGACATTACCTGATTGGTGGTTGAATGCTAGATCAGAAACCATTCATTTTTGGTCAATTACTCTCTATTTCCCTGTGTTTGTGGGAATAAACTGGGAGAAAGTGCTATCATAATTACATACTGTGATATATCTATGAAATTTCATTATATTTTGTTTTAAACTTTAACAAATATAGGTATCTGAAGATTATTTGTTGGTTCTTGACATTTCAAAACAATTTGCTTTAGATGTTCATCATGCTACTTTTCTAGAATAGGCTGGTATTAGTACTCCCAAATCTGAATGAGGTATTATAAAATTTTATAAATGGACACTAAGGAATACCACTATCATTAACAGGCCATGCTTTTTTAACACTAACATATAACTTTATAGGCAATTCAAAGAAAGAAAATTAAATAGTTATGGAAAACAGTATCAAAATAACAAAAATTGTCTCCAGGGGCATATCAGAAGATAACTATTAGGCTCTATGCTATTCTCCAGTTTATGAGGTACAAAGATTCTTGAAAAGGTAAAAGGATAAGCCAAGGAGCATTGCCAGCTAGAAAAAGCCTCCAGTTCCCCATGACAACACCTTATCAATTGCTTCAGAATCTTAAGTCTTGACTCTGTGACCTGTTTTTGAGACCAAACTTACCATTATCTGCAACTTGTCCCATGTTTTCACCTCTGTATTTCGGGGTCTAGTGCAGCATCTCTCTTCTTTCAGTTTTTTATTTCTAACCTGTGAGTGCTTACTTTACCCCATCCCTGATATCTATATTGCTATTTGGTTACTAGATTTATAGCTCTCTTTCTCACTTCAGCTTACCTAATGTCAAATTTCATGATCCCTGAGCTCTTGGTAAATCACTGCCTTTTAACCTGTGACTGTACTATATTCTCCAAACTGAGAGCAGACATGGAACCTTCTCAATAAGAGGGCTCTTTACTGATCCCTCCTGGATCCTACTAATTATAACCCCCTGAAGTATTATCAAAACAAATTCATCAAGTTCTAACACACTTCTGGATTTTTATTTTAAATGTTTAATATTTTTGAAGAATTCATACTGTACGATTTGGCTCTGTTTCTGGATGTTTCTATCCTTGCTCTGGAGCAAAAGCTTTTAGATTCCTGACTGAAACTGTTCACCAGATATTTGGAACCTGCTCTACAACTATCCATACTCTTCCACTGAGAATTTAATTTTACTTTAGAGTAAACAAAGCTGATTTATAAAATTTTCCTTTGGTCTTTTGTTTTTGGACCAACTGTTTTAGCAAATATTGCTTAAATCCTCTGAATGCTCCTAATACTCTTCTACTCTGCCATATTGCATTATCCAATATCAGAATTCGATCATTTGTATAGAAAGTTTGACGCCCTCAATTTATTTATTTATTCATTAATTTAATAATAATCCATGGAAAGGCTGCAGTGTGATATGTCCTGTGATAAGTACTGGGAAAACAAAGATGGGTAAGAAACAGATTCTCCCCTCAAGGACTCTACAGTAAGAGAAGGAAGACAAACTGATCTAGTAAATTGAATACAATGTACTAAGGAGTATGCTAGGGCTACAGAGACCACATAAAAAACATGCTAGACATCCTGATGCTCTACTGGAAGACTATGAGAAGATTTCACAAAGGCATTTGTTCCAAAACAGGACAAGCAGAAATATGCAAAGTAATGAACTGTCGAAGAGTTTGAGCTTGGTGAAGTAAAGAGAAAGTTGACAGACTATAAGAATAAGAGAACAGGAGGAATGAGTACAGAAGAGAAGAAATAGCTTTAGGAAAAACACAAGACATTTGTTGTTCTGAAAGGACAAGATGCTATAGTTGAGGAGTGAAAACTTGTAAAATGAGTAACACTGTAAAGATAAATTCCAAGATGTGGTAGATCTGGGAATGTGTTGATTAAATAGATTGATGATGAAGGTACTTGGAGAGGAGGAAATCAAGGTATCAGGGTACAGGGAGTGCCATCTTTCAAGAAACTGAAGTCATTCAGAAAAATGGCAAGAAATGGAGAGAAGTGAAAGACAAATGCAAAAGACTTCACTGACTGCATAAACATGCTAAAGAAGACAGAAACAGATGAGAAAGCTGACTGATGTTAACAGTCATTTCTTTCTACCTTTTTACTTTGAAATAATTCCAATCTTATAAAAAAGTTGCAAAAATAGTACAAAGAATTACTATACACCCTTCATCCAGATTCCTCAATGTTAACATTTTACCACGCTTGCTTTATTATTTATTCTATGTCTGTCTACCTACACATACATAATTTTTTCTGAAACATTTGAGAGTAAGTTGCCGGCATGATACACTTCGACTTTTCAAGTCAAATTTTAAGATACTGCTATATCATACTTCATTTTACCAAATTTTCTTTATCTTATTCATAGTTCAACTTAAATTCAATTTCTGAGTTAGTACCTCCTCCAACCAAGAGAATACGATAGTAGTGGGCTTCCCTGGCGGCGCAGTGGTTGACAGTCCACCTGCCCATGCAGGGGACACGGATTCCTGCCCTTGTCTGGGAAGATCCCACATGCCACGGAGCAGCTAGGCCCGTGAGCCATGGCCGCTGAGCCTGCGCGTCTGGAGCCTGTGCTCCGCAACGGGAGAGGCCACAACAGTGAGAGGCCCGCATACCGCCAAAAAAAAAAAAAAAGAGAATACGATAGTATTTAGTTACTCTAACTCAGTCTTCAATTATTTTTCCTAAACTCTCCAGCCCCAGAAGAAGGACTTTTATCAAGTGATAACAAGATGATGCCACTAAAAACTTTAGTTGAGATGTTGTATTACCCCATCACTTGAAAGAAAATTGCATTAGAAATATACCAATAAAATGCAACAAAAAGTGAAGTTATAGGTCTGTTTCATACACTATTCGAATAGAAAGATAAGATAAATGTTTTAAAGAACAATTCACTTCTGATTCAAATTCATCTCTAGGCAGATGAAAGTTTAAACTAAAACTATTCTATTTATTGCTCTCTATCTCTCTCATATGGTTTGAAATGGAAACTCTATAACTTTCTTTAGTAATTTGCTTCAGTGTTGAATCAATGTCATTGTTAATTGTTCCATCATTATGACTAACAGAATTAATACTATTTAAATGCATTTCTCCATAGGAACTTATAGGATAAGTTATTAATCTCTTCTTCATAATTCATAAGTCTATGAAATCTAACTTTCTTTTCTCAAATAACAGGAAAATTTTTATGACAACTATCAATCCCTTTATTTATTTGCTCTTCTGCAGGCACACTGCATTATTTGGACATAAGAATTTTAACCACTTCAAACCAAATATACCCCCCAATTTTTGCTATTATTATTTAATGCTATCACTGCCATGTAAACCTATCCTGTGACCATTTGAAAATGATGTTATGGAAGATTATTACTCACTATTCCTCAAATGCCACCTACTGCTATTGTTAGAGACAGTTTATTCATATGGGCAAAGTGGGTAAATTTAGTAAAGACTTTTTAGAATCCTAATACTTAATACATGTGCCTAGGCCAGCTGTATTATATGCTTTGAAGACCCTGTATCTCCCTAGTGACTTTCATACTGTTTCCAATGGATCATTTTCATGATCTAACAAATTCTCCCTTTACTCCTGGAGGTATTACTATTGTCAACTATCCCAATGTTAGCGATGCTACTAAATTCTCAGTTCCTTAGCCTAGAAAATTAACAGCATTATACTATTTCCTAACCTAGTAAAGAAAGCTTTAGGATCCCTTTTGAGTTCAGACAATTATACATTAATGTTAAATTTATTGAATTGAATTAATTGAATATACTCAGTTAAATTGATGCTACCTAAGAAATCATAACTCATGGCCAAAAATAACTGTTACTTCACAACTACTATATAGAAGTGAGGAGGTGGCTAGAATCAAAAAGGGATTCTTAGAGGCTGGGGAATTTTGTTCTGTCTGGCTTTGTAAATAGTTTGTGACAACTGGTATCTGTGTAAATGGATTTGATGGTCCCCTAGGGGGTCAATATTGTTTACTGAGCTGTTTCTTCAGAGTGGTTGAGCTAGAATTGTCTCTAGGGATCCTACAGGGGTTACTCAGAATAGCAACATCTCAGGTACCTGAGAGCTCAGTGGCAGAAAAGAGAAAGAGGAATGGAGGTGCTATAGGCAGGTACATTCGAATAAATGGATCTCCCTCCTTCAGATGCAGGTGCTACTCAGGGGCACTTGTATCTAAAACGAACCATAAAGGAAGCAATTTGTTAATGTGCTCTCTGACACTTGCTAACATAATTGGTCACCACTTCTTTACCCTCTATCTTTTCTTTTTTTGGAAAGGTTATTACTTATATCACAGCATCTGATTTTATAAATATAAAAAGAACAAAAACCTCACGTTTATTGCTTTTGTATATTGTCTATCACTACATTATGTAAAAACATCAAAATGATATGACACTTTTTGCTATTAAATAAGTGTAAATTTGTTTTCATGATGGAAGTACTATAGTAGTCCCACATTTTATACAAATGTTTTTTTTTCAATGGTTAAGAATTTTTCTAAACAAACATTAGTTTCAACACAGTATCAGCTAGTGGCTCCTAACCAATTCCTTAACTGAGTTACACGTAGATTATCTATCTGTATGTGTGTATAAATATTCTTTATTCCCTTTACTAAATATTTCCGACTATTTGCTTCCTTTATGTGTGTGGGGCGGTTAGTTTTCCACATATTGAGCATTACATTACTTAAATTATATAATCTCTTGGAAAAGTGTCAGTACAGAATACACACTCAATAAATGTTAGCTATTATTATTTGCAAGAATCTACTTAGCTAAAAGTAAAAGATTTTCGTATTAAAATGTAATAAGAATAAATAAAATATAGTAAGAAAAAATTCTCTTATTAAATGAGCAGAAGACATGAACATGGAAAATAAATAAAATGCTACTCCGTTCAATGAAAAACATACAAAAAAGAGAAAATACTTAAGGTTAAAACTTGTAGTTAATACATAATGGTTTAATAAAGTTTGTATAAGATTATAAAACTAATAAATTACAAAAGTAACAGAACTTCAAAATTCAGAAATCTTGACATTAGAGAAAGATCCTGAAAGAAAATTCAATCTCATAGAAAGAAAATTAAGAGTATATTTCTGTAAATTCAATCCCATGGCAGGAAAATAAGAAATTTAAATAACATGTTTCTGTAACATAATTTGAACACTACCATATTGGTACATGATATTAGATATGATCAGGATCATAAGCTGGTAGATCACAGGTACTTATCCTACAGAGATTCTAATTTAGGAGTCACAAGAAATTAGGTAACTTTTGGATCCTTGGCTTAAAATATGCAAATTTGTTACCTGGATACTGTATACTCTCTCAGGGGGTTTTCCATTTATTTTTCGGCTTGACCAGCCATAAGAAGAAGAAGAAAAAAAGTACTATAACTTTCATTTTCATTGTTCTGTATTCTCATTGCTCACATTTCAAGCATCGAAAACTACATGTAGCCGTTGGCTGTTACGTTGATAAGCACAGATTCAAAGTTTTATGTGATTCTGATAAGGTGTATTATATACACTGAGGGGAAGTCAAAAACATGTGATGGGGGAGAGCCTGGATATAGCTATAAGATTTTGAAATAAGGCTTGATAAAGGTTTGTTAACCTGGAAAATCATGAAACCTGTGAATGTCAATAATTTATTCATTTGGACATGAATTCAAAATAAACTATATCCTTTACATTCCCATACATGGTTGTATCTCTAAATAAACATGTCAAAAAGAACTGGTGAGGTTATTTCATCTGTGATTAAGACAATTCAAAGGCTTAGTATACCATGTTACAAATTATCCACTGACTGGTCATAGAAATCACTTCACTGGAATTTTGTTATTTGCTTTATTATTAAAAAAACTAAAGTGGTAGTACTACACCAAATTTTTATAATTTTTTGTTTGTTTCAAGTCTGAAATAGTCATGAACACATCAATATTCATTCAACACACTTCTGTGCAAGAACTGTTCTATTGTAATGTTTCAGCTTCTAAATTTTAACGTCTTTCATCAAATGAAGGCCATGAACACAGTAAAATAGTGTAATTGCCTAAACCTTACACTGCCTAACTTATGAACATACTGCATAAATTAAAGCTTTGTAAAAATTATATCACCCTATTTAAACCTTTTCAAATATCATTTAAGCTAAAATGATTGTGAAAACTATCCTAAAATTAGATTAACTAGCACAACAGTACTCTTTATTCTCTTTTTTCCCCAGTGATATGAACTATTTGGCTACTTACTATATATTTCTAACCTTTTCAATTTTCCTGTTTTAAGAATAATTTATATAAAGTAATTAAAAATATGAATCAACTAGGTAAGTCTTAAATTTCTACCACTGCAAGTAAAACAGGTTTCATAATTATATATATTTTTGTTTACTAAGTATGAACATATACTAATTATCTATAAATTCAACAATTCCATAAACCATTTATGGAAAGTAACTTTTCCAATAACAATTGTAAAGAGAGAAAAAAACGCTATTTCTTTATATGTGCCTTTCATTTTACTTAAGAACATTTTTAGATTTGGAAAACAAAACAGAAGAATCACCAGTCAGATACCAAGTGGAAATCACTGAAACACAATGTTAGTTCTAATGGATGGATGATTGTATTTGGTCTTTTGAAACTTTGAAGTATAGGTAAGTCTTGATCACACAAATTAATAAATCCTAAAGCTGGAGTTAACAATAACCATTACACCCAAATTCTGCAGCTTAGCCCAGCCAATTTTTCAAAAGGTCAGGTTGTGAACTGGAGAAGATCAGGGAGGTCCACCGCATAGCTTTGTTGCCAGGCATCTCTCGTCTGGATTGTTGCAGGCATTTATTAGTATTCGTCAGCAGACTCAACAGAGCAAACAAGAAATTCAAGCACGAATAATAAAATGAAATGCTGCTATATAACCCTTTGTCATTCAGCAAATATGGGACTTTTTAGCTACATTGTTCCTAAACCTGGGTTACTACTTTAATTTTTCTCCCCAGTGCTGACTGAATGAGTATGCATGTGTGTTAAATGCAGAGCTCCCCTAACAACTGCAGGACTGCCATTTAATCTGTTGGTAGATGGACCATTTCCTGTGGGAACCCTAGCTATGATTTCCAGATCCACCAAATAAATCTCAGATTAAGATTCCAAATGAAACCTGCCTTTGGCAGATAAAAAATGTCAAGATGGATATAAACAGTAAAATTATAAATTATCTAGGTGTTGCATGACAAACCAATGTTCAATTTTTTTTGTTGACATGTGCCTAGATATCAAAACTATATGAGACATTCATCAAATGTCACACTTTCATAATATTGGAGGCATCATTAAAACTGTTTGACTAAGGACCTCAAAGTGTTTAAGCAGTAGCTCAAAAGTATATTTGTGCAAAGTAGAAGAATAAATTTACATATCAGCAGCAGCTCATAAGGGATGGGTAAATATTCTGTTTATCTCTCATTGTAATTCAGGTTACTTTAAATACAAGGTTTTAGGAAATCATTATACTCTATATGGCATCATTACATAACTTTCTATGCAAATGATATATGTTTTATTCAAATTCACCATTTGTTTTGGGGAGAGGGAACAAAAGGAAAAGGAAGGGACTCTCATTTTATTAATCAGCTGTGACTACTATACTAGTGCCTTGTTAGTTGCACCATAGCATCATCAGCTCCTTGTTAGTAGCATTTTTTAACTTTTAAAAACAGCATTGAAAACCTGAGACAAAAAAGCCTAAGTAAAAAAAAAGAAAAAATTATAATGTTTTCATTTCAAGTGACTCTGGGGAGAGGCAGAGATTTTTTAAAAAGAAAAAGGTAATGAAAAACCAATATAGAACCTATTAGAGACCAATGGCCTATTAAAAATGCAGAGAAAGCCTCTGATGCTAGTCTCTACTGCATTCTCAGGAGATCAAGGACTTCCTTTTTAATGAAAATTTTTGTTTTGTCTTTGCTCTTCTTACCTGGACTAATGCAGCACTATCCTGGTGTTAAAATATACTGGTTGATTATAAAATATAGGCAATGAAGGTTTCTGAAAGGAAAAAATCAGATTTGCTGAACTGAAATCATTATTTTTTTAACTTTGAACTCTTAAAAGCAATTGAATAAAAGGTTTCAGTGACTCCAAATTCTGCAATGTTTGGTTTCTTGATGAAGATTCAGAGATCATCTAATCTACTTAAAATGGGAATTTTTTCAAATTGTAAATTCTCTACACTTATTTTAATCTGTGGAAAGGATACAGAATATTATACATTCCATATTCCACATGTTAAAATTTATATACAAGCCTGAATCCTTCAGGACGATGTATTTGTCCTGCTTTTCCTTATCATATTTCCTCCAATGTGTGTTGCTGGTTCAAGGAAACTAAGGCTAAATAAAGCCTACCCATCCTAATCTGTTAGGGATAAACATTAACCCGAAAATTCTGAACAGAAGGGGTAAAACTTTAAAAAACAGGATATTAATTAAGGAAGGAAATAAGGTATTTTGTGCTTAACTCTGATAATATTTCTATATTAAAAATGCTCAAAATCAAAGAATGTTACTATGTTTTAGAGTACATCAAATTACCTTAAGTACAGCCAGTGAAACTATAAAAAAGGATATGATTTCTAATTTAAAAAATATTTAATTAGCAAAAACTAACATATTCAGTAACTATACAAGTATAATTTTATCATTGTGAACTGATCACTTTTAACTTTTCATTCACTAGCACCTTGATTTTAAAGTACCAAAAAGTTTCAGTATGTGAAGACAAAAATCATTCAAAAAATAAAGTCCAAATAGAATTTTCTAAAATTACTTTTACCTTACATCTTGTCAGCACAATTATTCCATTTGACAAAAATTATCACTTTTATCCAAAAGCTACAGATTAGAATATTTTTAATTCAATCATTCATTCAGACTATGAAATAATCTATGTAACCAATTTCAAAATTTTATAGTCTGATTTGTTCTAAATTTGTTTTTCATTCCCCAAGAAAAAACAAAAAACAGAAAAGGCAAAACACAAAGAAAATTTGTATCTGAAACTTCTTCCCAAAAGATAATGTCTTACACGATAGGTTGTTTTGATTAAAACACACTTACATACATGTACTAAACCCCAAATTTTTAACTACCAGATTTATTTATAACCAAAAATAGTGAGTAAATGTAGTCACATCAGTCCTATTCTACAAACAGCCAGTCAGCCTGAATCAACTGTGTAAATGGTCATAAATTCAGTCTATACACCACTGTATATTGATTCAGATCTACAAAATCAACAAAATGCCAATGCACACTCAGGACTTGACAGTAATCATGTTAAAGGTGACAAATGCAGCCGCTATGGAGACCATAATAATCATCTTAAAATATGATACACTGAAATTCGAATTTCTAGAAAATGTAAGATTCAATAATATTATATTGAGATTTGTGTCGTAACTATGTATTCCAGGAAGTACTCTGGCATGAAAGGGCCATAACCAGAAATGGATGAGGACTTTTATCAAAGAGCTCAGAAACTTAAGAATGGAGAACTTAAAACAAAGCAAAAAACTTTTGAAAAATTCAAGTAACTTTTCTATTTCAAAAAAATATATTTATATTTTCATGGCCACAAACAAATTTAAAAGAGCTTATTAAAAGTAGAATTGAGTTTCCTTAAACCAAAGAAATAGTCACAAGTTGTACAAAGAGAGGATCATAGCATAGAAATGGAGAAGTAGTCCTATTAAAAAAAGAAATTTACCATTTTTCATGCTTATTCTTCTTAGTAATTGTCATTTTTATAAAATGAAGGACCAAAGGTGTAGTAAGAATTCCATGTGAAGAGTGTAGCCTGAACTGACCTACCTAAAACACTCTAAATTTAGTAAAAACAAACAAAAAAAAGAAATAAAGAAAGACTCCTATTACCTCCCAAACTTTTCCCTTATTAAGAATTTATGGGCAGGTTCATCGACTGTAGCAAAGGTACCACTCCAGTGAGGGATGCTGACAGTGGGGGAAGCTGTGCTTGTGTGGGGTTAGGAAGTAGGGGTATAATGGGAACTCTGTACTTCATGTTCAATTTTGCCGTGAACCTAAAACTGCTCTACAAAATAAAGTCTTTTTAAAAAACTGCCAAAAAATAAAAGTAAAAAATATTTATGGCATAAACTCATAAATGTGAATTACTCATATCAGAAATGATGAGTCTCAAAACACAGTTTTTAACAAAGTTCATAACCAGCTAGAAAACTAAGTTGCCCTTATAAAAATTTTTTGGTTTTCCATTACATTTTCTTAACGAGGCCAAGAGTCAGGACAGAATCATTCACATCAAGCTTAAAAAATAGACACCCAGAATCTCATTTATTTTGTAAACTTATTTTAAAAAAGAGAAATTAATTTTTTCTAAAACAGTATAACCTCCATCATGCTTTTAAGGATAGCCTTAGCATTTCCTCTGGAAATGAATCAATCCTTGTTGGTTCACTGCCAGTAGTCCAAAAACTACTCTCTCAAATATTCTGGATGGTCATGTGTAAGAAACTACCAGTATTCTATTAAGTTAGGTCCTATGGAGATAAACAGCAAATTTAAGCAGACCTCAATATGCTCTTTTTTTAACCCTTCTATGGCAAAATGAAAATTAAAAATGCATTCTTAAATTCACACTTGCCAAAAGGAAAAGGCACACTGTGTGATATCACTAGTCTGAAGCTTTTATTGCAATTGGGATTTCAATACAGACAAAATAAGATTTTACACTAAAAGAATATTAATTGATTTTACATTCTATTCTACAAAATATATAGTAAATACAAACTATACTACCTAAAAGAAATCAAGTTTCTGATATTGAGAACATTATATCTGAAGAGAATAAACTTCCTATAAAACTAATAATAACCGTTTCAAATACTAGTATTTATGTTTCTTAATAATTTTGAAACTTTTTTGTAGACCTACCTTTCACAGCTGGATGGAAGAACAATGACAACAACCACCACTTATCTAGGCCATGTAAAATACTTCAACAATCTATTTTTTTATAAACATCTATAAAAACCATTATCACCACCATAATATTGAAAATAATTACTCTGGTATGTGAAACCCATATTAAATAAACTCGTTTCCTGTTTCAGGTATTGTAGTAGGGCTTTTACATACACAATCTCTAACCTTCAAAATGCTCCTAAAGGAAGTATCTCCCTATTCCATACACAAGAAAACCACGGCTTAAAAATAAGTACGAAACTTCTGCCCAAGTCCAGGTAGGTAGTAAATAGAAGATTGAAAAATTAAAACCCAGGTCTATCTAGTTCCAAAACCTATATTCTTTCTACTATAACATTTCACTGAAATTATTAAATGCATTAGTTCTCCAGTGCAATTTTCCTTTAAATTTAAACAAATAAAAATAAAATTAACAAACAAAAACAAATTGTGTTACTCATTCAGGGAAAATATACCATTACTTACTAGAAAGACAATTATTAAATACAATTCAAATCCTATAAATCAATACAGAATGACTAATTATGTAGATATTTTCAAAACCTTGAATTTCAAGGAGGGTCTAATCATAATGCTTAGGGAATCATTTTTTTCCTATCAGCTATCTTCCTGATTGAAATGGATGTCCATTCTATGCAAATTGCCATTTCCTTTCTGTCTGCTTTAAAATAAAATAGCTTATGAAGATGATATGAGATTCCATTATTTTTGTCATAATGATCAAAGACATTTAAAAGCATCCTAGTTGTTTTCCCATGGTGTTTCTATATATGTCTACTCTTATAAAATGCTTGCAAATCATGCAATAGTTTTAGATGTAATTCAATTACAGAACAATATATGGGCAAAAAGTAAAAAGAACACATACTTTGTGAAAAGAGAGAAAGATAAATGAACCAATAAGAAAAGAGGTTGATGGTGGCACACAGGTTCCAAATGCCAAGCAAAAATAAGTAGTATTCTGACTCAAGAAACTAACAAATCACTTGTAAGTTACCTTTTGCTACGTTTTAGTTCTAGTTATTTATTTTGTTTGATAGAAAAACCATAAAAATCATGGAAACAAAATCATATCCTCTTTAGAAATAAAGAAGACAGTTGCTTTTTACTTAAATCAGCAAGATAAGATTTTTAAAAATAATTGCTAGCCTCCAATAAACTGCAACATGTAAGAAATCTATTGACATAAGCAGTTCTAGAAGGTTTTTCATCTCTCAAGTTTCAAATGAGTATGATGATTTAGAATCATGCTCACTTTTCAAGCTTAAAAGAAAATAGTTTAAAAACATATGATTCATATCTAAATTGAGATAATACATAAGTGAAAATAACTACTGTGTATAAAACACACATTAAATATAATTTCCTAAAATAATAAACCTAACAATAATATTAAAGAAACTCATAAAATTGAAAGGTTTTTGTCTAAAGCTTCTTCAAGCTGTATGATTCCTACCATTTCTTACCCTCAATTGGTAAGAAATATTTAAAACATAGCAAACAATGTGTAATTTGGGTAGACACAGTAACCTTCTTTAACCTTTCTTAGGGAACACTGACCCCTAAAGGTTCTAAATTTAAATAAGTTTCACAATATTCTAAATTTAACTGGCATCCAGACCTCATTTTTACCTATATTATTGTAGGTATGTATACTTATGGCAGACATGTTTATTCATAAATAATACTTAAACTATTTCCAATGGACTGTAGTGTACTATAAAACAATTAAACCATGTTTCTGCTAATTTAATAAAAATCACCAAAATTTAAGAGCTATCCAGAAATGTATCACACTATTCCAAATAATTATTCGTAAGAGATTTCTGACCCCCATGAGTTTTTTCTTACATAGTTAAGTAAATAATAAGTAAATGCTAAAAAAGGCTAAACAATCATATAACTGACTCTTTCTGAGGGTTAACTTTGCACATGTCCTTTGTGCCATTTCATTTTTTTTCTTAAAAAGCAGGGGGAAAAAAACAATGCTGAAAAACAGAAAGCTTTCATGAAAGGACAAAACATCATTTACTTCTTAAGAAGCCAGAAGATGTCACCAATGCTTGCTTGACAACACATATTTATTCACTCACCTATTGCTTCTATCAACCTAAAATTTCATTCATTCAGGATTTTTTTTTAACTACCTAAAGAAACCTAGACAGTTTGTAGATGTCTTCACTCATCCTACCTACCAACCTCAGCTTTACATTTTCTAAACTGAGAATAATAACAAAAACTGAGAAAAATGTAATCGTTTTACCTGTTAACATTATTTACCTCATACTCTTTGACATCAAATATTTCAGCTATGTTTCTAAAATAAAGCTAGGAAAAGAATAACCACTTCAGCACTCCTTATAATGAAACTTCTAAGATGATGCAAAGTGTAATAAAAGTTTTTAATTAGCTCCATTTCCTTAAAAAAATAAGATAACTAAAAATAACTATTTACAATAACAGCCTATGAATATTTGTAAGATAGAGCTTTGAAGTAATCTGTGATTTATGAAAAATCCCATGAACCCTGATATCAAAGAAATAACCATGTGAGATTTTACTGTTTAAACATATCAGTTATCACAAAACTAAAAGATACATTTACCTGTTTAACTTTATTCGTTAATAATGTTTCATTAATAGGCCCTTTATATAAAGGAATGTCTTATTCCTATTTCCAATGTCCAAAAAATGTCTGTAAAAATGCAAATTTTCTTAATGATGTTTCAGTCACGTCTGTGTCTCCTGCAAACTATTTATGCATCTGTCTTTAGCCCTAAAACCTTCCATTCCAAAAGTGTCCTAGAGCTTCAGTAGCTCTGTTCCTTAACATCTTTCCTGGTTATTTTACATTTATGAGAATTATTTCCTCTATAGCCCCTATTCTTTAGATATATTAAAAATAATTCCTTTGGCTCCTTAAAGATCCTTTTGTCTATAATGTGAACGACATGGCTTTCATAGCAATGTGGCCTCTGAATAGGGAACATAAGCAACAGGGGCATCATTATTTACTTCCTCTTTTCTTATTTTGTACATATATTAAGAACTGCTCTGAGTTCTTCAAAAGAAGAATGTTTGCTTGCTTATTTGCATAAATGAGTAAAAACAACTATAACAAATCAGTTTTCGGCTTCACACCAATACATCCTTATCACAAACTTGAATATAAAGAGAGTAGATTAAAATTAAGTGCCACAAAATCCATTCACTAAAGCTATTAACTTTGCATTAAAAACCTTTAACTACGTTACTCAGGTATTACTTGCTATTCCTTTATACACAATGCAATCAGTTACCTGGATTCTAAACTCATAACAAGTAGCCTAGAATCACAAATAAGAGGAGAAATGCTGCTAATGGTAGGCATAAACGACAAGAAAATTTATAACAGCGTAGAAATCAAAAACAAATGCAGAAATCAAAAAAGGTATATTCAGTATAGCATCTTTCTATTCCTCAAAAGAATGTGTAGCTATTAACTGATTTAGTTTAATGATGATAGAACAGTTCCCCAAAATGGCCTTTAACCTTCTGAAAAAGGTAACAGTGTGGTTGATAAATGGTAAAGAAAGAGCCCTGCTGAAGGAGGGGGAATCAAAAGAGAGAGATGTGTGCAATGTTTTGGTAATAATTCTATTTTTTTTAAATTTAGAGGAAATAAAAACGATGAACATAAAGGCCGAAGTCTTCAATTATATGTAATACTATATTCAGAATGATTTGTTTTCCAAGGATTTCAGATTTGCGACTGTATCCAGATTTAGTGTAAAAGACTTCAATTAAAAACCTAACATTTTTTAAACCTCTGTCTTTATGGCCCTCTCTCTACCTTGCTCTATACATAGACAGATGTGCTCTATTTACCTACCTAGGTACCCATACATCCTCCATCCCTCCATCCACCCATCCACCATTTCTCCCTTTTTCAGGCCATCTCTTAGTCTGCCTTTCAAACTGTATTTCTGTCTGACTGTTCTCTCTCTCTGCCTGTTCATATCTGTGTGCATCCTTTTCTCTATTTCTCTCCTTGTCTCTGACTCTGTTTTCATGTCTCTGTCTCTGTTTCGAAGTACCATTTTCTACCTCCCTTTGCACATCTCTGCAAGTCTCTGTGGCCCTGACTCTCCAGGGAGAGTCCCCCTCTGACTCTGTTTCTTTGTGGGTATCTCTGGGTGTGTCTTTTGGTGTGCATGTGTCTCTACATGTGTCTCTGTGCCTGTATGTGTCTTGGTCTGTTTCTCTGTGTATATGTGTCTCCCTCTCCATATATGTTTGTCTCTCTCTGTATATGTGTGTATTTTCCATGTCTCTTCAACTTTGTGTCTCTTGTCTCTGTGTGTCTCTTTCTGAGTGTGTCTGCATGTACACCTGTGCCCCTCTCTCTCAGTGTGTCTCTTCCCCATCTCCCTCTCCCTCTCTCTCTCGCTCTCTCTCTCTCTCTCTCTCACTCACTGTATGTCTCTGTCTCCTTCTCACCATGTTTCTCTCACTCTGGTATCTCTCCTTCTCTGTGAGTCTCAGTATGTGTGTCTCTTTCTTTGTGTATCTATGCATGTGTGTCTTTCTCTGTGTGTGTGCCTCTGTATACGTGTCTGTGTCTTTCTCATTGAGTTTAGTATCTCCCGCCTGTGTCTGTGTCTCCTTTCTCTGTGTTTCTTTCTCTGAGTATACCTCTCTGTATTTATTTCTCTACCATTCGTTCTCTCAATCTCCTCCATCACTTTGTGTGTGTTTCTCTCTCCCGGTGTGTCTGCTTTCCTTTTTTCTCTCAATATCTCTTGCTCTGTGTGTGTCCCTTTCTCTGTGTGTACATGTCTCTTTCTCCATGTGTCTTTGTGTCCCTTTTGCAGAATGTGGGTCTCTTTGTGTGTGCCTCCTTCCTTGCGTGTATGTATGCATGCGTGTGCACTTGTGCTTGTCTGCCTCTGTCTAATATATTGGTTAGAACAAACACACTTCATTCAGTGCCTTAAACTAGCACAACACCTGGGGTTTGGTATTAATACCTTAAAAGTCCTTACCTTTTGACCGGTCGTCCATTTGTACTCCCGTTCCTGTTTGCTCTGGCAATGTCTCTGGTTTCTGCGCCAAGATTTGAAGCTAAAATAAAGGCAACTCTAGATAAATAAACTTAAAACAATATATCAGAACACACCTAAACCTTACCTTTGTTTAACAGAGAATTTACAGGATAAATGGTTTTCTAAAACATTTTTAATAGGACAATTAACCGGGTATTTCAACACATGAAATTAAATCTTTTTTCTCAGAAAAAAGTTCTTTCATTCACACCTATATTTTAGTAAATACAGTTCAGGTTAAGCTTCTAGACATTCTTGCTCCTTTGGTTAGGGAACCATTTAATTTATTTAACTTAAGTCTTTCCAACTACAATTTCAACAATTAAAAAAAAATTAAAAATTTACTCTATTTGTCAAATTTCAAATTTATTGATTTGAATGTATATTTTCATATAAAATGTTTCATACGTGTAAAAGTAATTTT
The DNA here is from genome assembly GCF_002837175.3 of Physeter macrocephalus. Lineage (NCBI taxonomy): Eukaryota > Metazoa > Chordata > Mammalia > Artiodactyla > Physeteridae > Physeter > Physeter macrocephalus. The sequence goes on along the minus strand of NC_041224.1, from coordinate 120,410,231 downwards.
AAATGCTATTCTAATTTTTTAAAAGATTATCATTAACTTGTGGAATTACTGATATTTCTCTCTTGCATTTGTTTTCATAATAAATATGATAAAAGCTATGCAAGTTTGTTTGTTTTTTTTTTTTGCATGCTTTTAAAGAGAATAAAATTAGATCTACCTCACAGCTAGAACTCTGCGTTCTTTAAAAAGTCCTCAAATAAAGCTGTAGTAAGCGTCTCCTTTCCAATTTTCTCTAAATATGTTGATCTGGAGTTGGCAATCTTTTTCTAAGTTCCTCATTTACTTTTGGATTAGCTGAAAATATAGGAAGTTATTAATATCAAAGAAATATGTTCCAGTCAATGAAGCCACTTCCCTCCATATTGCCCAAAAAGGTTAATAATAATTGCGGTCTTTTAATAAGAGATTCATATAGCAAGACATGTAGAAAATACAGCCTTTAATAACCTCTGGAGTATTTTAAAACATGTCTTACAGGTCTTAATGTGCTTAGTAATATACTATTTAAAACCATAATTTTATCCCTCTTCAATATACAGTCACTCTTCCTCATCATTTACCCAGCTAATGAATGCCAGCAATTAGTAAAATGTAATCCCATTGCACAATCATTTTAATGCTTTTAGCACTCAGAAAAGTAAACACCAAATTAATACTGCTCAAGCCATATCAGATCCTAGTTGGAAGCAAGCAATTATAGTTCATCTCCTCAGGTGTAATTAAATGATTGGAATGATTTAGTTCCATAAATGCAAGTTAATTCATAAGCAAGCAACAAATATACTGGGAGTAATGACAAGAAACATTGACAGTCTAAGCAGGGCTAATTCTTTTATGAGACTGATATAGTAAAATGCTGCCCTCTCCTGGGCATATAAGTGAATATTTCAGAGCCAAAAACAAAACATGTCCCCCCAACCCAAAACCTAACTTTTAAAAAGACACTAAAAAAACAAACAAAATAACCAATAAATCAATTTATCAATTTGATTTCATTCCTTATACAAAAAATTTTAATTTATGGCTTACTGTGATAATTTCTACACACCCTAGTAATTAATGCTTTTTCCATTCAAGTTCTGAATATGAGTCCCAAAACATACCAGGCAATTCTTATAAATCTAATGAAACTAAATCATTCATATATAGCACTGACTGCAAGTGAAACTTCTAGTACCCTCTTATACTGCAAGACCAATACCTATATTCTTTCACTGGTAAACCCTAACTGGCATGTTAGAGATAATAACTAAGCTATGCTTTTGTAAGTACTAAAATTTGTAAGAAAAATAATCTCTGACAAATGTAAAACAAAATACTCGGTATTATTGTAACTAAACAAAATGGTCTAAAACTAATTGTTTTTAAGGAACTCCAACAACAAAAATAAAAACTAGAGCACAGGTATAATATCATTACAAGCACGTTTTAAAACATAAAGAGGAGCAGGTAGTACACAAAATAAAACACACCCCAGTTTTACTTAAGCCATTCCCCCACCTTTTACTTTCTTAGGCTAACATTCAAAACAAATTTACTTGAACACTACTCGATGCTTATTAACTAAACTTATACAAACTTTCAGAAACGTATTTATTATACATTTGAGTTACGCTATAATCAGTAAGTCTGTATTAACACGTATGTATTTGTAGCAGTAAACCTATTCAGAATCATCCCTTTAACTTTCTGCAAAATTGAACATATTCTCAAATATTACCAAGAGCACAACAAATGTTTAATTCTCCAATAAATACAAAAGATACTTGCAGAGGATAATGTTTAACATACCAATATTTTTTGGTGGGGGAGGGAACATTACTTCTTCTATTATGCTTTTAAATGCATTAAAATAACCATATTCTAAGTCACGGCCTATGCAAGCTATAAAAATAAAATAAACCAAAATGTTAAACAGTCTTGCCACTAAGCTTAAAATGTACAGCACATTTGCTTTGCCCTTGATGTCATAGTCTTATTTTTCAATTCCTATCTTGTACACTGTAAGTTAATTGCTTTTGGAAAGTACTTATTATTCATGTAAAAATTAATGTGCCAATGTGTTTAAATCCTCTTAAATGACCATTCATGCATCTTTCTTCTTTAAGTACCAATGAAATCTGTCAAAAGACATCAATGCAAAATGGTCTTAAAGAAAGTTGTAATAGAGATTTCTTTCTGCTAACACAAGATTTTCACATTCACCAACTTTACTTAAATTCCATTAATTTTTTAAGCTACTTTTAATAAATTCACCAAGTAAAATTTTTAGGCCCCGAAGTCTGTCATTTGTGTTCCAGCTGACATTATGAATATTAATAACAGTGTTATCCTGATTAAATAGGCTTCATATGAAATCCCTGTGAATCCTATAGCTCAGACATCTCATTTTTCCAACTCTTTATGAATTTGGATTCAGACATGAAACTGGAAAAATCTTAAAAAACAGATTTAATGGCACATTTGCATACTGTCAAGCAAAAATTAGATGTTCTAATAATTCAATTAATTACAACTTACATATCTATATATTGTAATAGGACTAGAAGATTTTTGTAAACATCAACATATTTTACACATCTACTCATTATAGGACAAAGGATTAAGACTATTAAAATACTGATTCCTTTCTTTACACTCACCTTAAAGATTTGATATCAAGAACTTTTCAATAAAAAATTATATATTCACATTAAAACCAGTGGGATGACTTTTATAGTAGACATCAGATAAACTAGGCTTCTTAAAGTGCTAAATCATTATATCACAGACAAAATATGTTAATTGCTTTATCATTATTAATGTCACCAGGTTCAAGCAGCAAAATAAAATCTAACTAAACTTTGTTTTTGTGTTAGAAAAAATTACCCATGTTAAAAAAGAAAAATAAAATCTTTACTATAACAGACAGAACATACCATATCAGCATCTGTTAAACTAAAATCTTCTCCATCACAGATTCCTGACCTCATTCCTCCAAGTTGTTTTTAGTTCTCAGAAGAAGTGAAAAAAGGAGAAATTAATAGCCAGGGAAACCACATGCCCCTTTCTCTCTCTAAATATACTGGAATCTGAATATATCTACCTAATTTCCTACTTTCATCCTATCAAAAAATGGAGATTGAAAAAAATTAAACAAACATCTCTATGCTCTCAAACGGGACTTGACTTTCCTTGTTTACTCAGCAGTAAAATACTTGATGAAACAAAATTTGTTCTTTGACTAGTCTAAAATTTCTAATCTGCCTAAAAAATTATAAGTAATTCTGACATTTATCCTTCAAAATTAAACAATCCTTCTTTGATAGAAAGGCACTTAAAGAAGGAATTTCATTCCCCAATGTAACAACATCCAGGATTTTTTTAAACTTATTTTAAATAGGAGATACCCTTCTACCTTCCTCCACAAAAGCCACACATGGGCAAGGTGATCGGCTGACTTTGTTTAATGGAGTTTTTTTCATAATGCCTCCTTAGTTAATAACAAATTTGTGTAATGTGAATCCAAAGTGTCATACTAGGAATCATTTATAATACTGCCTCATATCCAACTATATGTAACTCCAGTTATATCTAACTATAACCATGCCAAATTTTGGATTTTCTAGATTGAGAAATGTTGATAATTTCTGCACTGGAATGGTTTCATTAAATGGCCAAAGGAGAGCACTGTATTTCTGAGAGCCAGATATTTTAACATATAACTCAACATATACAACATATGCATATTTTCTACTGCTGGATTTTCATCTTATGAGACAAAAGTCTCTCAAATAGCCACAGTTCCTGGCACATTCTCTCACAAAAAGAATTCCTTTTACATCACAGCCCACTCCCTACCAAGCTCCAGGCAACCAAAGTTCCCCACAGCCTGGAAAAGCAAGAAAAGGTTTAGGGAGAAAGGATAAAAGTAGCCCCATGCAATAGCTATCAAATTTTTAAATTCATATACTATTTAACCCCTACGCTACTAAAAGTCTTTTTAAAATATGTAGAACATATTTGTATGTACAAAGATACACACTGAAGCAGTATTTATTTGTATGAGAAAATACTCATGCTTTAGTCATACTGAACTTCTTTCTGTTCTTGAACTCACCAAGCTTATTCTTGCCTCAGAACATTTTTATACTTACTATTCCCTCTGCCTAGAATTCTCTTCTCTAGATCTCTAAAATATTTTTTCTTATCATTTAGGCCTTGCTCAAAATTCACCTCTTCAAAAAGGTATTGCCTGGCCATCCTATCTAAAGTAGAAACTCCTCTCTCACTCTCATCACATTACCTGTGCTACTACCTTCATGAAATCCATTTGTTTAGGTTTTATTTCATTGTTTTTGATATGTATCAGCCAACTATGTATAAGGAAATTACATTCAGACACAGCCCTTGCTTTTCTCTTTCATCTGTGTCCTTAGAAGGGTGTTTGGCATACAGTAAGTACTCAGTATGTATTTGATGGGCACACAGGTGGATAGACAGATGTGGAAGATTCTCTCAACAAGTATTTGTTAAGCACCTATATTTTATGTGTCAGTCAACTGTTCTAGGATTTAAATATAAAATAAATAGGTAAGACAAATAAATTTCCTACCCAAAATAAATCTTTAGCTAAAACAATACAGGTACAGAACATGGATAAATTAAAGACAGAAAAAAATGTAAAATTACACTTACATATGTAAATGTACATGCTTGAATAGGATATACATAGGAAACTATTACCACTGGTTACTCTGAAGAAAGGGCCTAAAAGAGTTGAGGTAGGGAAACTGAGAGACTGAGGGAAAGAAGTATTTCTGTTTCATTTTATATCTATCTATCTGTATAATTTGATATTTTTTTACCAAGTACATGTATTATTTTTAACTTAATGATCAAATATTTATTAATAACCTTGGAATTTAACAAGAAACTTTGAAGGAAGCCACATTATATCTAAGAGATTCAAAATGAATAGAAAGAAAGTAATCTTTATGACTCCCTTGAAACTTTGAAAAAATAATTAATGCCTAATTAACTTTTATAATTATACTTTGTTATGGCTGTTTGCTTGCTTGCTTGGTTTATGTAGAGTGAAAAGTTCTAATTTAACTAATATATGGCAGAAATTTTTTAGAACAGAAAAGTTTAAAATGAATGAGTTTCCTGAGAATTAAGCATATATTTCTTAAAACAATCACACTGCTTTGTTCAATTAGGGACTATTATAATAGTCTTAGTGTTCGGGATTCTAACGTTTAAAAGTTTATAATAGAAATTACTATCAAAAAAGACGAACTACTTCCCATCATTTAAAATCATGGAAGGGCATCAAATTAAGAGGAAATAAATATTTAGTGTTTAAGATATATGGCTTTCAGATTTTCAAAACCTGGAACACTGAATACACCAGATGGAACACTGCAATAGCTTTCAGTGCCAGTTACAAACGACACTTTGGGAATGAATCTGGTATTGCATGGCCTACTGATAAAATTTTAGAAAGCAAAACTTTAAAACTAGCGTTATTTTCAGAGGGTTAATGGGATACAGGATTTTCTAAAATATCCTGAAACGTTTTGCCCTAGGCCAAACTAAACTAAATCACTTAATCTAGCACGGAACAGAATATAAAAGCAAAGTCATCTTATAGAATAGTTTCTCTAGAGAACAAACAGCCTGTTTTCTTAAGATTCATGTGATTGCCAAGTTCTGATGCAAGGACACACTCCTTCACACAAAGGCTTACATTTCCACACAACTAACTGAAGTTCTTGGAAAATCAACGGTAAAAAAGTATTAAGAGTAACTTAAATCGATCTGTAATGACAACCGGTATGAGCAGCCACTTGAAATCAAATGAAAGAACAGTTGTCAGAAAACGTCTTTCTAAAATAATCATATATTAATTCATCATATTTCATAATGCTTACTAACAGACTTTATCAAAAAACTGTTTAATAATTCTCTATAGTTTATATAGTTAAATAATAAGTAGTAACAGGGACATTAACAAATAACATCAACATACTCTAATAACAAGTTATACTTTTTTGTATTTTGAATACTTTTTTTAGTATTAATTCTTTTCTTTTTTAATTGAAGTATAGTTGATTTACAATGTTGTGTTAGTTTGCATTTTATATACTTAATAGCAATTCATACATTGTATAATAAATATAATGTTTATCTATGCAATTTGCTAAAATTACAGTACCTAATCATTCCCAATAGACAGTGTGCTGTATGCAAACTACGCATTTCACTTTTTAAATTGTAATGTTAAAGGCAACTTCTAGGTTGCAAAATACAATTACTGGAAACAAAATCTTTAAAGAAAGTACAACAAATGTTATGCTTGCAGCTCTAATTTCTTGTTCAATATCAAGAAAGTCACAGCCATCAGCTTCATTTATCTGACGACCTACTAAAGCTCATGTAACTTCTTAAGTCATTCTTAATAAATGTTTTTGTTAGTGAAAAGTATGTAATAAGAATATGATCTTTAAGTAGGTAATCCATAGTTAATGTAAAATAAAATATAATATGAAAAGGAAAAATACAAGAAGCCAACCAGATAAATTTCCTTCAATAAACAATTTTATTCTTTCTGCATTTAAAATTATAAGATAATGTCAACTATAAATTATAAGTATTATACTAGCTCTTTTGTTCACCACACCATAAAGAGTTTCTTAAGATCTAGAAGTATATGTTCACTAAAAATCTGTTTCAGGAAAGTTATTTTTTAAAAAGTCTCAAGATGGCAAAACAACTGAGTTAAAAATATTACTTACAAAATTAACAGTAATACAACTGTACAGTGTTCCAAAGTACTAAATTAAGCAATGTGTGCTGTTAATTTTTTAAGACATTTTCCAAAAGACAATGCTCTTTCATTTTAAAAAATAAGAATTTTATTTCTTTTAAGAAATTCCATCTCTATGATGTGTTGATTTATACTATAGTCATGATTATTACAAAATGGCTGTATGAATAACCTGACATTTTACACTACTAACTGTATAAGAAAACCTTTTATAAACTGTGTAGAAAATAAAGAGAAACCAAAAACTGAAACTTATCTAGTCATAAATATTAAAACTATTATAAAAGAGCAGTCAAACATTATAAGGCTTCTGGTGGAAGTAACACTAACTAATAATAACTAATAAAACATATTATCCTGGGGTAGGAGTTGTGGGTAGAGACTGGGGGAGGGAGGAAAGCAGGATTCACAGGGCAGGCAGAATATGGCGTGTAAATGAAACAAGATTAACTATCATGAACTATGAAGGATAATTGTTGAAGCTGGGTTATGAGTACATAGGGGTTCATTATTCTGTTTCTCTACTCTTCGATGTTTGCAATTTTCCATAATAAATAGTTTAAAATACATATTATAAAATAAAAGAGTATATACACTATCATTTACTTTCACAGAACTAGCAATGAGTATTCCATTTTATAATAGAATGTTATCAAAATCTCATCAGTCTCATGTCTGATACATATATATGCACAACATATCACACAACAAATATTGCACATCTTCCACGAATATATACACACACACCTCACACGGATTCTATACTGCATGTCATTTAGAGAAAAACCTAAAAATTTCATCTTAGTATGTAGGAACCGAAAAGAGAATATTATCCGCTGAGGGATATGTACTTTATTTATTAAAATGCTTTGGAATTACTCCCTGACCTTAAATTTAACAATTTCCTGAAAGTAAGACCTTATGTTACCAATGACCTAGTGCATATGGGAAACTGAATAGGTATACTCTGTCACCTTTAGCAAACATTCTCTTCACCAAGCCACTTAGAGGCCATCTGCTGAACCCTGAAGCAACATCCTAGTTAGTTACTGCTAGACTTGCAATGTAAGTAACCAAACTTATCATTTGTTGCAGCCATAACTATATGAATCTGAAATATTCCCTAATTTCATCTTAAAAGACATGTATTTCCATTGCTAGAGATGTTTTTCATTTGTAGAACAGTCATAGTTCTTTGTATATGCACAATAATTACCTCTTAGTTAACAAAGATGGTGATTTAGAAGAATCATAAGCAGAAATAGTGACAATGACTATACTACCATGTCTCAAAATTTCAACACCTTTCACCATTTAATAGGTAAGTCTATACTTGCTAGGACCAACAAATTCAGGTAAATTTTATACTTCTTCACAACGTTTAAAAATTATTTTAATAAATAACTCTTCATATCAGTGAAAGAAATAATTATGTCTATAATCTTTCACTAAGGTGAAATGATAGTTTGTCATAGGTCAGGTCCCACATTCATTTTCATTTTTATCTCTTCATTTTGAGGAACTGCAAATTCAAATCCCATTCCAGTTGAAATAATTTAAGCATTTGCTGAAATGCCTCCTGAGAACTACCATTGGAAACTTTGAAATACTGACTAAAATATATATATATATATTTTTGCGGTACACGGGCCTCTCACTGTTGTGGCCTCTCCCGTTGCGGAGCACAGGCTCCGGACGTGCAGGCTCAGCAGCCATGGCTCACGGGCCCAGCTGCTCCGCGGCATGTGGGATCTTCCCAGACCGGGGCACGAACCCGTGTCCCCTGCATCGGCAGGCGGACTCTCAACCACTGCGCCACCAGGGAAGCCCTGACTAAAATATTTTAAAATATATTTTTAAAAACATAGATAAGCTCAAAAGGAAGAACAAGAAATATCCACATGTCAAAACCAAACCATAACAAAGAGTAGGACCTGAAACCAAGTAGTCCACGAGAAGATTGAGACCAAATAGGCTTAAAGGTTAGGGTTCAACTATGCAGACTTTCCCCTTTTTCCAACCACCTGCTCAATATCTGAGCCAGACACAAGGCACCCACCAAATTAGGTGGAAAAGTTAACTACCTAAGATCAAAACCAAAAGCCTTTGCCATAGTGGGGGCAAGGAATCCAAACTTGTACTTAAGCCAATCAATTAATGTAAAACTGGTTAGCAAACTGAGATCATATAGTACAGCCAGAAATTTAAAACGGGGTGGGGGGAGGAAAAATAAAGAGAGGGAGAAGTAGGTCATGAGCTAGATTCATTTATAAGATAATTTCTTTTGAAAATAAACTCATAGCCACAAAAAATTATAACATATATGAAAGAATTTAACATAAGGAAAAGTAGTACAGGTATACAAAAGAGAGAGGTGGAGACTCATACTTGAACAACTAGAGAAAACTAGGCAACCTGAAATCAATCTTCAAAATAGGTATAATTTTTAAATTGCCAGATTGATAAATCAACACAACCCATTAAATAAGAGCAGGCAGTTTTTACAGACGCATAGATCGATATAAAAATGAACCAAGTAGAGATCGTTTAGAAATAAGAAATGTTAATTGAGGTTGAAACTCTATAGATGAAGTAAAAACTAGAAAACAATAGAGCACAGAATTAATGATTTGGAGGAAGAAGGGAAGAAACTCCTCACAATGCTGCACAGAATAATAGAGTTTAAAAATATGAAAAAGTAGTTAAGCAACATGGAAGATAAAATAAGATGCTCCAACATATGCCTAATAAGAGTTAGAGAAGGGGAGAACCATAAAAAGAAAGGAAAAGCAAAATAATTATGCGTACCCTAATTAGGACAGAAAATGTGTCCCTGGAAAAGAGTAATTGAATCAGAGTTATACAGTATTAATATCACATAATTCCCATGGAGATGCAGTCCCAGCAACACATTCTGGCAATGATCTTTCATTTTCTTCATATTTCCTGAAACTACTGCACATCTACATTGTTTTGTTAGCTACAAACCACAGTGATGCACATAATACCCTTCATAATACCAAGAGATGTTTGAAAATGCTAAACTTGTTGATCTTTATCCTCTGTTTCCTCAACCTTTCCATCAAGGCAGAAGCAGTCACCAATATAACTGTATGTTAATATCCAGTGTGATACTATTTCTTCATTTTTTAAGTCCAGCACTATCACTTGCACATCTCTTGTCACCAAGTTAGTCAAAACTGTTTGCCAAAGATCAAAATAAATGGCAGAATGCAAAGCCATACTTAAAGGATGAGAGCATATAGTACAGTCTGCAGTCTTAGTTTTCACAAGCTAAGTCATATTACAACTCTTGAAGCATAGGAAAAATATGTATTAGTAATGTTCTACAAAGTTTTTCTTTATATACACAGAAATAAAAATAGGACTCAAAAAAAAAAATCACCTGGACCCACATCTACATTCTTTCTCAGGAAGCTAGTAGAGAATGTGCTCCACCAAAACATGGGAGTAAAGTATGAAAGAGGTGAAAAGAACACCCAAGGTCATGGTGAGAAAAATCACAGGATAATAGGTATACACCAGACATACAGAAAAACCATTCAAAGTTGACAGCATTAAGAAAACTCCAGGGGCTTCCCTGGTGGCGCAGTGGTTGAGTCCGCCTGCCGATGCAGGGGACACGGGTTCGTGCCCCGGTCTGGGAAGATCCCACATGCAGTGGAGCGGCTGGGCCTGTGAGCCATGGCCGCTGAGCCTGCGCATCCGGAGCCTGTGCTCTGCAACGGGAGAGACCACAACAGTGAGAGACCCAGGTATCGCAAAAAAAAAAAAAAACAAAGAAGACTCCAGGAGCAATTTGTTCAAGAAATAGGAGTTTGAGAAGAGATTCATATAAATGATAAGAGAGTTTGGGGTTGAATCAATAATAAATACACAGAAAACCAAGAAACAAGTAAATAAAATAGCAAAAAACTATGCAGGGGAGGGGGAAGGGAAAATAATCAAAATATACTACCTGTATTAGTTGTGAATAGCATCTACATGACCATAATAATGTAAATGCTATATATTTTTTCTATACAAAATTATAATATAACTATATTATAACAGAAAGTGAACATGTGTACTGGGGCAGAGGTATAGAAGAGACCTATATCCTTGTCTTAGTTACCAGGATCAGCTCTCCCAACTTTCATTCTTCCTTTCTATTTGGAAGAGGTTAACAGCTAAAAATTATACTTCACAGTCTCTTTGTTGCTCAAGAGCAACTGGGAACTTGCTCTGAACATAAAAACAAGTTCTACCAAGCAGATGTTCTCTAGCAAGATATGGAAGCAGAAAGTAAAGCAAAGGTCATCTGTCTGCTTTCAGCATGTAAAGTCAGGCAGTTATGATTGTTTCTGGTTGCAGAGACTCTGCAGTCTAATGTCGAGCATTAGCATCCTAGATAAGACAGCCACCTGTGGTGTCAGGGGCAGCAACAGCTTTCTGACCTCTAGATTGCAACAATATCACAACCCTGAACGATGGTCTAGAGATAGTCCCTGACTTCTGTTCCAGCACTTGGAATAATTTTGTAAGCTGTTAATTCCCTATATAAAGGACCTTTTGCTCGAAATACCTAGAGTTGTTGTTTTGGGGTTTTTTTTTTTGGCTTTTTTTGTTTTTTGTTTCTTCTGTCTTATAATACAGTGGTCCCCAACCTTTTTGGCACCAGGGACTGGTTTCGTGAAAGGTGATTTTTCCATGGACTGGGGCAGGTGTATGGTTCAGGCAGTATGAAGCTTCGCTCACTCACTTGCCTGCCACTCATCTCCTGTTGTGTGTCCCAGTTCCTAAGAGGCCAAGGACTAGTACCTGTCTTGGGCCTGGGGGTTGGGGACCCCTGCTATAATCTGACTGATATCCTCCCCATCTTTGAAAGCAGTAAGTCCATTAATTACGATAAAACTAGGGTAAGGAGGATCAAGAAGCTGGCATATAAGCATGCTATACAGAAATATTTCAGGAGATCTGATTCAAGATGGTGATATAGGAAAATCCTGAACTCACGTCCTCCCATGGCCACAACAAAGCTACAAATACATACATGCAGAATAACTCTCCCTGAAAGGCAACTAAAAACTGGATGAACAGAGTCTCCACGACAAAGGGTAAAAGGACAACCTCGAGGCAGGTAGGAGAGGCAGAGATGGTCTCCCCAAGTGAAAAAACACACCCCAGCTTCAGCAATCCACAGACAGGGAAGACTACAAAGGTATGGTTATTTCCCCTGGGAGGGGAGGATTCAAGCTCCACATCAGGCACCCCAACCCCTAGATCCTGCACAAGATAGAGAAGCCCCCAACAGCTGGCTTTGAAAACCAATGCAGAATATGCCCAGGAAAACTAAAGAACTGCAGGAAATGGAAAACCTGCTCTAAAGGGCTTGAGCACAGACTCATACCACCCAAAAACCAACATGAAAACATCTGGTTGAAAAGCACATGGAATGAAGGTAAAGGGGTTCCACCCACTAATCTTGAAACGTCTGCTGGTGAGGCAGGAACAGTTGGGACACTCCCTGGAGTTTGAGATACTGATGAGAATCTTTTGTGATCTCAGGCTACCTTGCAGATGCTGGGGCTGGGGGGTGCCATTTTGAAATTCTCCCTCTAGCTTGTTAGCACCAGAGAGCACACCCTGAGAGCCTTGCCCACCCCTGTCTCTGCTGGGTCTCACAGCCAGAAGGGTGACAACTGCACCCATCAGCTCACTGCAGCAGCCACCATGAGGCCCTGAAGCCAGCTCCAACCACCAACACTCCATACCAGCAGTCACAGCCCCAACATAAAAGAATGCAAAAATACAAAGAATCATAAGAGATTACTGTGAACAGTTATACACCAATAAATTGGACAACTTAGAAGAAATGGATAAATTCTAAGAAACATATAATCTTCCAAGACGGAATCATGAAGAAACAGAAAATCTGAATAGACAAATTACTAGTAAGGAGATTGAAACCATAATCAAAAATCTCCCAAAAAACAAAAGCCCAAAACCAGATGGCTTCACTGGCAAATTCTACAAAACATTCAAAGAAGATTTAATACTTAACCTTTTCAAGCTCTTCTATCTGAAGAGGGAAATCTTCCAAACACATTTTATGAAACCAGCATTACCCTGACACCAAAACCAGACAAGGACACCACAAAAAGAAGAAATAAGAGGCTAACATCCTTGATGATCATCAGTGCAAAAATTCTCAACAAAATACTACCAAACTGAATCCAACAATACATTAAAATGATCATACACTACAATCAAGTGGGATTTATTCCAGGGAATCAAGGATGATTCAACATCTGAAAATCAATCTACATGATACATCACGTTTTAAAAAATGAAAAATAAAAATCATGATTATCTCAATGGATGCAGAAAATGTATTTGACAAAATTCAACATCCATTTATGATAAAAATTCTCAACAAAGTGGGTATAGAGGGAACATACCTCAACATAATAAAGACTAAATATGACAAACCCACAGCTGAATGTTTAAAAACTGAAAGCTTTTCCTCTAAGACCAGGAACAGGACAAGGATGCTCACTCTCACCACTTTCATTCAACAGAGTATTGAACATACCTATCCACAGCAAACAGGCAAGAAAAAGAAATAAAACGCATCCAAATCAGAAAGAAAGAAGTAAAACTGTCATTATTTGCAGATGACATGATACTATATAGAGAAATTCATAAAGATTCCACCAAAAAAACAACAAACCCAGAATGGTTAGAACTAATAAATGAATACAGTAAAGTTGCAGGATACAAAATCAATATACAGAAATCTGTGGAATTTCTATACACTAATAATAAACTATCAGAGAAGGCAAATTTAAAAAAAATCTCATTTACAACTGCATCAAAAAGCCTAAAATACCTAGAAATAAATTTAACCAAGGAGATGAAAACCTGTACACTAAAAACTATAAGATATTGATGAAAGAAAATGAAGAAAACACAAAAAAATGGAAAGATATTCTGTACTGATTGACTGGAAGAATTAATATTGTTTAAATGTCCATACTTCCCAAAGCAATCTACAGATTCAATGCAATCCCTATCAAAATTCCAATGACACATTTAACAGAACTTGAACATATAATTCTAAAATTTGTATGGAACCACAAAAGATCCTGAATAGCCAAAACAATCTTGAGGAAGAAGAACAAAACTGTAGGTATCACATTCTCTGACTTCAAACTACAGTTAATCCTTGAACAACTCAGGGGTTAGGAGTATTGACCCCCCATGTAGCTAAAAATAACATATAACCTTACAGTCGGTCCTCCATATCCAAGGGTCTGCATCTTCAGATTCAACCAACTGTGGATACTGTAGTACTGTAGTATATTTTTATTGAAAAAACTCTGTGTATAATGAACACACTCAGTTCAAACCCGTGTTGTCCAAGGATCATCTGTATACTACAAAGTAATCAACAGTATGGTTTGGGTGCAAAAACAGTACACAGATGAATGGAAAGCAACTGAGAGCCCAGAAATAAAGCCATACATATATGGAAATTTAATCTACAAAAAAGGAGCAAAGAACATACAATGGAGACAGGACAGTCTCCTAAATCAGTAGTTTGGGGAAACTGGACAGCCACATGTAAAAGAATGAGACTAGAGCATTACCTTACACCATATACAAATATTAACTCAAAAGGAATTAGACTTGAATGTAAGACCTGAAATCATAAAATTCCTAATAGAAAACATATGCAGTAATCTTACTGACATTGGCCTGAGGCAATGTTTTTGTGGATCTAACCCCAAAGACAAAGGGAAACAAAAGCAAAAATAAATAAATGGGACTACATCAAACCAGAAAGCTTCTGCACAGCAAAGAAAACCATAATCAAAATGAAAAGGCAACCTACTGAATGGAAGAAGATATTTGTAAATTATACATCCAGTAAAGGGTTAGTATCCAAAATACATAAAAACAACAAGAACAAAACAAACAACCTGATTTAAAAAGTGGGCAGAGGATCTGAGTAGACATTTTCCAGAGAAGACATACAGATGGGAAAATAAAAAGAAAAGATGTTAGAAATCAATATTTATGAGGGAAATGCAAATCAAAACCAAAACGAGATATTATCTCACACCTGTTAGAATGGTTATTATTGAAAAGACAAGAAATAACAAAATGTTGGAGAAGATGTGGAGAAAAGGGAACCCTCATAATACTGCTGGTGGGACTGTAAATTGGTGCAGCCACTATGGAAAACAGTATGGAGATTCCTCAAAAAATTACAAATAGAACTACTGTATGACCCAGCTATTCTACTTATTTTAGATAGTAATTTAGATAGTAATCATGACTCTTTCAACTATCACTTTCTTTTCAGCTGCTTGGATAAAATCATACATAAAATCCACCTAACTTGACCGAACCCATACAGTTTCACATTTTATATTTACACTACAGTCCTGTTCATAATATATAGTTGAAAATTTTGAGTTGCAGTAAGCACATTAGTATTTTCACCACTACACTTAGGATTCAACTAAAACTTTATTTTCTTTACTTTAAAAATCAACTTCAAGATAAAATTTACATCATGTAAAAATGCATCCATTTCAAGTGTACACTTGATAAGTTTTGACAATTGTCTAAGATGGTTTAAAAAAAAAAACAACAAAAAAAAACACCATTAAAAAGTTGCTCATTGGGCTTCCGTGGTGACGCAGTGGTTAACTAAAATTTGTATGGAACCACAAAAGATCCTGAATAGCCAAAACAATCTTGAGGAAGAAGAACAAAACTGTAGGTATCACATTCTCTGACTTCAAACTACAGTTAATCCTTGAACAACTCAGGGGTTAGGAGTATTGACCCCCCATGTAGCTAAAAATAACATATAACCTTACAGTCGGTCCTCCATATCCAAGGGTCTGCATCTTCAGATTCAACCAACTGTGGATACTGTAGTACTGTAGTATATTTTTATTGAAAAAACTCTGTGTATAATGAACACACTCAGTTCAAACCCGTGTTGTCCAAGGATCATCTGTATACTACAAAGTAATCAACAGTATGGTTTGGGTGCAAAAACAGTACACAGATGAATGGAAAGCAACTGAGAGCCCAGAAATAAAGCCATACATATATGGAAATTTAATCTACAAAAAAGGAGCAAAGAACATACAATGGAGACAGGACAGTCTCCTAAATCAGTAGTTTGGGGAAACTGGACAGCCACATGTAAAAGAATGAGACTAGAGCATTACCTTACACCATATACAAATATTAACTCAAAAGGAATTAGACTTGAATGTAAGACCTGAAATCATAAAATTCCTAATAGAAAACATATGCAGTAATCTTACTGACATTGGCCTGAGGCAATGTTTTTGTGGATCTAACCCCAAAGACAAAGGGAAACAAAAGCAAAAATAAATAAATGGGACTACATCAAACCAGAAAGCTTCTGCACAGCAAAGAAAACCATAATCAAAATGAAAAGGCAACCTACTGAATGGAAGAAGATATTTGTAAATTATACATCCAGTAAAGGGTTAGTATCCAAAATACATAAAAACAACAAGAACAAAACAAACAACCTGATTTAAAAAGTGGGCAGAGGATCTGAGTAGACATTTTCCAGAGAAGACATACAGATGGGAAAATAAAAAGAAAAGATGTTAGAAATCAATATTTATGAGGGAAATGCAAATCAAAACCAAAACGAGATATTATCTCACACCTGTTAGAATGGTTATTATTGAAAAGACAAGAAATAACAAAATGTTGGAGAAGATGTGGAGAAAAGGGAACCCTCATAATACTGCTGGTGGGACTGTAAATTGGTGCAGCCACTATGGAAAACAGTATGGAGATTCCTCAAAAAATTACAAATAGAACTACTGTATGACCCAGCTATTCTACTTATTTTAGATAGTAATTTAGATAGTAATCATGACTCTTTCAACTATCACTTTCTTTTCAGCTGCTTGGATAAAATCATACATAAAATCCACCTAACTTGACCGAACCCATACAGTTTCACATTTTATATTTACACTACAGTCCTGTTCATAATATATAGTTGAAAATTTTGAGTTGCAGTAAGCACATTAGTATTTTCACCACTACACTTAGGATTCAACTAAAACTTTATTTTCTTTACTTTAAAAATCAACTTCAAGATAAAATTTACATCATGTAAAAATGCATCCATTTCAAGTGTACACTTGATAAGTTTTGACAATTGTCTAAGATGGTTTAAAAAAAAAAACAACAAAAAAAAACACCATTAAAAAGTTGCTCATTGGGCTTCCGTGGTGACGCAGTGGTTAAGAATCTGCCTGCCAATGTAGGGGACATGGGTTAGAGCCCTGGTCCGGGAAGATCCCACATGCCGCGGAGCAACTAAGCCCATGCACCACAACTACTGAGCCTGTGTTCTAGAGCCCGCGAGCCACAACTACTGAAGCCCGCGTGACTAGAGCCCATGCTCTGCATGCAACAAGAGAAGCCACTGCAGTGAGAAGCCTGCGCACTGCAATGAAGAGTAGCCCCAGCTCACCGCAACTAGAGAAAGCCCGCGCACAGCAACGAAGACCCAATGCAGCCAAAAACAAATAAATTAAATAAATTTTTAAAAAAAAGTTGCTCATGCCCCTTTGCAATGAATCTAACCCACTTCCCAATCCTAGGCAACCATTAATATGTGTCCCTTTACTATATAAATTTGATGCTACTTCTAGAGTTCTGTATAAAGGGGCTCAAACAATGAACACTTGAGTAGTCCAGCTCCTTCCTGTGTGTGATTTTTCAAACTCAACCATAAGCAATTACAAAAGCTTTACCTGGCAGGTGTCACAGGAAGAAGCTGCCCTCCCCACATCAGACTTTGCAGTCTCTAAAGTGAGTTGCAGTCTCTAAAGTGAGTTGCAGTCAAAGACTCAGGCCCCCAACCTCCCTGGCCAACTCTTAACATATATCTGCATTCCTAGCCATTCAGAGGTCTCTTTATCTAGAGCCTCCTTCAGAAGCAGACCTCCTTAAGGGGGCGGGGGGAGGGGGAAGGACACTTTTCTAAACTTTGAGTCAGTAAACAGCACTTTCCCATTCCTAGTCCTTTTCTCGCTCCCTCCTCCCTGCACTTCCCCCAACCTAGGTCCATAATAATGCAGCAACTTTTTGTTAGGGGTTCCCCAAGTAGTGAGATGACCCCCATGTTTGTGCTGATTCACCCAACCCTCAGGCTTCCCTGGTGGTCCAGTGGTTAAGACTCCAAGCTTCCACCGCAGGGGGTGAGGGTTCGATCCCTAGTCGGGAACTAAGATCCTACATGCTGCACGGCTCAGCCAAAAAAGAAGTACTAACACCTGACCCTCAACTGGGTGCATCCACACATCCATGGGGGAAAAATGGGACGGCAGGGAGGTAGTGCTTTCTCTGGTTTAGCCTCTTGCTTATGCTATCATAATAAGTGATTAAAGCCTTGACTATTAATTTCATTTAGGCTTATTGTTTTAATCTTCAACTCTGATACCTGGCTGATCAGCTCTCTCCAGCTCAGCTGAGCCCTGACAATACTCTCTTGTATCGGAATTTTTTCACTGAGAATAAAATTTATGAGATTCATGTATGTTGTTCTATAAAACAGTAGACTGTTCCTTTCTATTGCTCAGTAACATTCCATTGTATTGTTTAAAGATACTGCAGTTTGTTTATCCATTCACCTGTAAATGAATATTTGTTTGTTCCTAGTTGTTTGCTATTCTGAATAAAACAGTAATGAATGTGCTGATACAAGCCTTTTTGCAGACATATGTTTTAGATTCTCTTGGATAAATATCCAGAGTGGAATTGCTGGATCATATTAACTTTATAAGAAACTGCCAAATTGTTTCCTCAAGTAGTTGCACCATTTTACACATCTACCAGCCACGTGTGAGTTCCAGATGCTCCACAAAATAGATACATATACACAGACATATATATACATATATATTTTTATTATTTATTGTAGCTTTTATTAATCACTGTAGCTAATATTACAATATTACGGATTGTACTATTACAACCTAGAACAGACAAAACACAATATATTTTGCTTTAGCAGGTTTTTTATATTGATATAATTGACATATGACATTAGTTTCAGGTGTACAATATGATTCAGTATTTGTATATACTGCAACATCATCACCATAATAAGTCTAGTTAACATCCGTCACCATACATAGTTAACAAAAAATTTTTTTCTTGTGATGGGAACTTCTAAGATCTATTCTCTTAAGCAACTTTCAATTATGCAACACAGTATCACTAACTCGTGACCATGCTGTACACTACATCTCCATGATTTATTTCATTCTTTTTAATTTTAGTCATTTTCTTGTATATGCAGTTGTATTTCATGATTTTAATTTACATAACCTGCTTAATGATAATACGCATTTTCAAATGCTTACTGGCCATTCACAGATTTTCTTTTGTGAAGTGTCTGCTCAACTCTTTTGCCTTTTTTTTTTTTTGAGTTGCTTGTCCTATTAGTAAGTGGTTAGAGTTCCTTATATATTCTGAAAACAAGTCCTCTGTCAGATATATGTACTGTAAATATTTTCTCCCAGTCTGTGGTCTGCCTGTTCAATTACTCAATGGTGTCATTTGAGGAAATATTTTTATTTTAATGAAGTACAATTTACCACTATTTTTTTCTTTTGAGCTTAATATTTTTTGTGTCCTAAGAAATATTTACCAATCCCAAGGTCACAGCAATTTTCTTTTATGTTTTCTCCCACAAGTTTTGCAGTTTTAGGCTTCACATTTAGATCAATGTTTCATTTCAAATTTTGTATATGGTTATGAGGCAAGGGTCAATGTTCATTTTTTTCCCCCATACAGATATACAGTTATTCCAGCACAATTTGGTGAAAAGATTACCTTTTCTCCATTGAGTTACCTTGGCACCCATACTGAAGATGAGTTCACTATATATGTGTGGGTCTCATGTTTGGGCTATTATTGTGTTCCATGTCTACCCTTTCAATAATACCAATCCATCTTCATTATATGAGCTTTGCAGTAAGTCTTGATATTAGGTAGTATAAGTCCTACAACTTTATTATTCTTTTAAAATATTATATTCTAGGCCCTGAGCATTTCCACATAAATACTGGCATGGGCTTGTATCAGTAAATTTCTTTTTAAAAAGCATGCTGGAATTTTGATGGAAATAGATGAATTAAGAAAGAATTAAAAGCTTAACCATCCAATCCATGAACATGGTACACCTCTTATTTTGTCTTCTTTAATTTCTCTCAATGTTTCATAGTTTTCAGTGTAAAGGTCTTGCACATACTTTATACAGGTTACTCCAAGTATTTAATGTTTTATAATGCTATTGTAAATGTAACTGTTTTGTTTTTCAACGTTCTTAGCTAAACATAGAAATACAATTGATTTTTTTATATGAACTTTGAATCTTAAAACCTCACTAAATTCACTTATAAGTTCTGCTCATTTTATTTTAGAGACTTTAGGATTTTCTACATATAAAATCATGTCCTTTGCTAAGAAAGACATTTTTACTTCTTTGTTCAGTCCATATGCCTTTATTTCTACAAAGCCAAGTAATTAAGACAGTGTGGTACTGGTGCAAGGATATAGAAATAGACCAAT
The DNA here is from genome assembly GCF_002837175.3 of Physeter macrocephalus. NCBI lineage: Eukaryota > Metazoa > Chordata > Mammalia > Artiodactyla > Physeteridae > Physeter > Physeter macrocephalus. Next base: position 120,389,761 of record NC_041224.1, on the reverse strand, counting down.
GGAATAAAGAGTTCACAAACAGACCCTCACACACACACATGCATACACACCTGATTTATGGCGAATGATCCACTGCATTGAGGAAAAGTTGGTCTTTTCAATAAATGATGCAGCATCAACTGGATATCCATATAAAAAAAATTACTCTCCATTCCTACGTCATACCATACTGAAAACTTAATCTGAGCTAGATGATAGATCTAAAAGTAGAACCTAAAGCCATCAAGTTTCTAGAAGAAAACTAAGGAAGAATATCTTATTGACCTTGGGATGGACAAAGATTTCTTAAAAGGGATACATTAAACACTAACTATAAAAGATTGACAAATTGGACTTTATTAAAATTAAGATTTTATGTTCATAAAAAAATGCCATTATGAGAATGAAAAGGCAAGCAAGAGACTGGAAGAAGATACCTGCAACATGTTTAATTGATAAAAGACTCATATTCAAAAAATATTTTAAAAAGCTCCTACAAATCTATACAAGAAAGACAACCCAACTTTTTTTAAATGGAAAATAAACTTCCATTTGACAAAAGAGTTAAAAAAAAAAAAGGCTAATAAACATGTAAGAGGATCCCCAGAATCACTGGTCATCACAGAAGTATAATTAAAGACACATTACACATATACCAGTGTGGCTACAACTAAAAGTTCTGACAAGGCAAACTGGTGGAAAAGATGTGAAACAACAGAAATTCTTGCATTCTATCTTATTCAAATGATATAAATTCTGGCTGAAAAAACCTAACTAAAACTCAAGCCCTGGTCCAATCTAGGAAACTCTGGAGAATGATGTGCGCCAGAAACATCAAAGACATCCTTAATCTTTGAAAAATAATTTAGTATCCCTTATGACCTCTCCCTAGACAGACAACCCAGACTAGTGGGACTATTTGAGTTTTGGCAAAGCCACATCTTCCACCTAAGGATGCTGCTAAGCCTATTAATAAAGTCAAGACAAAGAAATCTGAATTTGAATAGGGCCCTAAGCCAAAATAACCAATAAAAGATTTACAAAGGATTGTCTCTCAGGCATTGCTTCTAGGTCCTTTACTCTAGGACATTATGACGTCAATGCTCAAATTATTTTAGAATATCTTCAACGCTGACACAAGAAGGAAGGCAAGAGCCTTGGGCAGAAATCGATTATTACACCTCAGTAGATTTCAGGAGATGAGTAGAGTTTGGAAAGCTTCCTCATGTGTTCAATATAGCCCTTTAGACTACAGCTAACTTGTTACTGGGTATTAATAGAGACAACAACTATCATTGAAGGTCATCAAATAATACTGAGGTAAGAAACACCCATCATGTGCTGGATGATGACAAAGAATCACTCAAATAAGGAGAAGGCTGCTCGGGAGAGCTCACTGATAACACAGAAATGTCACATGCAAGAGGTGTTCTGTAGGGGTAAGTTCAGGAGGAGTTCATTGCATACACACACAGGCCCATTCACCACCTTTGAAGCCACTAATAGAAATACCCTCTCAGGACCTCCCAGTGTGAATTGCTATATGATGTGAACCCTGTGATTCTCAGCCAAAGCAAAACATTTCATTTGTTTTAGCAATGGGAGTTCCCTAATTGTAATGGAGTGCTAAAGCCAGCCTGCCAAGAGGCATTTGTATCTTTTGCCAACTTCAAGATCAGTGGTGCCATGTTTTGAGCTTGAAATCGGCCACAGTGTATGTACACCACAAAAAACAACAAATGTGACAAATAAGAGCTTTTTTTTTCTTTTCTTTCTTTCTTTCTTTTTTTTTTTTTTTTTTTGGCCAGAGAGCCTATACTTTATCATTTACTAGCATACCACTGCCTATTTAAGAGTTGTGATGTTTTTGAAAATCAGTCATATATGGCTTACAGGCAGTAAAACCATGGTGGAAGGCAGGAAAGGTAAATCTGCACAATGGACCTTTGGGGAAAGATCTAGATATTCACAAAATCTTGGGTCACTCCAGTACTGTCTGGCAAAAAGGCCTTGGATGATTGGGCAATAAAAAAACAATCCCTTAAGAAGTGTCCAGCTATAGATGTCCCTGTGAACATTTATTAAAAAAAACTAAAGTGCTGGTTATGGGGGGTGGGGTTGGAATGCTGAGGCAAATGCCCTATTTAGACTCTAGAACTAGACTCCCAAGTTCATGAAATGAGCAAGCACTGGGTCACACAAGCAATACAAAGCTAGAACAAATGACAAGGTATTTCCTCTGCATTGGATAAAACTGTATTATGAGTCAATAGGAGGGGACTTCCCTGGCGGTCCAGAGGTTGGGACTCCAAGCTCCCAACACAGAGGGCGCAGGTTCAATCCCTGGTCAGGGAACTAGGATCCTGCAGGCCGTACCACGTGGCCAAAAAAAAAAAAAAAGTCAATAAGAGGAATGTCAGCAAAGTGGCAGGCTAGAAAGCGTCAAGCTCTCATTACTGCAGAGCAATTTAAAAAAAAAAAAAAAAGAAGCAGAAACAGCCCAAGCCAATTTTGTTGGAGCTCTGGAAAACAGTCAAATTTAATAGCAGCCAAGCAAACAATAATCAAGAAAAAGCCACCTTTAAAGTGGTAGGAGAGTTTTGCGGTGTTTCCCCTCACTGTTCCCCCACCCAATGCAATGATGCAATTCAATACAATGATGGTCTTGTTCCTGAAGCAACAGCAACCCAGTTCCCAGTTTCCTCCTTCTACTAGAAGGAATCGAGAAGACTTGATATGGAAATTATTGTGCAAGTCTTTTCTAACCTGTCTGGGGGGTATCTGAAGGACTGCCACCTAATTTGGAAATTAGGTGGGTAAGAAGGCAGTCAGTGTTTGGAAAAGCTGCAAGAAAACTACACACCCACAGATACCCAGGGCAAGAAAAATGGAGACAGAAACTAGACCATCTAAGGCCTGGAAGAGAAGCTAGGGGGAGAATCTGGAAAATTAACACACATAAAAGTAGCTAAGCATACTGGAGAATTAAAAGAGTCAACTGCATGCTCAGAAAAGACCTGAGAAGACCTAAGCTTTTACCTCAGGCTGATCCCTAGGCTCAGAGCAAGCCTAGTTAAGGGTTGAAGGAGTGCTTAACCACAGGGGTAATCTGCAAAGACTGGAAGAGTTGGCATTCAAGGAAGTCTCTGTAAATATATTAGGTGAGCATGAACTAAAGGAACAGAGACTTCAGTGATCACAAACAATGAGGAAGAGTCTGCAAAAATAATTTGGAAAAGTCTCAAAACAAACTACTACAGCCTTCAATAGTTTAAAAAAAAATAGGACAAAGAATTCGAACAGGTATTTCTTCAAAGAAGATAAACAAATGGCCAAAAAATACATGAAAAGATGCTCGACATCACTAGCCATTAGGAAAATCCAAATCAAAACCATTTCGCACCCAATAGGATGGCTGGTATCAAAAAACTGAAAATACCAAAGTTGGCAAGGATGTGGGGGAAATGGAACCCTTGTGCACTATTGGTAGAAATGTAAAAATGATTGCAGCTGCTATACAAAACAGTTTGGCGGCTCCTCAAAAACTTAAACAGAATTACCCATGGTTCAGCAACCCCACTGCTAGGTATATACTCCAAAGAACTGACATCAGGGACTCAAACAAATACTTGTAAGTGGGTGTTCATAGCAGCATTATTTACAATAGCCAAAAGATGGAAACAACCCAAGTGCCTATTGACAGATAAATGAATAAACAAAATGCGGCATATACATAAAATGGAGTAATTTTCAAACTTAAAAAGAAGAAAATTCTGACACATGCTACAATATGGATGAACCTGGAAGGCATTATGCTATGTAAAATAAGCCAAACACCAAAGGACAAATACTTTATGATTCCACTTATATAAGGTACCTGAAATAGGCAAATTCATAGAGACAAAAAGTAGAATAGAGGTTATCAGGGGTTGGAGGAGGAGAGAATGGGGAGTTATTGTTTAATGGGTACAGAGTTTCTTTCTATTTGGGATGATGAAAGTTCTGGAAATGGGTAATGGCAATGGTTATACGACATTGTGAATATACTTAGTGCCACTGAAATGTCTACTCAAAAATGGTTGAAATGTTAAATTTTATGTTATGTATATTTTAACATATACACATACAGAGTAGAATGGATGCTATCTATGATTAATAAACAGTCCTCTAATTATAATATGCACATACACAAAGTCAATGTTAGTGGGTTAAAAATGGTCTAAGACCTATTATTCCCAAACTGTGCCAAGGTATCCCAAAACACTGCAGCAAACATAGTGGGGTTCCATGTATATTTTAAATTTTCAGAGGAAAGAGCAACATCTTTTGACACCACATGAACTACTAGTTCAAAGAGGTTCATCGTGAGAACATTAAATCTCACTACATTCTTTCAATGATTTCATATCTTTGCATTGCTGGGATAAAAAGCAAGTATTGTGCACAAATCAATGTGGAGCAAGAGGAGGGCAGCTTAAAAGCACCATGAAAATATCACTAAGACACTAAGGGCATCAAAAAAATGTTGAGGAACTTCTACTTTAAGAATGCAGTAAGTGGACCATACTAGAGCTCTACCAGTACTGCAGAGACCTATAAACGAGTAGTGACTGGAATTGACACCTATTTTATTCTAGAATTTGCTTACACTTTAATAAAAGTATTAAACCACCAAGATTCGATTAAAGGTCTGGAACAGAAAACTGCTTATTAATTTGAACCACCTGAATAAGTTTCCTCTGATTGTTACCTATGTACAAAATAGGCAAAGAAATAAAATAGTACATGGACATAACACATTCCTTACTACTCTCAAAGTAATGATCTCAAAATTGGAACGGACAATTAAAACATTTGTTCCTTAAAATGATAGGAGATAGGGCATCGAGGGCTGGCTAACTCAACTGGGCCACTGAGTTAAGAAATTAAATATGAGAAGAAGTGAGAGGGGACCCCACCAGAAAGGTTTCTAGCAACTAAAGTGGCTAGATAAGGGGATGGTGGTAATGCAATTCACAATTTTCTATCTTTCCCACCTCACATATATTTCTTTCATTTTGTAAGACCCAGCTGCGCCAAAACCAGGATAGCAGTGCCAGCAGAGGAAGATACTGCTGCACAGGACACATTATCCATAACATACAATCTGGCCGTACATATTCCTAAAGGAACTTTTTTTTTTTTTTTTTCCCACTGTTGTGGCCCCTCCCGTTGCGGAGCACAGGCTCCGGACGCGCAGGCTCAGCGGCCATGGCTCACGGGCCCAGCTGCTCCGCGGCATGTGGGATCTTCCCAGACCAGGGCACGAACCCGTGTCCCCTGCATCGGCAGGCGGACTCTCGACCACTGCGCCACCAGGGAAGCCCCTAAAGGAAATTTTGACTTCACTCCATGTAGCTAAATTAAGATTAACTGTAAGTGCTGCTTCATTACTAAGCAGGAGACAGTCCTTTAATTCTTTGCTTGTCAAATTGTACAAAATTTTCTTAGGAAGAAACAAAAGCAGAGGTTCTGGCAAGGCTGCTGTAACTGCCTACCGTGTGGACAGGCAGTGTGGCCAAATCAGAGCATTGCACCAGAGGAGGAAAAGTAGAGGTTAACATGAATAATAAACGGAAACCAAAATAAATAGTGGCTAATAGTAAGGGAGCAGAGAAATGGGCTATGACACAAGGAAGAATGCTATTATTCTTTTTCCACAAGAACTTTTCAGAGCAAGAAAATAAGAATGACTGAGGCTGGGAAAAAGCAGTTAACCCATTATCTCTAGAAGAACTGAACTAAGGCTGACTTATGACAACTACCTCAAGTGATTTGGAGAAAGGATACCAAAGAAAATCCCCTTAATGACTCACTTAAGTGGGAATAAATTAGAATCATCATTTAAGTCATTTTTGTTGGTTATATTTATCACATTGGTTCCTTTGCAGTGCTTAATAAAAATTCTACCTTTCAATCAGGTGGCATGAATCTGAATCATAATAGGCAGCAGACAATTGGTGTATTGTATTGCCACCAATCAAGATCACTCCCTCTTGAGAAAATTACTGGGGTATATGAGGGCAAAAGTATTGCTGCAGCTTAGTTACTGTGTGAAAAGCCTGCTGCTTTGTCCCTCTGGTTATAAAAGGAATGAATACAAATGAAACAGCATTCACAGGATTAAAGTGCTCTCTATAAGAGTGAATCTGATACAACATGATGGCTACTTATCACTCATAGATTTACCCCTGGAATTCAGTAAAGGGCTACTGTATTAAACTTTGTGGTTTACAAAGACTAAACTTTACCTGAAAGTGAAATACCCCTAACTGACTATCTCTTGGGGCACAAAATATATTTGGGTGTGTATATTATATTTAAATCACACTCAGGTCACAGTACTCAATGCCAACAGGTTTTATGGTGGCTCTGTCAACACTGGCCCCAACAATCAAGAGGCCACTGGGGAGCCTTAGGGATAAACTCGGATTATTGAACCAAGCCCAAAAAGGTGTTCCAAGAAGCACTTCATCAGGATAAAATATACTTGTTACCTCAAATAGGGACACTAGAGGGTGCTTTATTCCAGAAGACTGGTCAAGACTAGCAGTCAGTTTAGAAAGATGAAGCTATACATGAGTAAATCCGATGCCTCACTAAGCCAGTAAAACAGTATACAACTCAGCTATACTAGAGAAGGCTTATACGCTTACCCAGGAAGGACTATTGAATATTTTAATCACCATGGAATCTGGCAGTTTTAAATCGGCCATGAGATTTTAATCTTTCTGCCATGGCAGTATGATGTAACAATGAGAGTATAGGTCCATTAACAGAATTAAATGAAAATCAAACTTATTTGATCTCCAGGATAAAAAAAAATTAAGGAGACTGATTTAAGGTCCTCATTTGATACGATACTTATGGAAAATAGACTAAAAAAAAAGGGAATTTGACTTTAGAAAAATTACACATGCAAGTAAATGCCTCCATCAACAAATATAAAAAGGTACAAGTATCTGTTGATGGAGGAAGAAAAAGAACAGTCAAAATGGCAAGAGTATATTTAAAAGACTTGTGAAAGGATACAGCTGCGATGAATACATCTTGCAGAAGAAATTCTCATTTCCCATTGATGGCTCTCCTGGCAATATCAGGATATTAGTATGTTTCCCCTTTTATATAAAAGATTGCATATTTTCAAAGCAAATTTTGAAAAGATGACTGAGAAATATGTGGCAAGGAGATACTGATAAGGGACAGGTAGTAGGTGGAATGAAGGAGTTAAGCTGATACATGACTTGGTTCCTCCCTCCTAAGAAATGCCTGAGGTGGTTATGACCTTAACCAAAACTTCTTATAAACCATGATGGATGGAATTTATTAGCTGAAATATAAATCTCTAATCAGTAAGTAACTTTTTCTTTTAACTGTTTTACTTATTTTCTAAGTATTAACTGCATTCATGATGTATTACAAAAGCTACACGTTAGGTACATTGTACAAGGAAAGTGTAATTATATAGCAATTATTACATATCCACTAATGAGTTCATTACGAATTATATAATTAGGTATAAGTATTTTAAATGTCATACCATGATAACATCTATATATGATTATACAGATGTGGAAGAGTGTTTCAGTGATACTTTAGAAAATTTCTGGTTAGGGTCTGGGGATGGGCTCATAACACTTTATTACTTTTTCCATTTAACACAATGGAACACAGGTCCTCCCAGTATCAGAAAATTCACTATTTAATACATTTTCACGATGGGATTATATTTGCACAATAAAGATTGCTATATTTATTAAACTCTAGGAAAAAAAATCTATGTATCTCCTCTATTTTCTGGTCCATTTGCACATTTATTTTATACCTATTCTATGTCTATATTATATAGAGATAAATTGATAGATTGATTGATCTATATTTATCTATATTTACTCCAAATGCCTTTTAAAAACTTTGTTACAAAGTTTCGCAGAACCTCAGAGCTGGAAAGGACCTCAAAAAATCATTTAGTGATACTCCATCTCACAGAGGAAGAAACTTAGGGTTTAGGAAGATAAAGCAATTTCCCCCACAGTCAAAGAAACAAAGTCAAAGGTACATAAGAACTCCTAAGTTCAGTATTCTGAGTACTGTATCAGCTATTGGCCAACGTCTAATACTGATCTAAAGCAGTGGTCAGCAAACTTTTTCTATAAAGAGTGAGAGAGATTGGGATTGACATATATACACTAATATGTATAAAATGGATAACTAATAAGAACCTGCTGTATAAAAAAATAAATAAAATTTAAAAAAAAAGAGTGAGAGAGTGAATGTTGTAGGCTTTAAGGGCCACGTGGTCCCTGTTGCAACTATGCCACTATAGCAATAAAGTAGCCACAAACAACACATAATAAATGTGCATGGCTGTGTTCCAGCAAAATTTTATTTACAAAAACAGACAGCAGGCAAGTTTTGCAAATGGGCCATAATTTGTCAATTCCTGATTAAAGACTTGACTCAGATACTAAAAAACATGTGGCTCCCAGTAAACACGGAAATTAAGGAAGGTTGTCCATACTGTAATCCTCCTAGAAAAGTTAAAAGATCCCAGAGAAAATAAATCTGTTGACTCTGAAGACAGAGACATTAATTAAATGACTTTATTTATCAAATTATTATTTCAAAGGGTCCTTCATTTACTAATAATTTATCTAAAAATCAAGAGATCTGTGACTGAAAAAAAGTTAACCTATAAGAAATATCCTAAAAGAAGAGGCAAAGATTAGACCAGAATGCAAGAAACTATCTAAAGGTCACTCTACAAGTAAGTGGCTAAATAAAGTTTGGAACAACCAGAGCATATCATTATAATAATAACAGCACAATCATGGCTAATATTTTCTGACTGCTTACTATATAAAAGGTAATGTTCTAATGTAAAACAGATTTTAAAAATCATTCACTAAATGATGTAGATCAAAATGTACTGACACAAAAAGATATCTACAACGAAAAATGAAAGAAATATCAGAAAAATATGCATAACGTGATGCATTTTTTTAAACTAAAAACTATACACATATACTGACATCTGTATGTGTGTTGGTACAAATGAAAACATAGAAATTGGTCTGGTAAAATACCCAGCTACTTTTAACAGTGGTTAACATAGAAAAGAGAAATGAGATTGACAGTAAGGTAAAATGCAAAATATTTAAAATGTGACAAATCTGGGTAGCTCAATACACATCTATTATTCTCTATGCTTTTCTGAATACTTGATACACTTCATAACACAAAACAAGATGCTGTGTACAGTGGTACATAAATGTTAATGCATAATCAAAATATTACAATTATTAATTGCAAAAGATGAAGTGAAATTTTCTCAGGTGCTTGAAGTTCTGTGGAAAAGAAAAATATCTGCTGATACCTTTGCCTCCATCCTATCCCACATGAAATCTCAGAGGCCCAGGTGGGGGAAAATTGAATTGAGAGCAATACTGCTAAAGAGAGGAAAGGTTTAAAAAATTATACACTGTAACTGGTGGTATAACTACATGTTAGAGAGACAAGCTATTGGGTTCTTGGTTGCTTAACAAGAAAAGGTACAATCTTGAATGAAAATACACAGCTTAGAGAATTTAATGACTGACAGTGGCTACATCTGACAGACTATCAGTTATTATAAACAAGAACTTATCTACAATGTTCTGACTGTGAGTTTTCCCTTACTTTAAACATGCTAAATTCCTTCCAATTCCTTATGACAATGATCCAGTTTATATCATTTTCATATGAAGAGAGATAATCTAAAGTAAAATATTGCTAATTTTCTATTTAAAAAATGTACTTCTTTGAGAATTTAATAACTTATGCTTTTACAAAAACTACATTACTGGGTTTCTTTCTAAATTAATTAATATTTTTCAGAATAATTTCACAAGTTTATGGTTGACCGTTAGGAGAAACACAGAACAAAAAGTTTAAGTCAAAGAATTAATGGTCAGTGGTAAAGTGGTATCTGTTAAGAAGTTCTACCTTATTTCACAATATATATGTATATTAAATCACCACATTGTACAACATAAATATATACAATCCTTATTAGTTAACTATATATCAATAAAGCTGGAAAATGTGATTTACAATATAATAGAGCAAAGCTGAGGAAAAAGAGTTCTATCTTTTTTTTCATGCCTTTTATTTTTTTAATTTTTTTAAAAAATATTTTTTGGATGCAGACCATTTTTTTTTTGGTCTTTATTGAATTTGTTACAATATTACTTCTGTATTATGTTTTGGTTTTTTGGCCACAAGGCATGTGGGATCTTAGCTCCCTGACTAGGGATCGAACCCACACCCCCTGCACTGGAAGGTGAAGTCTTAACCACTGCACTGCCAGGGATGTCCCAAAAGTTCTACCTTAAGTAAAAAGTTAATTTGAGTTATTCGCAATACAACAAACCAGGTTATTTGGACCAACCTTCCTGAAAACAACAAAAATATTGGATAAAATGTAATAAATAAAGTGACCTACGATCTGAAAAATATAGTAAGAAATTATTAGGCCAACAAATGGCTAAAGCAAGAACTCAGAGGGCAAACTACAGTAGATGCTGTGGTACAAAACCCAGATCTCTTTCAGTACCAAGGATACAACTCCCGCAGCTGCTAAGAGTGTAGCTACTGATGGCTTTCAGCTAAGACTTACCAGGAACAGCCCTCAGAGACAGCCACCTCGCCCAGGACCATGCCTCCTCCATCAGAGTAGCCTGCGTGCAGTCTGGGGGTCTATCTGGGGGTACAAAAGCGAGCCTCTTGCCTCAAGATGAGATATCTCTAAATGGCCATCTGAAGGATCAACTAAAGTCTTTCTTGCAATTGACTGTAGTTCAACTTTCTCCCTCTGCTCACTCCTGCTTCTCTCATTCCTCACAGATGTTGTTCCTGACAGTATTCCTCCAAAAAACTCTCAAAGTTTGTTTCATAGGAAATCTAATCTATGAAAGAAGCTAAACACAGAATCTGATTTAGCCTAAGACTATTAGCCAAACATAACTAACTGAGCTGTTGGATTTCCTGGTCTTCTGAGGATCTATAAAGAAGATAAATCCCAGTACGTGTCCCAAGGTACAGTCTACTAGAACATTCCTCTTATACAGATGTGGCCCCAAAGGTTATGAAGGTACCAAAGAAGGAGCGTGTACAGACACCCAAGAAATAAACTCCACCCATCACACCCACACTTATAGAACTGCAGTGAAATCTTCCATGGTATTGTCCAGAGCAGGAAAAAGAGGTCTTCAAGAAATTTTCACCACAAGCCAGTTCTCTCAAAGGTCTGCAACTCAAATTCACATCAACTGGGTGATCCAAAAAATGTCAAACTTGAATTTAGTTTCAAATGGATGCAGAGTGGTAGGGCCCTTTGGCACCTGGCACAAAAAAGCAAATTTTCTCTCAAGAAAAGAAATCTTTATTCCAGTCATCCAAGAAGTACCACAGAAAAACAAAAACAAAAAAACTGAACTTTTAAAATATAATGAGTATCACACAGTCAAAAATATCCAAGCACACAAAGAAATAATGCACTAAAATAAAGAACCAAAAGAAAAAAAAAAAAAGGAAGTCGCACAAGTCACAAGTAATTCAGACTCTGGGGCTGTTATCAGATATAAATAATAAAACCATTCATACTGTGTTTAAGGAAATAAGAACAGACTTAAAATATCTGCAGAGAACATGAAGTGATAAAAACTGAACTAACATATATTAAAAGGAAATAAATGAAACTTCTATAAATACAATGTAACAACTGGAATGTAAATTTTAACGTGTGGTAACTTCCAGTAATGGCGACAGGGTAAAGTCGTTGAATGAACCTTCTTACAGAATAATAACAAAATTTACACAAAATTAAGGCAATGGAAAGCATCCCAAAGCAGAAAAAAGACGGACAAGAATTTCTTCTTGAAAAACTGGAACTTCAAGAAGTAAGATTTATGCAGTTATTGCTTATTTGTCCAAGAAAATGCCCCAGGGGCTTCCCTGGTGGCACAGTAGTTAAGAATCTGCCTGCCCATGCAGTGGACAGGGGTTCGAGCCCTGGTCCGGGAAGATCCCACGTGCTGCAGAGCAACTAAGCCCATGTGCCACAACTACTGAGCCTACGCTCTGGAGCCCGTGACCCAACTACTGAGCCCACGTGCCACAACTACTGAAGCCTGCACGCCTAGAGCCCATGCTCCGCAACAAGAGAAGCCACTGCAATGAGAAGCCCACGCACCGCAACAAAGAGTAGCCCCTGCTCGCCGCAACTAGAGAAAGCCCGTGCACAGCAACGAAGACCCAATGCAGCCAAAAATAAATAAATTAAATAAACAAAGAAAGAAAGAAAGAAAGAAAATTCCCCAATCCTCACAACTACCTCAACAGAACAATGATCACAGCTGGCTTAAGATGGCAGAGGACAGAGATCAGGACTAGAAGACCAACTGGAAATCTAAGGGTAAGACTGGCTACAAGAGAATCAGAAAGTAAAAACCAAAATCTGAGTATAAACTCTGCTCATATCTCTGATGGACCACAAAACTGGGCATGCTCAGGGAAAAATGCATCATGTCCACCAAAAAAACAAAAACAAAAACATGACAGAAGAGGTTTACCCTTGATAGACTCTGCTGTTTTATTCCTTAAACTTTTGCTGAGTGTATTCCCCAAACAACAGAGAGCTGAGGCCTGAGGTATTAGGGAACAAAGCTCAAGATAAGGAGAACAGTGGAAAATTAAGGGAACGATACTCAGAAACAAGGAAAATACAAAAATTGTAAGCCTCCAAATCTGATAAGTGCTACCTAAATCCTTGGCAGACCACCAAACTATACTGGCACACCAGAGAATGAGGCTAAGAGAAAAAAAGCAGCATGTGAAAGATTGAGAACTAAACACAGAGAGCAGCTAATGCAATGTTGAAATTCAGAGTTTGTAATTTGCGTTTAAACAACATAACTGCCTCCAAGGGAAAACCAACAAGAATACCAACCTTAAAAAGAATAAAACAGAAGTTTTTGACATGCAAAGAAACAGTACCCAAGGTATACGAAAACTATAAACCCACAAATCCAGGAAGTTCAAGAAACTCCAAGCAGTAAAAACCAGAAGAAAACTACATGATAGCACATGATAATTAAACTGTTCAAAACCAGTGTGAGGGACAAAACATTAAAAAGCAGTCAGAGAAAAAAAGGACATGTTACATACTGAGAAACAAAGATAAAGATGACATCAGATTTCTTGCCAAAAACAATGCAAAGCAGAAGACGGTGGGGTAACGTCTTTAAAATACTGAAGGAAAAAACTGTGGATCTAGAATTCTACAGTTGGAAAAACATGTTTCAAAAACAAAAGCGAAATAAAGACTTTTCAAGTTAGTCCAATATTGAAAAATCAATCAATGTAATCCACCACAGTAACAGTCTAAACAATAAAAAACACGGTCATATGAAAAGATGCAGAAAAAGTGCATCCTAAAATATAGGAAAACTCTCAGCAAACTATGAATAAAAGAAACTTTCTCCACTTAACAAATGGCATCTACAAAAATCCTAAAGCTAACATCATACTTAATGGTGAGAGACTGGAACTTTCCCCCGAGCTCAGAAACAAAGCAAGGATGTCTACTCTCACCTCTCTTATTCATCAGAGTACTAGAAGTCTTAACCAGAGTTGTAGACAACATGATTAACCATGAAGAAAATCTACACACACACACACACACACACACACACACACACACACACACACACACCCTCTTAGAATACGTGAGTTTTACAAGATTGCAGGATATAGGTCAACACACAAAAATCAATCATATTTTTGTACACAAGCAAGGAACAATTTGAAAAGGAAATTAAAGAAATGATACCATATATAATAGCTAAAAGAAATTTAGGTAATACAGGATCTATGTGCTGAAAACAAACACGGATGAAAGAAATCAAGGTATAAATAAATGGTGAGGCATATCATGATCATGAAAGAAGATTCAACATAGCAAAGATAAAATTCTCCCCCAAAGTAATCAATACATTTCATGCAATACCAATCAAAATCACAGGATATTTTATAGATACAAAGTGATTCTAAAAATTAAATGAAAACTCAAAGGAATGATAATTGCTAAAACAATTTTTAAGAGAAAGAACAAAGCTGGAAAAAGCACACTACCCAACTTCAAGATTTACTATAAAGCTAAAGTAATGGTGATAGCATGGTATCAGCAAAGAGAAAGGTACCGAAATCAAAGGAACAAACTAGGGAGTCCAGAGATAAACCCAAATAAACATGACCACTTGATCTTTATCTACCAAAGGTGCAGAAGCAATTCAAGAAAGACTAATTTTCAACAAGCACTGTTGGAATGCCCAGATGTTTAAAAGAAAAAAAACCCATAAACTAAACTTTACATCTTTTGCAGAAATTAAAATGGGTCATAGATCTAAATGAAAGCAGTAGGGACTTCCCTAGTGACCCAGTGGTTAAGACTCCATACTCCCAACGCAGGGGGAGCGGGTTCGATCCCTGGTCAGGGAGGTAAGATCCCACATGCCTCACGGCGTGGCCAAAAAAAAAAAAAAAAAAAGGCAGTAAATCTATAAAATTTTTAGAAGACCAAATACACCAGCAATGAACAACGGTATTTGAAATTAGGCATAAATCTAACAAAATATGGATAAGATCTATATGAGGAAAACTATAAAACTGTGGTTTTAAAAAAAGCAAAGATCTAAATAAATGGATAGATATTACATGCACGTGGAAAGGAAGACTCAATATTGTTAAGATATCAGTTCTTCCCAACTTGATCTATAGATTCAATGTGATTCCAATCAAAACCTGAGCAAGTTTTGTTGTTGATACTAATAAACTAATTCTAAAATTTAGAGACAAAAGATCCAGAAGAGCCAACACAATACTGAAGAAGAACAAAGTCAGAATATTGACACTGCACAATTTCAAGACTCAATATAAAGCTACTGTAATCAAGACAGTGTGGTATTAATGAAAGCAGAGACAAACAAGTCAATGGAAATGGGCCCAGAAATAGACCCACATAAACAGAGTCAACTGATCTCTGACAAAGGACTAAAGACAATTTAATGGAGAAAGAACAGTCTTTTCAACAAGTGGTACTGGAACAACTGGACATCCACATGCAAAAAATGAGTCTAGACTGTATATCTTTCACAAAAATTAACTCAAAACAGATCACAGACTTAAATGTAAAATACTATATGATCAAAACTCCTAGACTATAACATAGATACAAGAGAATATTATTCAGTCTTAAAAGGAATGAAATCCTGATACAGGCTACAACACGGTTGAATCTTGAAAATATTATGCTAAGTGAAATAAGCCAGACACAAAAGGACAAATACTGTATGGTTCCACTTATACAAGATACCTAGAATATTCCAATTCATAGAGAAAGAAAGTAGAACAGTGATTACCAGGGGCTGGGGGACCGAAAAATAACGAGTTACTGTTTAGTGAGTATAAAGGTTCTGTTTGGAACAAGGAAAAAGTTATAGAGATGGATAGTGGTAATGGGGCACACTGTGAATGCAGTCCATGCCACTATATTGTCCACTTAAAAATGGTTAAAATGATAAAATTTTATGTTATGCACACTTTTATTTTATGGTTGCATGTCTTGTGGGATCTTAGTTCCCTGACCAGGGATTGAACCCGGGGCCTCGGCAGTGAAAGCACCGAATCCTAACCACTGGACCGCCAGGGAATCCCTACACTTTACCACAATAAAAAAAATTCATAGGAACAGACACCAAATGAAAAAGAAGTCATTACATAATAATTTAAAATGTAAAGTTAAATAGAAATTGTCAAACTTGATTTTTTATAATCTATCTTTATGTTTACAACAGACTCACCCAAAATGAAAGGGATCAGAAAAGCTGAACAACAACAACAAAATGATGTAAAAATATATACCATATAAATATTAAGCAAAAGACCTTAAGCTGCTATAATATGAGGCAAAATAGATTTTAAGGCAGAAAGAGGGTCCCTTCATAATAAGTTTCAATTTGCAAGGAAATAAAAATTCTAAATGTATACAAGCCTAATAATATAGCCTCTACATATGTAACACAGAAACTAACAGAACTTTCAGGAGAAAGTGGATAAATCCACAATGACGGAACAAGACCAAAAACTCAGTAAGAATATGGAAGATTTACAAATGTCACTAACAAACTTGACCTAACAAATCTGAACATAAATTAATGCTCTACCCAACATCCAAAATACACACTCTTGTTAAATACGTATAATATTGACCATATTCTGGGAGCAAGTAGAATCAAATTTCAAAGAATTAAAGCTTGATAGAGGGACTTCCCTCATGGTCCAGTGGGTAAGACTCCATGCTCCCAAGGCAACGGGCCTGGGTTCTAACCCTGGTCAGGGAACTAGATCCCACATGCATGCCACAACTAAGAGTTCACAAGCCACAACTAAGAAGTCCGCATGCCACAACTAAAAATCCCACGTGCCGCAACTAAGACCTGGTGCAACCTAAATAAATAAATAAATAAAAATAAATATTTTAAAAAAATAGTACAAGAAAAAAACTTGATAGAGCATCTTCTCTAATCACAATATAAGGTTAGATACAGATAACAAAAAGAAAATCCTATATTTAGAGATTTAAATTCTCACATATTCAGAAATCAATAAAGTTCCCATATGTTCAGAAATTAATAAATAAGTCAATGAAAAAATCATGATGACATTTATAAAATATTTTGAACCCTACAATAACAAATTCCACAAAGCAAAACTTGTGAGATACAACTTAAGTACTACTTGGAGGCAACTTTATATCTTAAAATACACATATTAGGAAAGGAGACTGAAAATTAATGAGTTTGAGCTAAGAATCTATCAAAAGGAATTAGCACTAAAGCAAAATAAGCTCAAAGACATTAGAAGGAAAGAATTAAGAGCAGAAATTAAATAGGAAATAAACATATCACTGAGAGAATTAACAAAGCCAAAAGTTGGTTCTTTGAAGAGAGTAAAAAACTTGACAACTCCTGTAAAACTGATCAAGAAGAAAGGAGAAAATACAAAAATAATCAAATCAGGATTAATGATATACATGTATAACACAACATTGTAAATCAACTATGCTTCAAAAACAAAGAAGAATATTATTAACATCTTTATGGCAACATATTCGAAAATTTAGATGCAGCAAATACCTAGAAAAAAATAATTTCCAAAACTGACTCAGTAGATATAAAACAACTGACTAATCCTATAATTTTCAAAGAAATTAATCAGGAGTGGAAAATATTCCTGGGAAGTAACGTATTTCAGAAATTATTATTATTCCAATCTTATGTGGAATTATTCCAATCTTACTTTAAAATTATCAGCAATAAAAGACAGCAAAATCTTAAAAGGACAGCAGAAATCTTGATACCAAACCCATATAAGAATAGTATAAGAGGCAAACCTCATTAATGAACACAGATGTAAAAATTATAAACAAAATATTAGTAAGCAGAAACCAACAATACAGGAAAAGTAATCATGTACTGTGACTAAGTTGTGTTTATCTCATTATAGATTTATTCAATATTTGAAAAGAAATGAATGCATTCATTACTAACATCAAAGGATAGATAAACATCTATAGATGAAGCATCTGGTAAAATTCAACACGCATTTCTTTAAAAAAAACTCTTTGCATTGTAAAAATATAATAATCTGATAACAGGTGTCTTAAACAAGAAGCAAGAAAAAAATCCTCTAAGAATGGTGAAACATTAAAAATTGTTCCCTTGATACTGGAACAAATCAAGAATCTTGGCTATTCACACTTCTTTCAACGTCTACTTAAGGTCCTTGCCATTACAACAATGCAAAACCCCGAGGGAGAAAATAATACAACTTTATTGAGAGATATAAAGGAAACCTAAATAAATGGAGATATTTACTATGGTCATGGACTGGAAAACTTAAAATTATGAAGTGCCAATTCTGTTCAAACTGAATGAAGGCAAGCCAGTTAGGATTGAAGGGCAGAGTGAATGGCCATGAAGGCCACTAAAAACCTCATTGGAATGAATTAGAAGTATGATGTCAGTTAACTAAGGTTTCTGTATGTCACTCTTCTCTGGAAATTTTATAACATTCCTTGACAAGACCTACTATATATGCAGTTGTATTGAGTTAAAATTCAAATGGCACTTTTCTGGTGACCTACCTTATCCAATTTTGAAACTCATAAATATGCTTCCCAAGAAACTGTTGGTTCAGAAGTGAAAAGAAGAGCTACAGAACACTGAAAAATATTTTTCAAAATCTTTTTCAGAAATGTTTTCTTCAACTAGTGAAAGGTAATGTTTTACTGTTCTGTATAATAATTTCAAGATAATAAAATCAGCTTTCCCTACTCCCACTAAGTAAATGTCCAAACAATATCTACAGGTTTAAAGGGGCTATCCACTTGCCTCTGTCCAGTTCTATCTATACATAACTTCATCAAAGCACTTGTCAAAGTACATATTATTTACTTATGTGTTCCTTTCAATTAAGCATGATTGAAAGGAGGCTTATATTTCTCATTGTTGTGCCTCACTCATAACACTGAAGAAGTGTGTGTTGAATTAATAAAATCACGTTTTATAGATAAGGTTCTAAGAGAAGTTAATTGACCAGGTTAGAGTCTCACGACTAATATGGAGCAAAGCTACTCATTCATTTCTGTACTGAGCAAATATTTATTGTTCTAGGGCCTAAATTCTAGGACTACAACCTAGACCTTCTGACTCCTAGTCAAAAAATCTTCTACCTTTCCTTAGTAATGAAATTGCCCTCAGAGGATTATACTGGGGAAGAGAAACTCCTATTAGAGAGGAACTAACTCACTACTGAACAAAAATTGCCCGTCTTGTATATGTGGAGGAAGACAATCCCTTGCTAGTTAAACATGAAGAGGCCAGAGAACCTAGGGACCAAAATTCAAACTTTTGGCTAAAAAAACAATTCAGCAACAAATCATAAAATCTGGAATCATAAAAAGATAAAAATCATTACATTTACTCAACAACAAGACTGAAAAAGGCTATGTTATTTGCTAAACTATCTTTCTGGAGCCTTTGAGAAAGTATTAATTTTCTTCTATCTAGATACATTTTGTTTTCTACTAATAATTTTTATTTAGATTTCCTCTAAATAATAATCAGTTAAAACAAGCATATGAACTATAGCAAGAAAGTAATATTAAGAGAGAAACCAACTTTAAATTACTAAGCACTTAAGTAAATGCTTTAACTTTAAATAACTTTCATCCAGGACATTCAGCATCTTCAAGAAAAATTCTGTGGAGAGTTATCTCTCAGTTATAAACATCAAAATGTGAAACTTGTACATGTGTAATTGCTCTGTTAAATAAAAGCACCTTTTGTACAGAATTTACAGAATTCCAAGCATTTTTCTGCCTCATAAACAAGTGCATAATCTAGGTTTTTTCCACAGCTTTCTCACACCTACTTTGATAGTAAATTTTTTTAGCCATTCACCTGACTGTTGCTAAACATCACCTTAGCTTTCGCAGGAAGAACACTTTTAATAAAGATATTTCCATTAGCTCATCTAGATTGATTAAAATTATATGACACAGATACAACTGGTATAAACAAGTTTGGGGACAAACACAAGTCATTCTTGGTATGTAAATAAATCAAGTGAACTAGTAGGAGCAGAAACATCTACAAGAGATCAATACTAGCCTGAACATTAAGCATACCACAGGCATCAGTCGGTATGTTTATACCAAAGGAAATGCATAACTTTAGTTATTCTGGAAAATCATTACGTGGAAGCCATTTAAGATAATTTCAACCGTATACTGAATTTTTAAAATATCTTTGGCCATTAAGAGACCATTGGAATTAGCAATCCTACCAAAAAAATCAAAATTACACATTCCCCACAGATGACTGGCAAATAACATTTTTATATATAAGGAATAAAGTTATATTTTACATTCAGTTATTTATTATTTACTTCTATTAATATACAGATTACTGAAGTTTAACCTTAGTATTACCTCATCAGATAAATGGCCTTGTTTGCTAGAGAAATAACAAGTATACGTCGCCACCTAGTGGAAAAATAGACAAACATTTCCAGCACCTCTGTTTCAGTCCTTTTAACGACTTTCACAGCAAACCTAACAAAACTGACTTTTAAAAAGCCCACCTTTCACTCATAACAACTACATGTTTTTTCCTAATCAATATTCTAGCCAACATTTTGCATTTGATCAGTGATATTTATGAATATTCGGGATTTCCTCAATACCTTCTAATGAACTTCTCTGTAGGAAAAAAGAACAGTAACAATTGATTTTGCAAAGGAAAAACTCAGAACTCACTGTTCCTTTAAAGAAGAGAATAAGGGGCTTCCCTGGTGGCGCAGTGGTTGAGAGTCCGCCTGCCGATGCAGGGGACACGGGTTCGTGCCCCGGTCCGGGAAGATCCCACATGCCGCGGAGGGGCTGGGCCCGTGAGCCATGGCCGCTGAGCCTGCGCGTCCGGAGCCTGTGCTCCGCAACAGGAGAGGCCACAACAGTGAGAGGCCCGCGTACCGCAAAAAAATAAAAAATAAAATAAAATAAAAAAAGAAGAGAATAAGATACACAAAAGTGTATTGTGACAAAAGTCACTACACAAACATACAAGTATGGAGTAATATTCTGTAGGCAAATACTAATGTAAAATGCTCTTCAAAGTTCCTAAGGTCATAATAACAAACAGCTGGGGAGATACGGACAAAACACAAGCAAGGTTTCTAAACACTTTTTTGACCTTTCCCCACTATTAAATAACATAATCAAAAATTGTTATATTTTTAAAATTTTGATGCAAAACTTAAATATTACAGCAGCCTTTAAAGACTATGAAAAATTCCCCCTTTAATAACTACTTTAAATACACATATTTTTAAACTATAAAAACATTCTAATCATTAATGTAACTAAACTCAAATCAAACTCAATTATTTCTGAATCATGATGGAATGTATATAAATTTAACTTAATATAAAAGCTGATTGGGGCTTCCCTGGTGGCGCAGTGGTTGCGCGTCCGCCTGCCGATGCAGCAGGGGAACTGGGTTCGCGCCCCGGTCTGGGAGGATCCCACATGCCGCGGAGCAGCTGGGCCCGTGAGCCACGGCCGCTGAGCCTGCGCGTCCGGAGCCTGTGCTCCGCAACGGGAGAGGCCACAGCAGAGGAAGGCCCGCAT
>NC_041224.1:120332627-120368366 GCF_002837175.3 Physeter macrocephalus | reverse complement strand
CACACACACACACACACACACACACACACACACACACACACACACGCTGATTAAAATCAGGCACCAGGCATGAAGAGGTATACAACCAGTAGTAATTACAAACCTAATACTCATTTCCACATCTCTGTATAAACTCATTATAGAATTTAAGTGTATTTCTCCTTATGTTGTCAATTTAATTAAAATTGTTGTTTAGCCCACTACTCTGTGATGTTAATTCATATGACTAATAGGGTTAGCAAACCTTAATCTTTTAATAATGTCTAAGGATTTAATACTACACTAATTCATATCTCTGGTGCCTATTAAGCACAGCACCTAGCAGAAGAGTACATATATTTTAAATGAACAATCCAACATAAAGACTTTTTTATGAGACTGTTGGCTTATTTTGGGGAACTTTAACAACATTTTCAACCTTATAACTTTTCTTTATTGGTCAGGGTGCTTATTTTATCAAATCAAATTGTTTTAAATTTTTCTACCTTTTGGATATCATAAGAGACTAAAAATTTGAAGCAATGAACTTGCTTTGATAAACGGGCTTTTAAATTATTTCAGATCTTCAACCTGACCTGAGGGGGTGGGCAAGGGTAGTATCAACAGTTGGAAGAAAGAGAATCCACTTGCTAAAACAAGAATCATATCCACAAATAACCCAACACAAAGTTTTCTGCTATCCTTGGTCACTATCATCAGATAAACTTTTCCATAGGAAAAGTTACTGGTTTATCAAAATTACCCTCTTGCCTAGATGCAAGGAATAAACTGTTTACTCTATTTATAAGGACAAAAAATGAAACTCTTTCATTCTCAGTTAAGACAAGGTTGGAGTTTTATCCTAAGGATGATTTTTTATAAATTTATTTATTTTTGGCTGCGTTGCTGTGTGTGGGCTTTCTCTAGTTGCGGCGAGTGGGGGCTGCTCTTTGTTGCGGTGCGCAGGCTTCTCATCGCGGTGGCCTCTCTTGTTGTGGAACACAGGCTCTAGGCGTGCGGGCTTCAGTAGTTGTGGCTCGTGGGCTCTAGAGTGCAGGCTCAGTAGTTGTGATGCATGGCCTCAGTAGTTGTGGCGTGCAGGCTCAGTAGTTGTGGCGCATGGGCTTAGTTGCTCCGTGGCATGTGGGATCTTCCTGGACCAGGGCTCAAACCCGTGTCCCCTGCATTGGCAGGTGGATTCTTAACCACTGCACCACAAGGGAAGTCCCTCCTAAGAATGTTTTATTCAGAAATCAGGAAGGCTTCCAGTTATTCAGAAACTAGGGAGGGTCAAGACAGCAAACTATAAGGATTGCTGGCTCTCTCTCCCAAAATCAACCTTGAAAAACTTGAAAAGTGAGAGGGAATCATGGACCTGAGGAACCAACCAAAAACTTCAAGAAATCCACGTGTCAGCTGCTTTGAAAGAGGACTGCGGAAGAGGAAGACTATAGCCTTGGGTGAACAGCAGACACTGATGATGCAGAAAGAAGAGGTGAGAGAAAAATTTGCCTGGCTCTAACCTCCCCCATGTTGCATTAGCACAATTCTTGTCTGTCCCACCAACACAGAAATCAGGAGCAATAACCCAAGCTGCAAGTGCCATGGGGTAATAAGGAAGGGCAAAAATCTTACTGGGTCAGGAAAAGAGATGAGATCCGTCTTAGTCCATTTGGGCTGCTCTAACAAAAATACCACAGACTGGATGGCTCACAAACAACAGAAATTTACTTCTCACAGTTCTAGAGGCTGGAAGTCTGAGATAAGAGTGCCAGCATAGTTGAGTTCTGGTGAGAGTCCTCTTTTGGGTTGCAGACTACCAACTTCTCATTGTACTCTCACATGGCAGAGAGCAGAGCTGGGAAGCAAACTCTCTAGTGACTCTTTTTTTTTTTAATTAAAAAAAATTTTTTTTTAATGTCAGCTCATTTGGAGAATATAAGCTGAAACTTTTTTTTAAAATTAATTAATTATTCATTTGGTTGTGTTGCGTTTTAGTTGCGGTTCGCGTGCGGGGTCTTCATTGCGGTGCGTGGGCTCCAGAGCATGCAGACTCAGTAGTTGTGGCGTGGGCTCAGTAGCTGTGCCACACGAGCTCTCTAGCTGTGGCATGGGGGCTCTAGAGTAGGCGGGCTCAGTAGTTGTGGCAGGTGGGCTTAGTTGCCCTGCAGAATGTGGGATCTTAGTCCCGGGACCAGGGATTGAACCCGTGTCGCCTGTGTTGGAAGACACATTCCTAACTGGACCACCAGGGAAGTCTCTCTAGTGACTCTTGTAAGGGAACTAATCCCATTCATGAGGGTTCTGCCCTCATGACCTATTGAATCCTAATTACCTCGTTAAGTCTCCACCTGGCACACCAAAGGTTTCAACATATGAATTTGCAGGAGACATAAACATTCAATTCATAACAAAATCTAACCATCATTTAATTTTTTATCTTCTCCCCTTGCAAACTCCAGACTGGTTGGATTATAAACCATAGCAATTCCTGTTCCTGAATGTACAGGAAAACTGCATTTCTTAGCCGCCTTTTTAAAAAAAAAATTATTTATTTTATTTATTTATTCTTCACTCCGTTTGGTCTTCATTGCCGCGCGTGGGCTTTCTCTAATCGCAGCGAGTGGGGGCTACTCTTCGTTGTGGTGCACGGGCTTCTCATTGCGGTGGCTTCTCTTGTGGTGGAGCACGGGCTCCAGGATGCGTGGGCTCAGTAACTGCGGCACACGGACTTAGTTCCTTCACAGCATGTGGGATGTTCCTGGACCAGGGATTGAACCCATGTCCCCTGCAATAGCAGGCAGATTCTTAACCACTGTGCCACCAGAAAAGTCCCTTCCTAGCCTTCTTTACATTTGGGTCATGTAGCTGAGTTGTAGCCAAAGCAGCGTAGGCAGAAGAGATATAAGCCAATTTCAGAACTCATCCTTAAAGATATTCTATGAGGACCTCTAGCCTTCTCTTCCCCTCCTGCAACAACCTTGAAAACCACATTTGAGATGGTGGCCTCACAATACAGAAGGAACCTCGATCTCTAAGCCAAACTCTGTATGGGTGAGAAATAAACTTGTGTTGTATTAGGTACCAACAAATGTCAACAGTGATTCTATGGTACCTGAAACTCTTTAACTGCAAGCTCACCCCATCCCCTCTTCTGAAAATACACTCACTCTCCCTCTCACACACATTTCATTTTTTTAGACCTTGGATATACCTGTTCAGCTCCATTTCCAAACCCCAGATATGGGGAGACATAGTAGACAGTGGCTGTGTGCTGGTTAAATGAAATAAACCGTACTAAATAAGTTCAAAGAACCAAAAACATGAACAGACAATAAAATGTTAACTGATCACCTCCTTGGGGAAATGTACCATAAAGTTGAAAAGCAGACTGCCTCTAAAGCAGGAAAAGACAAGAAAAGAGAACCTTCCTTAGAGAGTCTACAAAGGAACATAGTCCTACTAACATCACTTTAGCACAGTGGGAATCATTGCAGATTTCTAACCTCCAGAACTGTAAGATAATAAATTCGTGCTGTTTTAAGCCACTAGATTTGTGGTGATTTGTTACAGCTGTTGCAGGAGCAATAGGAAACTAATACATATGTCTTGTGAGTTTTCCAGCTCTCATACCACCTATGTTCAGAGACATTTTTAGCATCTCTTACAGAACAAATTTAAAATAAAAGAGGGATCACATCATGAATCAACTGGATATTGTGTTCTTGATGATCAGGAGCCTGCCAAAAGGCATATCTCCACTCTCCCTAGAAGAGTTATTTCTCATACTATTCAGAAGAGAATCCTAACTCATCATAGCCACATATTAGCTGAAGGATAAAACACTTTCTAAACAGAGTTCACTTTTACTCAGTCACTTCATGTAACTAGTGTAGGGCTGATTATTGTGGAGTCATAAAATGAATATTTAGACACTGATGCTGTCACTTATTAATGCTGTAGCCTTTGGCAAGTCACTTATTTTTTCTGTTCTAGGGAACTGAGGAAATAAGTAGTCAGTAAAAATTTTCCATTTCACAAACTAGTAAAATTTCCAAAACAAAAATTGTTGCTAGGCTATTATTTTATAAAATAAAGAACATTTTAGCAGAATATATCTTCAAAAAAGACAACCGTTTAAATTGAATAAATTTAACTTTGTGCAAAAGCCAAGAACATTCTGGGAAGACCATGGTAGAAGCTGCATAATTTTTGAATCTCCCCAAATATCTCCACAAAAACAGACAGAGAGACCAGGTTAGCAAAAACAAACCCATAAACAAAATGTTAACCACAAAACTAGGTAAACACAAAAATACAACACCAACAACTATAAGACGTGCATGATATCCAACATCTGTGCAGGAAAGAGGAGAGGGTAACAACAGGGAGCAAAGAGGTATCTGAGAGCCACAAGAATCTCTATAAGCAGCAGGTATGTTCACAGCAAGCAAAGGTCCTCAACA
The DNA here is from genome assembly GCF_002837175.3 of Physeter macrocephalus. Classification (NCBI taxonomy): domain Eukaryota; kingdom Metazoa; phylum Chordata; class Mammalia; order Artiodactyla; family Physeteridae; genus Physeter; species Physeter macrocephalus. Next base: position 120,363,921 of record NC_041224.1, on the reverse strand, counting down.
AGGCCTGAAGTGAAGGGGCTGGAGCAGTCAAACCCTTATGAACTCCCAAACATTTGGACAAAGTTTCTTGTACATTGAGGAGAAACTGAAAACAGTCGAAATTCAGTAGGGAAGACACAATATGGACAAAATAAAAACAAAGTCCAGGAAATTCCCTGGCGATCCAGTGGTTAGGACTCTGCACTCTCACTTCCGAGGGCCTAGGTTCCATCCCCGTCAGGGAACTAAAAGCCCACAAGACATGTCACATGGCCAAAAAAAATTTTTTTTAATTAAAAAAATAAAGTAAAATAAAATAAAGAGAATATGGACAACACACAAAAATCAGCTTAAAAAAAAAAAGTCCAGACAAAAGCTAGAGAAGGGAATAAATAATTACTTCTAAGTAATTACTAAATAATTATTTACTTCTAAATACTTACTTTTAAAAATAAATAATTACTTACTTTTCTAAAATAATTACTTTAAAAAATTTTCACAACTCATTCAGAAAATTTCAAAGGGCTTAAAAATCATTATATTCTTAAAACAAATACACTCGTTACAATCAACTATAATCATTACAACTCAGAGCAAATCCAATAGTAATGTCAAATGATGCTGGATTCTTGATTTGGTAGAAATCACTGATGAAAAAAAAAATTAGAGATAGAAATTCTAGGCAGTGCCCAAATGACCATATCCCATAGAAAATAATCCAGAATACACTAAAACAAAAGTAGGAAGAAAGAAAAAAAGATCATCGCTTACATTCACCACCAAAATATGAAATACTCTTAAAATCTTAGTGTGTTTTCTTTGCCACTTTTGTTTTACATATTTATATATGTGCAACCAATGTCTAAACATACTTGACTTTTTTCACAATATTATATCATAAGCATTTTTCTTCAGACCACTTCAATGGTTGTTTAATATTCCATTGGATGGCAATATCATTGTTTCCTGTTATGAATATCACTAGAAGGAACATCATTTTGGCAGCTCTTAAAAATCTCATTTGGGGCTTCCCTGGTGGCGCAGTGGTTAAGAGTCCGCCTGCCGATGCAGGGAACACGGGTTCGTGCCCCGGTCCGGGAAGATCCCACATGCCGCGGAGCGGCTGGTCCCGTGAGCCATGGCCGCTGAGCCTGCGCGTCCAGAGCCTGTGCTCTGCAACGGGAGAGGCCACAGCAGTGAGAGGCCCATGTACCGCAAAAAAACAAACAAAAAAATCTCATTAATATTAAATGTGGCAATGTTAAAGAGTAGTCTAAATTTTTATCCACTGACAGGCAAATAATACAGTCTTTTGTTTTTCATAAAGTAATTCCTAAAATTAAGAGCCTGTTTTAGAAGAAAAATGATTCCAAAAAACTTCAGTGAAGAAAATAATTAATTTCTCTAATTTTTAAGGTATATTTACATGTAGACCAAAAGCTTCCAGAGCCAGCTATTAATCATGTGACAAAATATTTTAAATGAGATTTTACTTCTAAAATGGCTAACAAACAAAAATATAGGCATTTTAAAGATGGGTATGAAGTTTTTAATTTAAACTAAAATGAAAATTAATCACCTGCAAGAAATAAAGGCAATAGAAACTAAGCCACTGAAATCCTAAGCTGAGTTTCTTAACCAGTAAAGAATCGCGAGGAAACTCAATGAGTTTTTGTATATGAACTTCCTAAGTTACCGTTCACCTACCCAAATGAATTAGAATAATCTTGCCCACTGTGCCAGCTCATGCCACTGAATAAAATGTTCTACTTTGGGAGATCTTAAGCTATATCACACAATATCTGTAGCTTCCATGCTGGTAACAAGTTGTTTGACATAAATTAAGGAAATAGCCTCAATTTACATTAAATTTAAAAGATAATAAGAGTATTAAACTACTAATTAGTTTCAAGACATGCTGCTTAAAGGTCTGCCATACTTCAGAAAATGTCATTAAAAAAATGAATTTAAATATCTTTAAAAACTTTTGGTTTTATGTATATGATTGAGACAATGCAAAACAGCATTTCAACACCCCAATACAAATAGTATCTGTAAGAAACTACCATTCAAATTCCATCCAAGAAGTAGAGCAATAATGCACATTTTTTTTCTAATTATGTTATGAACACTTATATCCTTGTACCTTAACATAAAATTACATGCTCTTAGGTCATACTTGGTAAGACGTTACTTCCTAAAATCAAAACATTATTTAAAATAAATACATAAATAAGAAAATGCACACTGTAGGGGTGAAAACTTTTCCTTGATCCTCTTGGGATCCCTGGTTGGGCCTGAACAGTAAACTGACAAAGACAGATTAACAAGAGAAAAGCAGACAAGTTTATTTAATATAAGTTTTACATGACATGGGAGCCTTCAAAAGGAAATGAAGGTGTGAAGAAAACAGGCCCGAGCATTTTTACACTAGGTTTACGATGAAGAGTGGAAAGTCATGGAAAAACGTTACAGGACAAAAGGGTATGAGCCAAGGGTAGTAAACTGGGGAAAACTTAGCAAGGCCTGTGCGTTCAGATTCCTTTTGGTATCCTCCATCTTTGAAGATAAGGATGTTCTTTTCCTTCAGATAGAGGAAGGGCACCTCTCACATGAGGGTCTTATGACCTGTTTCAGTGAGGAAAGGGGAGGTCTGAGAGTCCTTCCTGCACCTGCCGTTTCTCAAAATCCTTCAGCTTTAAAATATTCAATATGCCAAGGTATCATATTTTGGGGTAGCGTGTTCTGAACCCTGTCAACACAAAATGAAAATATCCTACAAATTACCCTTTCCTAACTATATATTATTTAGGATCATAGAGCACAGTGAACAAAACAAGCAAATACTAATCAAAAGAAAGCGAAGTGGCTGTATTAATATTAGACAAAGTGAAACAAGAAACATTACCAAGACTAAGGACATTCAAGGGTTTAAATCACTTACAAGACATAAATAATCCTAAATATATAAGCACTTCACAACAAAATGTCAAAATACAAGAGGCGAAAATTGATGAAAGGAACAACAGACAAATCTGTGATTACAGTTGGAAACTTCACCATACCTCTCTTAGTAATTAAAAGAATAAGTACTCAGAAAATCAGTAAAGATAGAGAGGACTCAGTGTTATCAACCAACTTGACCTATTTGATATTTATAGACAGCTCTACCCAGCATAGGAAAATACACAATCTTTTCAAGTACACATGGCACGTTTACCAAAAAAGACCCTATTCTGGTCCATAAAAAAAGACCTCAACACATGGATAAGAACTGAAATCATACAAGTGATGTTATCTTACCACAAAATAAACTAGAAATCATTAACAAAAAGGTATCTCAAGAATCCCCAAACACTTCTAAATAACACATGGTTCAATAGGAAGAGTAGGGTTTCCCTGGTGGCGCAGTGGTTGAGAGTCCGCCTGCTGATGCAGGGGACACGGGTTCGTACCCCGGTCCGGGAAGATCCCACATGCTGTGGAGGGGCTGGGCCCGTGAGCCATGGACGCTGAGCCTGTGCGTCCAGAGCCTGTGCTCCACAACGGGAGAGGCCACAACAGTGAGAGGCCTGTGTACCGCTAAAAAAAAAAAAAAAAAAAGGAAGAGTAAAGGGAAATTTTCAAATATTTCAAACCGTATAAAAATGGAAACACAACAACGGAAATTTGTGGGATATGGCTAGATCAGTGCTTAGAAGGAATTTATAGTATTAAACACATGTATTAAAAAGGAGAGGAGGGTTCCCTTCTCTCCACATCCTCTTCAGCATTTATTGTTTATAGATATTTTGATGATGGCCATTCTGACCAGTGTGACGTGATACCTCACTGTAGTTTTCACTTGCATTTCTCTAATACTTAGTGATGTTGAGCATCTTTTCATGTGCTTTTTGGCCATATATATGTCTTCTGTGGAGATATGTCTATTTAGATCTTCTGCTGATTTTCTGATTGGGTTATTTGTTTTTTTGATATTGAGCTGAATGAGTTGTTTGTATATTTTGGAGATTAATCCCTTGTCAGTTGCTTCATTTGCAAATGTTGGTGGGAATGTAAATTGGTGCAGCCACTATGGAGAACAGTATGTAGGTTCCTTAAAAAAACTAAAAATAGAACTATCATATGACCCAGCAATCCCACTCCTTGGCGTATATGCAGAGAAAACCATAATTCGAAAAGATGCATGTACCTCACTGTTCACTGCAGCACTATTTACAACAGCCAGGACATGGAAGCAACCTAAATGTCCATTAACAGAGGAATGGTTAAAGAAGATGTGGTATGTATATACAATGGAATATTACTCAGCCATAAAAAAAGAACAAAATAATGCCATTTGCAGCAATATGGATGGACCTAGAGATTATCATACTGAGTGAAGTAAGTCAGACACAGAAAGACAAGTATCATATGATATCGCTTACATGTGGAATCTAAGAAAAAAAGGGTACAGGGACTTCCCTGGTGGTCCAGTGGCTAAGACTCCATGCTTCCAATGCAGGGGGCCCAGGTTCGATCCCTGGGCAGGGAACTAGATCCCACGTGCCGCAACTAAGAGTTCCCATGCCACAACTAAAAAGATCCCGCATGCCATGCAACTAAAGATCCCACATGCTGCACCTGAAGAACCTGCATGCAGCGATGAAGATCCCACGTGCTGCAACTAAGACCCAGTGCAGCCAAATAAATAAATAAATAAATATTTTTTTTTAAAAAGTACAAATGAACTTATTTACAAAACAGAAGTAGAGTCATGGATGTAGAAAACAAACTTATAGTTACGGAGGGATAAGTGGGGGTAGGGATAAACTGGGAGATTAGAACTGACATATACACACTACTATATATAAAATAGATAACTAATAAGAACCTGCTGTATAGCACAGGGAACTCTATTCAATACTCTGTAATGGCCTATATGGGAAAAGAATCTAAAAAAAAAAAGAGTGGATATATGTATATGTATAACTGATTTACTTTGCTGTACGCCTAAAACTAATACAACATTGTAAATCAACTGTACTCCCATAAAAATTTTTAGAAAAGGCGGGGGGGGGGGAGGACAGCCTCTCATTAGTACTTAAGCTTCTGCCTTTAAAAAAATGCAAAATTAAGAGAAAATTAAACTCAGAGTAAACAGAAGGATAGAAATGGTAAAGAGCAAAAATCAATGAAACTGAAAATGTGAAATCAACATAGAAAAATCAATGAAACCAAACGCTGGTTCTTTGAAAAGAGCAATGAAATTGATACCCTTTTGGCCAGACTGATCAAGATAAAAATAAAGATGACATATATTGCCAATATCAGGAAGAAGAGGATATTAAAACAATCCCATAGACATTAAAAAGATAAAAAGGGAATATTACAAATAACTTCACACCTATAAATTTGACAAACTCCTTGAAAGATACAATCTACCAAAGCTAACTCAGTAAGAATAGATAACCAGAATGGGCCTACATCTATTAAAGAAATTGAATTCACAGATTTAAAAACCTTCCACAGAGAAAACTCCAGCCCCAGAGGATATAAGATCTCTTAATCCTCTTTCTTTCCTGGAAAACTCCTTCCTGAGGAGGCTTCTCTCAAATCTGGACCATCTGCTTTCTAGGCCTGCTTTATAGCTGTCCTTCCTGGGACATCATTTCAATGTTTTCCTGGGTTGAATTTACTATTTCCTACACTCCAGGTCTTTCTTTCACTTCTTTATTTTGTTAGAGCACAACTTCTGAGGCTTTTCAGGTGTGAAAACATCTTTGTTCTAACTCCCATACTTCACTGATTGTTAACTAGCCATACTGCTGGTCAAGAACACTGATGCTGATATATTCAATTCTTTTTTCTTTTTAGGTTTTCTCTCTGGAACCTTACTATTTCTTTCTTTTTTATTCTTGGTGCTGTGAAATTTCACAAACATGTGCCTATGGCTAGGCTTTTTTATTTTTTTTAAATTGAGCACTCTTAGGAACAGAAACATAGAATGCTGTACGCCTGGTTTTTAATGAAGGTTATTTTTGTTGGGGTGATAGAATTTGGGGCAATGTTTTGCTGTCAACTTTTTATTTATTTATGTTGCTTGAAAGAGTGTATAATGGTTATGCATTTATTATTTTCTTAATAAATGAAAAGAGGTAGTTGTAAAATAATACAGTATGACCACTGTTATATTAAGAAAATAAAAAAGCAAGCAAACCAAAACCGTGTGTTTGGATACATATATACACATAAGGAAATGCATAAAGAAAGGTCTGAAAGCATTCATTCCAGGATTCTACAGTTTCTATAATAACCACTAAGAGAATTACAAAGCATGTATAACTTCTGAAATAAAAGAAGGTAAAAAAATGGAATAATACAAAATATGAATGGATGAAATGATCCATCTACCAAATGCTCCAATTTTAAGATAAAGATGTCCCACTGGATTTTTAAAAATCCAATTCTATGTCCACATTAATCAAAAGAAGGCTGATACAGCTATACCAAAATCAGAAAGAGGTCACAGATTGGAGAAGACTCAGGAAACATGACAACTAAATACAATGTGGGATCTGGATTGAGTCCTAGAAAAGAAAAAGAACACTACTGTAACGGGAAAACTAGTGATAATGTATAGTGACTAGTATTGTAACAATATTAATTTCGTGGTTTTGACTGTACTATGTACTAGTATTGTATTGTACTATGATTATACATTGTGTTAACATTAGAAGCAGGGTGAAAGGTTTACAGGAACTATCTGTACTATTTTTGCAACTTTTCAGGAAGTCTAAAATTATTTCAAAATAGTTTTCAAAAAATCAGATTAGACATTGAAACAAACAGCATTACTAGAGATAAAAAGGAACACTTCTTCATGGAACAAAGGTTCAATTCATAGGAAGACAGACTAATTAGAAAGTTGACTACGCTTCTAATAACATGACTTCAAAATAAATAAGTCAAAAATTGACAGAAAACTCCTAGGGAGAAATAGAATCCAAAATTACACAGCGAGATTTAACACACAGTAAACTGTCAGTAACTGACAATCAAGCACGGGTGTGTGCACGTATACACACACACACACACACACACATATGCGCACACACACACACACATGCACACACACACACAAATTAGTAAGGAAAGAGAAGATTTTAACAACAGCATTAACAAACTTCACCTACTAGTCACATATAAAGCACTGTACCCATCAATTGCAGAAGTTACATCACACATACACACACACACACAGTCATACTCATACATTTTTTAAAAAGCCAGATACAAAGCTCATTTCAATGATTATGCAATTGAAAATACCTGATGGTAGATACATGGGTATTAACTTTTTATTTATTCATTGAACTGTCCACATATATTTATATACTTCTTTTTTACATGTACTGAATTTTACAATAAAGATATTTAAAAGTTAACTGATCTATATTATTTACTTATATACTCATTTATTTATTTTTTCAGTTTTTCAAAACTTGTTCCACAGTAGCAAAAACCTCAAGATAAAACTATGAAGATGAGGCTTCCCTGGTGGCGCAGTGGTTGAGAGTCCGCCTGCCGATGCAGGGGACGCGGGTTCGTGTCCCGGTCCGGGAAGATCCCACATGGCCGCGGAGGGGCTGGGCCAGTGAGCCATGGCCACTGAGCCTGCGCGTCCGGAGCCTGTGCTCCGCAACGGGAGCGGCCACAACAGTGAGAGGCCCGCGTACCGCAAAAAAAAAAAAAATAATAAATAATAATAATAATATCCTCAAATATGTTTAAGATGATAAAAACATATTGAATCTATGTTTATAAAAAACTTCAAGGAGAATTATTCCTTTTACTAAAAATTTTCTGAAATTAGTAAGAGCACTTTATTGGTTAGCTATTGCTACCTAATAAAACACCCCAAAACTTAGCAGCTTAAAACAATGCACATTTGTTATCTCACAGTTTCTGGGGAATTGGGTTTTGCTCAGTTAGGTTCTCAGTTCAGAGTCTCTCACAAGGTTGCAGCCACAGTGTCAGCCAGGGCGACAGTCATCTCAAAGCTTAACTCGGACACTATCTCCCAACTTCCATCAGTGGCTGTTGGCAGGATTCAGGTCCTAGGGGGTTGCTGGTCTGCACAGGCTACTGGCCAAAGGCTCCCCTCAATTCCTTGATGGGTGAGGCTATCTATAGGTCAACTCATGATATGGCAGCTGGCTTCATCAAAGTGAGCAAGCAAGAGTGCGCCAGAAAAAAGGAAATTATAGTCTTTTATAATCTAATCCCATAAGTGACATCCCACCACTTTTGCCATATTCTAATACAAGGTCTAGTCTACAGTCAAGGGAAAGGTATTACAGAAGACTGTGACTACACAGATACAGGGTTATCTTAGAAGGCCGCCTATCATAAGCAGCATAATAGAAAAAGCAACTGGAATAAAAAGTTAGAACTGGATTCTAGCAACTATGGAACTATACACAATCTCTCAAGGCCTTAGTATTTTCACTGAAAAAAACTGAGAGGGACGCCTAAACGACCTCAAGGGTTACTTAAATTCTCAATTCTGTATTTCTCTACTGTGTCTTTTGGAAAGGATTACCAAGGATTAGAGATACTCGGTCAAAATGCCTCATTTTACAAAAGAGAGCTGAGTTGCAGGAAGGGTTAACACAGACAGGTAGTAAACCACACTCATCCGCTATTATGCTCAGTGCTCTTTGCACTGTAACGTATTCCTTTCGCAATTAATGCCCTAGAACAACACTACCTTTATTTATAACAGTCTCAAAATCCAATAAATTCAAAAGGAAGAGAGAATAATAGTACTAACAAGAGCAGCCAGAATTGGATAATGTTGTGCATGTGCTCCGCAACGGGAGCGGCCACAACAGTGAGAGGCCCGCGTACCGCAAAAAAAAAAAAAATAATAAATAATAATAATAATATCCTCAAATATGTTTAAGATGATAAAAACATATTGAATCTATGTTTATAAAAAACTTCAAGGAGAATTATTCCTTTTACTAAAAATTTTCTGAAATTAGTAAGAGCACTTTATTGGTTAGCTATTGCTACCTAATAAAACACCCCAAAACTTAGCAGCTTAAAACAATGCACATTTGTTATCTCACAGTTTCTGGGGAATTGGGTTTTGCTCAGTTAGGTTCTCAGTTCAGAGTCTCTCACAAGGTTGCAGCCACAGTGTCAGCCAGGGCGACAGTCATCTCAAAGCTTAACTCGGACACTATCTCCCAACTTCCATCAGTGGCTGTTGGCAGGATTCAGGTCCTAGGGGGTTGCTGGTCTGCACAGGCTACTGGCCAAAGGCTCCCCTCAATTCCTTGATGGGTGAGGCTATCTATAGGTCAACTCATGATATGGCAGCTGGCTTCATCAAAGTGAGCAAGCAAGAGTGCGCCAGAAAAAAGGAAATTATAGTCTTTTATAATCTAATCCCATAAGTGACATCCCACCACTTTTGCCATATTCTAATACAAGGTCTAGTCTACAGTCAAGGGAAAGGTATTACAGAAGACTGTGACTACACAGATACAGGGTTATCTTAGAAGGCCGCCTATCATAAGCAGCATAATAGAAAAAGCAACTGGAATAAAAAGTTAGAACTGGATTCTAGCAACTATGGAACTATACACAATCTCTCAAGGCCTTAGTATTTTCACTGAAAAAAACTGAGAGGGACGCCTAAACGACCTCAAGGGTTACTTAAATTCTCAATTCTGTATTTCTCTACTGTGTCTTTTGGAAAGGATTACCAAGGATTAGAGATACTCGGTCAAAATGCCTCATTTTACAAAAGAGAGCTGAGTTGCAGGAAGGGTTAACACAGACAGGTAGTAAACCACACTCATTCCGCTATTATGCTCAGTGCTCTTTGCACTGTAACGTATTCCTTTCGCAATTAATGCCCTAGAACAACACTACCTTTATTTATAACAGTCTCAAAATCCAATAAATTCAAAAGGAAGAGAGAATAATAGTACTAACAAGAGCAGCCAGAATTGGATAATGTTGTGCAAGATATCTTTTTCTCTCATCAAACCCTAAAGCTATCTCTGTAGGTGGCATGTGAGATGAAACTGAATTATACTCTGCCCATCCCCAGTCCCAGGTATCTGGACATATTAGTAATAAGGGTATTTGCTGGAAGGAAAGTATGAAAGCAACAGATAATAGATCACAGCAGAGAAATATAGTCACCTTAAACAAAGTAAACAAGATTAAGTATAACTTAAATGAAGTATCTAAAATTAGAAACTGCAACCAGAAAGGGCAAGGTTTGTCCCCACTGGAATCCTAGAAAATGGACAGTCTCAGAAGTCAACAATAGCAATGCACGCAATGAAGGCAAAGTCCACGGGAGCAGGTACTCAAGGAAGCTAATGACAACAACTGAACTGACAGATATATCCTTATGAACACAGAAGCATCAATCAGGATCTAGTATCATTACACATTTCTACTACATAAATACTCTATTTGCTCCTATATCAGGTAGGGGTGGGAGGCGGTTTTCACTTGTCGGAGAATCCCCTCCACCAGTATAAACCCTTTACCAGCCATAATAATTTGTAATGACTCAAACTCTGGTGCAAAAAGTGCAGTGAAAACATTGCATATAAGTACAACTGTTGTGTGTGGCAATTATAAAGCAGAAAAGTATTTGTATTAGTCAAAATATGTGTGTGCATATATACACACATAAATCAATGCATAACTGGATCCAAAATTTCTATATAAGAAAGGCTTAAGGACCCTAGTGGGTTGGTGGTGGAAACTGGGGCCCAGTGGTTATCTTAAATCTGGGTCTGCATAACAATCAAGCAAGATCATCCATATCAAAGAAAACATCACATTGATGGAGACTGCCCCAAGCCTCTCATTAGTATTAGCATATATCTAAGTATATACCTAACTTCACTTCTATAAGCCATCTAAAAAAAAGAAAGTGTTAGCTAAAAATGTTAACATATTTTCAAAAGTTTTTTTGAAACTTTTGGTGCTGAGTGAAAGGCAGGGGACCAAAAGTAAGAGAAGATGAACTGGACAGCCCAATGGGGCATTTAAGGAAGATAGTACCTCCAACTTGGGCAGGGGTGCCACAGTTGAGTTTCATGGCCCAAGCCATTGACCGTTACTTCCTATATTACGAGCATAGTCAATTGGGTAGATATAAATTTCAACCAAGCCATCCCATGATGGAACTGCTCAAAAGATAATATCCATCTCAAAGTATTGCAAAAAGTAGGTATGCTTTTTTATACTTTTATTCAGTGTCCACAACTGCCTGCATATTCATCTCTTTCTTAGCCTTTTACGCAAATCAACAAAGGGCTGTATTTCCTTTCTTTTCTTGCTTCTTAACCTCTTTTTTGTCAGCTTTAAAGGGATGGGAGATAGTAGGAGCAATAAGAACAATTTAGAGAAGTCTCAAACAGGTCTCTAATTAGTCTCAAGGTAAAACTGGTAAAAAGCAAAGGAAGTATGTTTAGAGATTTAAAATTTAACACCAAAACACTACAGCACACATTACTTAGTACTATTATGTATTTATACTTTTCCAATATAGCCCCATCTAATGATGTCACCAACAATGAGCAGATCAAATGGTCCTTTATGAACAGTCATTTTTCAACATAGTAGTGGTTAGCAAAGGATGAAATGAAGGAAGGAAGGAAGTTAAAGAAAACAGAAAGGGAGGGAGGGAGGAAAGGAGGGAAGGTAGGCAGGGAAGCAAACGGGCAGGCAAAAAAAAAAAAAAAGGAAAGAAGGAAGAAAGAAAATACAACAGAGACTCTATATGGCCTGCAAAGCCTAAAATACAGGCAGTCCTAGCTAGGACTGCTTTAACTGAAACTCTTCAAAGCAAGACTGCCTATATTAACTATCCAGCCCTTTACAGAAAATCTGATAACCCCTGCCAACGGAGATATCCAAATGGCCAATACGTAGACATATGAAGAGGTGTTAAATATCATTAGTCATTATGGGAATTAGGGAAAAACCCCAATGTGATATCACTACCCACCAGGATGGGTAAAATGAAAAGGACAATGCTAAATGTTGCAAACATGTGCAGGAGCCAAAATTCTCAAACACTGATAACAGGAGTGTTAACTTAAAACTAATTTGAACAACTTTTTGGTAGTGTATACCAGAAATACATATTTGCGTATCCTATAATATAGCCATTTCACCAGTAGGTATACATCCAACAGATATGTATACATATGTTCACCAAAGTACTTACAAGAAATGTTCATAGCAGCCCTACTGGTAATACCCCCAAAATGGATGGAATACTGCTACATAACTTGTATAAATCTCATGAATATAATATTGAGCAAAAGTAAGACACAAAGGACTATAAACTGTATGATTCTATTTATATAAAGTCAATAATAAGTAAATTCATTGATGATGTCAGAAATTGAGATAATGGTTACCTTTGGAAAGGGGACACAAAGTGGGGCTTCTAGGATGCAAGTAATGTTTTTTCTTGGATATGCACACTTTGTGAAAATTCAATGAGCTGTACACTTATGATTCATGCACTTTTCTGTGTGTCTATTACGTTTTAATAATTAACACACTAGAAACATGTATCTACAAACTTTATGCCTTTGAAGGAAAATTGTGTACATCTCTCGTTCACTTTTCGAATTTGCCATCATTACCTCTCCCCAATGAGATATCTTAATTCCTGTTACCTTATATAGAAAGGAGCTTTGTTTTAATTAATTCTCTTGGTATACTATTGCACAGGATACCCACGTTTATGTAACCCTCATTTTAGGTTAGTTCCACACTAGATCCCAAGGAGAAACTTTGAAAAGCTAGTAACTTGTTATCGTGAAAGTTATCTGGGGAAGGAAAAAAAAAAACCTCCTTAAAATGTTGTTTTGTTTGGCCCTTTGTTTTGGCTCACCTTTGTCTACTACCACTGTGATTTAATCTGCATAAAATGTTCAAAGGAGCTTTTCAAAGAGCCTGTTCTGTGGAAACATTTTTCTTTCTACGCCATCCTGTCTAATAATGCTGTTATCTTGTGCTTATCCAGTTCCTTTCATCCATGGAGCCTAAAGTACTTCGCAAATAACTGTCGGGTGGTGTCACCTTCCAGTCAGCGAAATGTGGGCCCAGAGACATTGTGAACTCCCCAAAATTCTAACAGTACCTTTGTACAGCGTGGTTCAACGTGCCTAAAGAAGCACACATTCTTTGCCGAAACTTACAAGTGTGAGACCTGAAATACAAAGCGAATGAGTGACTCTCAAGGGCAGTCAATCATAGGTTGAGCCAGGACCTGAACCCTCCAATTCACTGCCTCTTAGGGAAAAGCAAACAAACAAAAACCTACACCCTTGAATATATGCTCAGCTGCAGAACTCTTGTAATAGGAAACAGGGGAAGATGCCGAAATCATGCCCAGAAAGAAGACCGGAGGACCCCACAATGCTGACCTTCGAGGGAGCCCCATCACTCCCGGCCGCACGGGGCCAACCTTCACCGGGTGCAGTTTCTGCGCGGCCCCTTCTCCAAGGAGGCTACGGCCGGAAATTCCAGGTCTGGCCTCAACCCACTCCTTTTCTCCCGTCGCCCAAACCTCCCACCCTGCCCGTTTACCTGAGATGCGCCCCGCACCGCCCCAGGAACCGACTCTGCGCGCTCGCCCAGACTTTCTCAGGCCCGACGCGCAGTCACCACGTCAACCAATCGACGCTCACTCGGAGCCTCCCAGCCCGGGGCTCTTCCGCGCGCGGAGGTGCGCTCGCCTGCGAACGTCCCCACGGGCCGCGACCGGGGAGCAAGCCAGCCACCAGCCGCGCGAGGGGGCCCACGGGGAGCAGAGGATGGAACGGGCGCCGGGCGGGGGCAAGCGGCGCGCACCGGGCATGCGCATGCCGCACCACTAGGGACGTGGGGCGGGGGCGGGGCCTCTGGGCAACGGAGCGAGCTTGGAAAGTCTTCGCTGGAGTTCGGGAAGTAAGAAGGCGGTGTTAGTAGTCTCCCCTCGGCTGCTCCGCGGGGCGCTACGGTTGTCAGGTCTGAGACGACGGACGCATTCTGTGAGAGTAAAATATTCTCTGGACAAAACCTAATGTGGTTAGAGGAGGGAAACGGCGTGCTTAAAAATGTGTCTTGTGGCCTCAACTTGAGCGTTGTCGAGTCTCCACAGGAGCAGGCGGAATTGTGGTTTCCGGTTTTGTGTGTGTTTTGGGGTGAGAGGGACAGTGGGGATGAGACCCCAGGGAGAGAAGGGGGCCGTGCTGGGAAGGGATGGTTGAATGAAAAAGGCCGCAGTTTGACTCTAGTTGGATGAGTAAAAAGCAGTACCTAGCTCCTAGACAAAGAATGCTTCAGACTAAATCTTGGAGATGGTTAACTTTTGATTTAAGTACTTAAGAAAGAGATATGGATACTTAACGTTCAATATATGGATTCTTTAAGACAAAATGTTGAGCCTTCCAGAATTAAAAAATTAAGTCCTCAATTCGTGTACCTCCCTGTTGAAACAAGAAAGGACTATAGCTGATAGTAATTCAAATGTGGTTTTCTTGCACTACAGATCAGTATTTCTTTTACGAATGTTACGTTAACTCCTTAAGACACCACATAGTTATTGAGCACATACTATGTGCCAGCGACTCTCTGGGGTTGCATAATAAGCAATAATGATGATTTCTTACACATCCCCGAAGAATAGGCATAATATGAAGTGTTGACAGTTTCCCAAGTTAGTGGTTAAAGTTAATGAAAGGAACTTACACTTCAGTAAAAATGAGGAGTGAAAAAAAAAACATGAAAAAACTGGATGTAAATTAGTTGGAAGAAAATAGGTTATAATTTTAACAAACTCTTGGTTATTATATTGTAATGAATGCACAGTGCCCTGAAGAGGTTTTTTGTTTTTAGATTCAGCTTTGAAATGCATTTTTCTTTACTTCAGTCAAGGTCTGAATCAGATATTTATGGATAAAAAGTACCATAAAAATATATGAGGCAAAAGAGGAGTGATATAGTTTGTCAGAGTAGATGCAAGGGTACCCTAACCAGAAAAAATGATTTGTGAAAAGATTTAAGGCCAACTCAAATTTATGTAAAAGAAGGAGGAAAAGTTGCTTTTTCTAGCTAAGGAATAACAAGAAATAAGGGGGGGATAGTGACCACAACACTGAGAAAAGTCAAATAATGAATTTATAGGTTAAATTTAGAGAACATGCATATACTATTTTTGGGGGGGGGTAAAAGTACATTAACCCTAGTTTTTAAAAACTAATTATCTGGATGCCAGAAGTCTCCAGGGTAAGGAGAAAATCCATGTTTTCTTTCCTTTTAGTAACATTTTTTTTCTTCTGTTGTTTTTATTCAGTGAGTTCAAACATTATGCCTTTTCTCCTTAGTTCTTCCTCCAGCTTACCTGAGGTTACTCCTTAATGTTCTTTTCCTGAACTTTTCATACCACAAGAGCTAATTTTTTCTCATCCGCCTTCCACCACCACCATCACTTACATGTACATTTTTCATTCTCTATCCTGCTAACAGTTGCCAGTCTACAAGGAATGAAAGGCACCAATTAGAGCTTTTCTTCTCTTCAAGCTAATTATCAAAGATGTTGTCTAGGGCTTCCCTGGTGGCGCAGTGGTTGAGAGTCCGCCTGCCGATGCAGGGGACACGGGTTCGTGCCCCGGTCTGGGAAGATCCCACATGCCGCAGAGCGGCTGGGCCCGTGAGCCATGGCCGCTGAGCCTGCGCGTCCGGAGCCTGTGCTCCGCAACGGGAGAGGCCACAACAGTGAGAGGCCCGCGTACCGCAAAAAAAAAAAAAAAAAAAAGAAAAAGAAAAAGAAAATGTTGTCTATGTCCTTATCCCTCCTATACGTTGGATAAGTATGAGAGGGTAAAGAAAATGAACCTCTTTTTCATTACAGAGAGCAAAAGAACGTCAGATCATGAATACTGTCAAGTTCACAAATATCATCAGCCTCCCACAATGTGCCAGCCATACCAATCAGTTGTGGAAATGAAATAATTAATAAAAACTATGCACACAAGTAGCTGAGAATGTCGTGTGTATTAGTCAGGGTTCTCTAGAGAAACAGAAACTATAAGATTAGTTAGATAGATAGATAGATAGATTTTTATTGTAAAGGGTATCTTGTTTTAATTTGCAATTCTGAGCTTAATCCTCTCCTGATCTCAGTATCTATTTATCTTCCACCATTCCCTTTCCTATGTACCTAATAACAGAACTTCAAAATACATAAAGCAAAATGTGCTAGCACTGCAGAGAGAAATTCACAATTAATATAAAATTATAGTCAGAGATTTCACACTCATCTCATCATCTTGATAGAACAAGCAGACAGAAAATCAGTAAGTGTATATAAGACTTGAACAACACTATCAACCACAACTCTATTAACCAACTTACCTAATTGACGTTTATAGGACACCTATTAACAGCAGGATACACTTTCTTTTCAGGTCTGCATAAAATATTCCAAGACAGACCATAATCTATATCATAAATACAAATTCATTTAAAAGGATTCAAATCAGGAGTGACATTAAGAAGATGGCAGAATATGCAACTCCATACCCTCCTTCTCCCATGGAGACACAAACTTAACAATAATACATGGGCCAATTGTCTTTGTGAGAAATCCAAAAACCAGTAAAGTGGGTCCTGCACCCAAGGTTAGTGTGAAACCAACTGCATCAATGCCTAGTGGGAAATCTTGTGGCACTCACTTGCAAGTGATCCACCCCCAATATAACATGATTGGGAGGAAACCCTCAACTCCCATCTTCTCACTGAGGAGAGAAAGGAGTAGAACACATGTCCAGTGATCTGAATTTTCTAGAAAGTGCCTGAGTGACTGGTTTCTATCTTGCCTGAATCTAAGTATTGACAGGAATGGGTGGCAAGTTTGGGGCTGCTGAGAACAAAAGCAATCAATGTGCCCCAGAGTCCACCATACTACACACCGAAGCTAGGTGGAAGTCCATTATTACAGCTTACTACTGCACCACAGAGGCCACAGTATTGCAGACAGATGCCAGAGGGAGATCCTGAGTAGAAACTGGCAAACCTCTTCAATTATTAGATTACACGTACAAGCCCAAAGTGGTCACATCTCCAGATAAGGCTTTAAGAGGTCTCCAGGATCTCTAGATGGATTGATTGTAGAAAGTCCTCCCTGTATGAAACCAGACCACAAAAACTGGGAGAGGTGGCTGATTTTTCAAATGCTAAAGTCCCAACAGAGGATGACAAGCCGTACAAAGAAACAGGGAAACATGACCCACTGAAAGAAACAAATTAAATTTGATACCTACCCTAAAGAAATGGAGATATATGAGTTATCAGAGAATTCAAAATAACCATCATATGGATGCCCAGTGAATTAAAAGAGAGCACAGATCAATAATTAATGAAGTCAGGAAAACAATACATTAGCAAATGAGAACATTAACAAAGAGGTAGAAACTATGGAGAAGACACAAATTCTGAAACTGAATTCTGCACCAGAGAGAGAAAGAATCAGTGAAATTGAATACAGGACTTTCAAAATAACTTAGGCAGAGGAACAAGAAGAAAAAAGAATGAAGAGACATGAAGAGAGGCTAAGGGACTTGTGGGACACCATCATGTAGGATAACGTAAGCATAATGAGAGTCCCAGAAGGAAAAGAAAAAGAGAGGACAGAGAGCCTATTTGAAGAAATAATGACTGCAGACTCACCAAATCTGAGAGAAATGGACATACAAATTCAGGAGGCTCAAAAACTCCAACTAGGTAAGTGTAAAGACCTGCACTGAGATACATTATAATCAAACTATCAAAAATCAGAGACAGAGTGAATCTTGAAAATGGCAAGAGAAAAACAACTTGTCCTGTACAAAGGAGCTTCTATTAGATTATAAGCAGATTTCTAAGCTGAAACTTTTCAGGCTAGAAGGGAGTGGAATGATGAGCTCAAAGTGCTGAAGGAAAAAAAAAACCTGCCAATGAAGAATACTATATTCTGCAAAAATATCTTTGAATAACAGAGGAGAAAAAGACTTTCCCAGATAAATAAAATCTGAAGGAGTTCATCACCACTAGTCCTGCCCTACAAGAAATGCTGAAGGAAACCATTCAAGTTGAAGTGAAAGAATGATAAACAGCAACACAAAACCATATGAAAATATAAAATTCCCTGGTAAAGGTAAATTTATAGACAAATATAGAATCCTACAGTATTGTAATGTAGATGCATCAATCACTTTTAAATGTGGTATAGAATTTAAAACATGAAAGCATGAGAAGTAATTACAGATCTGTGTTAATGGATATGCAACATAAAAAGAAGTCATCTTTTTTGTGTTTCAACATAAAGGGTGGGACAGAGATGTAAAGGAATAGTTTTTATATGCAACTGAAATTAATTTTTTATCAGGTTAAAGTAGATTGTTACAATTTTAAGATGTTATAGGTAATCGCAATGGTAACCACAAGGAAGATACATAGAATATGCATAATGGGGAAGGAGAAGGGAATCAAAACATGTCACTATAAAAAAAATCAATGAGACATTTAAAAATGACAAGAATAAAAGAAGGGATAGGAAAAAAACTACAAGACATACAGAAAGCAATTAAGAAAATGGTGGGACTTCCCTGGTGGCGCAGTGGATAAGAATCCACCTGCCAATGCAGAGGACATGGGTCCAGGAAGATCCCCCATGCTGTGGAGCAACTAAGCCCATGCATCACAACTATGCAGCCAGCTCTCTAGAGCCCATGAGCCACAACTACTGAGCCCGTGTGCTGCAACTACTGAAGCCCACGTGCCTAGAGCCCATGCTCCGCAACAAGAGAAGCCACTGCAATGAGAAGCCCGCGCACCACAAGGAAGAGTAGCCCCCGCTCACCACAACTAGAGAAAGCCTGCACGAAGCAACAAAGACTCAAAGCAGCCAAAAAAATTAAAATAAAATTAAATCTTTAAAAAAAGGGAAACGACAATAGGAAGTCCTTCCCTATTATTAATTACTTTAAATGTAAATGTATTAAACACCCCAATTCAAATATGTACATTGGCTAAATGGATGAGGAAACAAGATCAACTATGTGTTGCCTACAAGAGACTCCCTTTAGATCTAAGGAAACAGGTTAAAAGTGAAAGGAAGAAAAAAGATATTCCATACAATCAGAACTTGCAGAGAGCAGGAATGGCCATACTTGAATCAGATAAAATAGACTTTTTATTTTTATTTTTATTTTTTAAAGTTTTGGCTGTGTTGGGTCTTCATGCTGCATGTGGGCTTTCTCTAGTTGCGGCAAGCGGGAGCTACTCTTCACTGTGGTGTGCGGGCTTCTCATTGCAGTGGCTTCTCTTGTTGTGGAGCACGGGCTCTAGGCACATGGGCTTCAGTAGTTGTGGCTCACGGGCTCTAGAGCACAGGCTCAGTAGTTATTGCACATGGGCTTAGTTGCTCCATGGCATGTGGGACCTTCCGGGACCAAGGCTCGAACCCTGGGCTCAAAAAAGCTAAAAATAAAACTACCATATGATCCAGCAGTTCCACTTCTGGGTATTTATCTAAATAAAGTGAAAATATGAGCTTGAAAAGATGCATATTCTTTCCAGCATTATTTACGATATCCAAGCACCCTAAATAATATGATGCCTTGGTATCTGTAAGTTATAAATCACTGAGAGCTTAGAGCAGTGATACTCAGACCCACAGATTTTAAAGCACATAAGAGTCTTTCATTTGCAAACATCATTTCTTTAATACTTCTAATACTTCTGCATAAGAATATTCTAGAATAATAGGTATTTTGAATAGTTCAAGAGTTATAATCTCTTCTATTGGTCAAGATTTCTTAATCTGGTATCCACAGACCACTCTTCCCAACTTCCCACTGTATTCCATGGATGGGCTCCATGTATGCTAAATTCTGCATTTGTGTGTCTACAGATAGTGTTTTTTTTAATGTTTTAGTGAATAATCTTTTTTAAAAAATTTTATTTATTTATTTTTGGCTGTGTTGGGTCTTCGTTGCTACGTGTGGGCTTTCTCTAGTTGGGGCGAGTGGGGGCCCCTCTTCGATGCAGTGTGCGGGATTCTCATTGCAGTGGCTTCTCTTGTTGCAAAGCATGGGCTCTAGGTATGCAGGCTTCAGTAGTTGTGGCACGTGGGCTCAGTAGTTGTGGCTCGTAGGCTCTAGAGCACAGGCTCAGTAGTTGTGGTGCACGGGATTAGTTGCTCCATGGCATGTGGAATCTTCCTGGACCAGGGCTCAAACCCATGTCCCCTGCATTGGCAGGCAGATTCTTAACCACTGCGCCACCAGGGAAGCCCTAGAGAGTGTGTTTTGACATCTAAAGAAGAGAGTCTCTAGCCTACAATGGCTATGTATCTTTCAGGGAATGGTGTTTTAAAATGTGACTCCCAGTTATAGTACATTGAGTACCATGGAATTATATAGCATTTTCCAGTTAGAAACTGATGAAGATAAACTTTAGACTTGAGGAAAACAAATGAGCAAATACTATAATTTTAAAGTATAGCTCTTTGCTCCTAAACCTTTTCCCAAACCATGGTTGACACTGCTAGTTGTTTCCCAATATGTTTTTCCCTTTTTCCATAATGGTATATATATTTTTTATGGACACATTGTCACCCGGCAAAATACTACCTTTCCCAACCTCCCTTGTACCTAGGTTTGGCCCTAGTGGCCAAATTCTAACCAATGAGATTTATGTAATTTCCAGGGCTTTCTTTACCCTTCTTACCTTCCTTCCTCTCTGCTGGCCCGAGCTTTATTTGTGGCTTACAATTGTGTCATTACATGAGGGGGAAATAAAGTTCTATCTTGTTTAAGTCACTATTATTTTGGTCTTGAACAGTAGCTTATCCAATGGCCCAATACAAAAACTTTATTCCAAAAAGACATTAAAGAAATTGTCAGATACTTAAGTTCAGTAAGTATTTTAAGTTTCCCAAAGGTTTAGTTTCTAGTCACTTTGCAAACTGATAAATCAATAATTTAATTATGTAGTTCTCAACCAAGATCAGCTAAATATAGTAAATCAATAATTAAAAAATATAAGCTTGATACTTTAGCAGTTTTGCTGTAATATCAGGACATTACATCATTACGTAAAATAATAATAGAAAGAGTAATGTGATGGATTGTGTCTAAGGGATCTGAACTAGTAAGTCAAGTAAATTTTACTTTTCCCAGTGCTAAACCTCCCAGCATTCCAATACTGGCCATGGACAAATTTGGCTGCAGATAAGAGCTATGCCCCATAATCAGAGCTCTTAGCACAGTGTGTACTTGTTGATTGTGGATCGACAATGGCTGACTCTCAAGCTCCAGAATGTTCTTATACCTAGGCCCTATCTCCTCAGCTAATCTGGAGGTGTAGGACTAGACTACCTATAATATCAGGCCTTGCTTTTTTTACTCAAAGAAATCTGTTTTAGTGCAGAGAGGTTAAAAAGAGGTAGCAATGTTCTAACAGGGTATTTGGAAAGATGTCTGGGAGAGTCTTCTGACTGAATCTGTAAGGATCCTGAGAGATTGAGGTCTTAGTGAGACCACAGACTTGCACCCACCTCCTCAGGTTAAAATATTCAGAGATTAAGATATTTATGAAAAAAAAAAGATATTCATGGAAATAATGGATGATGTCAAAAGGCTGTCTTTAAATCTTGACCTGGGAGTATTAGGGAAGCCAAAAATTTACTTACATTGCAACATGGTATGATCTCTTCCATTAGATTATATGCTCCAAGGGGGGATTTTAACGGTTACATTGCCAGCTCATAATGCTGACACTCAGTAAACTCTCAATGAATGAATGTAGAATTTGGTTCAGTGTGTGCCTTGGGGTTTAATAGTATTTAATAATCCAACAAATTTAACTTTAAAAAATTCTCTACTTACATATGAGTAAATGAAATTAATTTTGGTAGCATTTAATTATTTTAGGTTTCAGTGTGACTGAATGTAGTTTGGCCTGTGGTTAATATTTAAATCTATAATCCCACGGCTATTAGAAGAGGGAATCCTGGCTATACCATTAACTTACGGTGTGATCTTGGGAAACTTAGTTTCTTCAATGGAAAATTAAGGAAACATTTTCTATGAGCTCTGAAATTCTGATTTTAGTGCTTAGTATATAATAGGTTCTCAGTATTTTTTGAATGAATAAGTGATTTTATATTGTACCCAAGACCTCATATTTAATTAGCAAAAGACTGAAACATAGCTCAAAAGCTTTTACTATATCTAAATAGCAAAAATTTCTTAAAACTATTTCTTGGTAAACATTTCAAACTTAGTAATTTTAATCAAATATGAGAAAATTTGTTTTTGCGTATCTGATCACATAAGTAGCAAGTCTCTCCAATTCCTCACTTTAAATAATTTTGCCAGTCAGATTATCATTACCAGCTTTTAATAGCTCAGCCTAAGAAATTAAAACAAACTATAAAACCAATTATTGTATTTTGTACAGTTAATTGGAAATCATATATAATAAGTTGAACCTTATTACATATCGCTGATATTCAGTGGCCTTCAAAAATGTCAATTTTATATGGTTCAAACTGAATATGTTTAGTATTAAATACCGTGTTTAAGAAATAATATGACAATAAGGGTTCCAAAGCGTCTCATTCTCCCTTTTACTCCTATCATTTCCTGCCTGTTAGGGGTGTGGCAGGTATTTTTCTAAAATTTGAGAATCTTGTGTCTCTCCTACAGAGCTTTTGCAACTTGTGGTTTAAAAATAGTATAAACTAGTATTTTTGTTTTGTTAACTATCCTAAAGGGCTAGTATGAATAACTAAACGTTTTACAGGGAAGAATATATTGGTAGTCACTTAATGTTCCTTGATTATTTGGGTCAGTGGTTCGCAAACTTTAACATTCATAACAATCACTGGAGAACTTATTAAAACACAGGTTTCTGAGCCCTATATCCAGAGATTCTGATTCAGTAGGTCAGGGCTGGAACATGAATTTACTTTTCTTACAAAAGCACACATTACGCTGATGCCCACGGATGTGGGGTATAGATAGAAGACTTATTTGTAATAAGGCCTTCGTTTTTTTGGTCTTTCAGTAAATAAAACTCAAGTTGATGAGGTATAAGATATATTCCCTTAAGCCAAAACCATTTCTTAGAAAAGTACTATATACAATAGCTCAATTGTAAGATACCTGTAAATTGGATTTATTTTGACTTAGTTGCTATAGCCCACAATTTCGGGACAACTAACTCCAAGGAATTTATTCACCTGTCCCTTCTTTAGAACTGCACTTTGCTCTGGCTTTCCAGAGGGCAAGGGTCGCCTGGGCCCTGCCGCTGGAGTTCTAGGCCAGGATCACTTTTTTACTTGCGTTATCAGAGGCAGGGCAGCCAGCTGGGCAAACTCCGCAGAAGGCTCCTGATAGGGAAACCCGTGAGCGCCAATCTAGGAGACCAAACCGACCTGCGGCGGTTGACCAACCCAGTCCCATCCGCGGGTCTTTTCTCCTTCAGGGTCCCTCCCGGAGCCCAGGGAGCAAAGCGGGGTCGAGAGGGAGCACCTGAAGCAGCGCAACAGGCAGGTTCCGACCCGCCGGAGATCACGCGTCGAGTCTGTGGCCCAAACCGCCCGCCGCCTCCGAGCAGCCGCCGGATTGCCGCCCCACAGGGAGCCACTCGGCTCAAGGACTAACCCAGCCCCGGCACTCTCGCTCAGGAGAGGCTCTGCAGGCCGGCATTCAGGCTGGCGAGCTCGCCCACGCATCTCAGCCCAAGCAGTGGTGGTCTGGCTTGCGAAGATGTCCGCCAAGCCCGCTGTCGGCTTCGTGAACGAGGCTTCTCGGCAGATCCTGGCCGGTGGTTCCGCTGGTAAGGCCGCCCCGCCGGGGGCTAGTCGTTTTTCCCTTCGCGTGTTCCGAAAACATTTCTCAGACAAGTCTCCCCACCGAAGTTTTGCGTTTTTCCTCTGCCTTCCGCGCTCCCGGGGCAGAGCCTGCCGAGCCCGAGACCGCGGAGCGCGCGAGCAAAGGAGGCCGGGAGCGGGCGGCGGGCGGCGGGTGTCCCAGGTCAAGTTGCCGCGGCGCCCGCGCTGGCCGCTCTCGGGTTCCCCACCTTCTGTGTTCCTAGCCTGTAAAGCAAGGCAGGCAGCCCCAAGGCCTGCGACTTGGAGGAGGCCTTTTTGCCTGGCTGGTTATTTTATTTGAAATGATCCAGTTGGCGTCAGACTTAGTTGTGCTATCAGTTGTAGCCTCTTTTTTCCCCGGCTAACTCAGATCTTATGTAATTCCTACCTCCCTCGTTAAAGTATGTACCTCAGGACTCCACAGGTTTTCTTATTGCATGCTATGCTAGCTTGCTTGCAGCTATTCGTGGCTTAATAAGAATATTAAAATTAAATGAATATATTAACACATGTAAACACCTTTGATGTGATAGGTTCACATTAATTTATGGAGAGTTATGCTGTGGGGGAAAAAACCTTTAGGAAGAAATGTTATAACTAATCATGGAAATAATGACTAAGTGGCTAGAGAAAGTAACCCACGGGATTATGTTATGTGAACGTATTTTAAAGATATTTTAAAATATAAATTATGAGTTGATTGAAAATTTAATTTTACATACTGTGATGCATTTTTTATTATGAATATAAAATAATTACTATAATTCACTCATCACCATAAAACATTTTTATAAATGTAACTATTCTCCTAATAAATTATTATAGTAACACTAGTAAATCATATTAAGATGACTAGATGTCTAATGTTTAAAAGACTAGTAAATTTTATTTTCAAACAAATTTGAACAAATTATGACTAGTTATCATCATGTCACAAACTCCTTGCATCTAGGAGTACCACAAGCAGCCAGATATATCACTTAACAATCTCTACACTTTCCTCAAGATGACATCTCATTAATATGGCAATTAAGGCATTCATTTCTTATATGTAATTATGCTACGTCTATTTGTTGTTATGATGTCAGTGACCTCGCTTTCTACTTTTTTAGTTGTTTCCCAGTAGTGATGATGAATTTGCACCAATTTATACACCATTTTGGTCAAATTTCCACAATGTCCAAGACTCTGCCAGCTGTCCCTGACTTGGCTTGATTCAGAGTCCATGACCCTGATCAAATAAAACTCAGCTGGCCCAGTAGGGAAATGAAGCTAATTGGTGAACATCCTAACCTATGACTAGTGATTCATAAGTATCTGTATATTGGCTTGAATGATCATTCTGGGTATTAGACACAGCTGAGCTCAAGGGATGTTAAAAGTAGATCAAACTCTAATCCTACTTAACACTGTTTTGTTGCATGATACATATTTGGCATAAATATAATGTGTTTCTCCATCATGTTCTTACAATTGTAACTAATATGAATGAAAATTAGTACATTTATAAGATAAATTAAACATAGCATAGTTGACTTACATATTTAGTACTATGAAGTTACAATTGATAAATGATGAGAGTAATTTATACTTTCATCACACTGAAAAAGAGTCATTTTTTTTCCCCATTTGGCCAATAACATTTTCATAAAACTTTATATTTATTGGACTTTTATAAGGCAGGCTAATCATGTTACATATACTACGTCAAGGGCCAAAAAGAAATTAATATACGAGAGGCAGAATTTTAATAAAAACAGAAAATACATTTGAATTGCTCACACTGAAGTTCTGATTACTGATATTGTCATCAAATGCAACACCAGTGTGTGTATGTATTATATGACCTTTTGGTGGTAAAGGTTAGAAATACTTTCTATGACTGTACAGCAGAAGCTAACACAACATTGTAAAGCAACTATACTCCAATAAAAAGTAATAAAAAATACATTCTAGTTTTCTTAAGGGTAAAAAAAAAAAGCTGGAGAGGTTTACTGGAGAAATACTAGGGTATCTCATGGAATTCAAAGTCTGAAATGCATTCCTGAGAACTGACTATAATCAGGAGCTGGAGCACTGAGGAGATCTCAGGAAGTGAACTCTTGCCATTTCTTACTTCTTCCCTTGGCCAAATGGTTAAGCATTTCCAAGGCAGCAAGGTGGTGGCTAATAATTGGGTCCCAAGTAATACTTCTTTGGCCATTAGGATGGCTTGTCATACTTCCATAGATTTGCCCAGTGAGGAGTAAACATGACCAAATGGATTCAGACAGTTAATTACTTACACAGACAGCAAAAGCAAATCATCGTGGTGTCAGTTCCCTGTGTCCCTTGTTCTGTAGACAACACTGAACTGAAGAAGCCAGATAACAGATGGTAGGAGTGATGGGTCACTCTGTTGTTGAGGAGCCACGTCAGAACCACAGCCAAGCAGTTTTATAGACTTACGCTGAAATCTGCAGCTTTACCCTAAGTGGGAATGAGGTGGAAAGTCTTGTGCTGAACTGAAACTAGGGAGATGGATGAGAAATGGCCCTGTGTCAGTCTTCCACAGGATAACGGGAGAAACATCCTCCCAACAGCTCCACACCAGGCTGTTTATCTTCCCTTATGTTAGAAGAAATCACAGGGCATTCTGCTAAGACTCAGGTCAGACTGTGGTCAAGCCTTGCCTACATGGTCTATGTGGAGATGAACAAGGATGTCAGGGTGCCAAGCTTTGGAGATATTTCCCTGTTCCTTCTTGGTATCTTTATCAGTTTTCTTTCTCACAGATGACTGCTGTTTTCTGCTCTTCAGTTCATGTGTCAGAATGTTGTCCCTAATAGCTCCTGAGCTTACATGCTCTTGACTTCTGTAAAGAAAGCAAGAGACTAACTTGCTGTTTTTTCAGTCCCAGTGTAAAATGCTGGGGAAGGACTCAAAATAACCCAGTATTGGTCAGGGGCCCACCTCTGCACCAGTCAGTTGTAGCCAGTGCCCACAGGGAGGGGTGAGGATCTCAGGGGAGATTATTTTCCAAAGAAGCTTAAACACTTCATGAGATGGGCAGTTGGTGTCTTTTATAACGATATATATGTGTCTTTTGTTAAAAGATGGTTTGTAATATTTACATTTAAGAGACCAAATGATGCACTGATAGTTGCTTGGACAATACACATCTAAAGACTGACCTTGAGTTTGTAGCTATAGCTATTATATATAGATATTGTTATCAATGGCAACTTTGTTTTATATGATGAAAGCTGTGCTCAAGACAATATGTACTGGAGTTTTATAGAGCAGGCTCCTAGTCTGCATTCTTAGCTTCAAGTAATAGCATAAAATTCAGGTGAGTGAGAAGCCAATGATGAGAGCATCAGGAAGATCAACAAGGTCTAATACTGCAGAGGGGGGTAAGGATGAGATGGAGAAGAGGCCATTGGATTAGTACTCAAAGTTGGTCCATGGATGAGCAGCAGGGAGGGGCATGGTACCGCCTGGAAGCTTGTTAAGAATATAGGATCTCAGGCTAAGCTTACTCCAGACCTACCATATCAGAACCTGCATTTTAGAAAGGTCCCCAAGTCACTGGTTTGTACTTTCAAGTTTTAGAAGCACTGAATTAGAAGACCTTTGAGAAAAGAGATTCCATAGAGTGGGAGCCAGATTGCAGAAGGTTGCAAGTTAAACCTTTCTTGGCTTTCATTGCTGACCAGAGAGAGAAGAATGAATTCTGTACTCCTTAATTGCATGCCCTCAATTTAGCTTTCAGACTTATTTTCCTGTCCTCTGTCATACATCCCATTCGGTTTCTGCTCAGTAGATCTGCCCACTATACTCGAATGTTGCCTGTGCCTTTCCACCTTTATTCCCAATGCCTAGACTGTCTTCCCCTAATTTTCTCTGCCTTTTGAAACCATGCGCATTTTCAAGGCCTGACTTGAAAACCATTTTCTGCATAAATGCTCCCAGATCGCCTCTACAGACACACCAGCTTTAACATTCTCATTAACATTGAATGATACAAGTAATAAAAATAACTAACATTTATGGAGTAAATACTAAGTGCCATACCCAGTTCTAAGCTTTACATGTATCATCATTTTAAATCCTCACCACACCTCCAGGATGAAGAAACTGATACCCAGAGGGCCTAATTAACTTGCCTGTGGTTGCACAAGCATGCAATCATTTCAATAGGAACAGGCTACAAGAGGGACTAGGAAAATATTATTCCCATTGGCAGATATTTTTAGAAGTTGGAGAGATCAAGTCTACTATCCTTTACCATCTCTCTATCTTTTATTAGTTTATATCCCTTAAAACAACTTTCATCTACAAATACAATCCTTATGGTCTTTTTGCATAATAGTATCTTGCTCTCTCCAAATAATTCCATGTGTGGGCACAAGATTTGCATTTAGTGAAAAGGAAATTCTCAATCCATTTAGGGCCTCTATGTACAGTTGGGCAGATTGTGGACTGAAAAAGGGCTCTGGCCACTTGAGCAAGTGGGAGCTGAAATCTAGTCCATGCACTGATTCATAATCTATGTATCCTAGAGCAGAGATGAGTCCACCTTGGGGAGAAGGGAAACCTTTTTCTACTTCTTGAAAAGACACTAAATGGATTGGCAGCAAACCTGACAGCAACACTGACAGAATTCCCCCAAGCTTTCTAGAGTTCCCAAGATCCCTGGGCCTTAGCATCCCCCAGGTCCCACATCATTCTGTTGTCTGCTCTCAGTGGGGCTCTGGCTCTGGCTCCCGGAGGTTTCCCTTTTATGCACATCTCTTCCTTTAACCAGGAGCATGGCTCCACCTCAGACCCTCCCATTCTCCCTAATGACCAATTTGGGCTCTTCCATGTGTTTCCAAAGCTCATGGGGTTCTTATTTCCCATGTCATATAGGAGCCTCTTAGGCCCTCGCAAATGGGTATTCTCCCCAAGTTCTCATAGGGCTCTGGCAGTCAACTTCAGAAATCTCCCTGGGTCTCTGACGAAGTCCCCTTGACCCCCTGAGAGACTCTGCTTTTGCCCAGGCCTGTCAGTCTCCCTCCCGAGGGCACACCTAGGCCCTGTCCACGCTGAATTTTCTCCACAGTGGCATCGCTAGGACCCTCCTCCTCCTGCCTCCCAAAATCTTACACTCATATTCCTTGACGTCTGCAAGTCCCACTCAGAATTCTTCTTAGGGCATTTCTTCTCCATCTGTCTTATACATGATCACCATGCTGGCAGGACACTGATTTATTTCCCAAAATTTCCAGGCCATTGTTTCTTCCTCTCCAGCCCCATCCTAATCCCCTGTATCTTGTAGGCAAACACCCTACCACATCTTCAATCACTGTTTTTATTTTGTCCATCTGGCTGGAGATGTCTTAGTCAAATTGTTTAGTCAAAGTATCCTGAAAATAAGTTTTCCAGTTTTGCACTAAACACAGTTCAATTACTTTGTATAGTTTATCTCATTAATCATCTTCCAGGGATCAAATGAGAAAGTGAAATGAAAGACTTTCTGGAGGAGGAAAACTTGGGATTAATGGATAGGCTCCTGGGAGATTAACTATTGAGAGTACATGTAAAATGTACATTATATTGATGGGAGAGAGTCCGAGGCTTTCAACCTAAAAAGGTCACTAAAAAGGTATAGGATAATTTTAAATCTTATTTTCTAAACTCCTGATCTTATATATCTTATGTCACTTCATTTTCACAAGATTTCTACCTTTACTTACTCTAACCCAAAATAGTTAAAATACAGTTAAAAGAAATGCATTAATAGGCAGAATGTATGCTAGTAGTTCTCTGGATTTTAATTTGGACTTGGTAATAAAAGACTGATGCACCGGGGGGTAATCAAGGTTAAAATTTTGATCAAGGAAAATTCTTTTTCAGAATGCGTGCAATGGGGACACGCACGTGATTTGGATAAATGGCACCTTTGGAAATTCAGGATTTGGCAAACTGCATTTGTTTGATAATAAATAGCAGGTTGTAGTGAAACAGGTGAGCCTTTATGACACATCAAAGGGAGGCTGGAACCCATCATCTGGGTAATTAGGGAGGAAAAATTCCCCTTATTTCAACCCCATAGGAGGAAGCAACTCTATTGATCAGATTAATTATGAAATACCTTTAAAGGATGTGTTTTAATTGAAATATAGTCTTGTCTCTCTCAAAGAAAATCTAGTTCTCAAAAATATGAATTTAAGAACAAATAAAATATGAATTACATAAGGACATGTCAAAGGATTTATTTTACTGTCCTTCACTGAAACATGTTTTAAAAGTGTAAGTATAGTATGTGGGCACATGATTCAACTGATATAAGAACATAAAACAACTTTTACACATTTTAGGAACACCTTGTTAAACCAGCCCTTCCTCACTTCCCTACTCTCTGGCCCTGTGCCCCACCACTGTCTTGACTACAACATCTCAGACCATTGAGAATCTGGTGTTTTAGGTATAGCACAATAGGTGCTCAGAAATGTTTGTTGACTGTACTAATGAATAAATATCAGAAGCCCAACCCACAGAATATTATTCTTAGGGTCCTACTCTGAAGAAAGAAAAGTACTCTGGGGTCCTAGTCATCAGACTACTGATACTTGCAACAATATTTTCCTTCAACAATGTTTTATTTTATTGTAGTCATTTAAGACATGATGTGAAAACATTCAAGTCTGTAATCTCTGCCACCTTCTGAGTGAGAGGCCCATGATCACTTTTAAAATTTATGTATCATCTTTCGTTCCAGGACCCCAAACTGAAAAGAGATGCACCAATCATTTTCAAACATCTTTATGATTTATGTATGTGGTATCTTAAAATGACAATGAATGAAACCAGGTTAAGGGACTTCTACAGGATTCTTTATAATTGTTCCAGATTTTAACTCATTTTTCTTACCAATTTTCTTTTCCTTTTGCTTTTAAATTATTATGTTTGTGTCAATTATTTCCATACTTTGATGTGATCATGGTTTATACACCTTGTAAATATTATTTTTTTAAAATAATTTTTATTGGAGTATAGTTCCTTTACAATGTTGTGTTAATTTCTACTGTACAGCAAAGTGAATCAGCTATATGTATACATATATCCCCTCTTTTTTGGATTTCCTTCCCATTTAGTCACCACAGAGCATTGAGTAGAGTTCCCTGTGCTATACAGTAAGTTCTCATTAGTGGTCTATTTAATATATAGTATCAATAGTGTATATATATCAATCCCAGTCTCCCAATTCATCCCACCCCCACCTTTCCCCCTTGGTATCCATATGTTTGTACTCTACGTCTGTGTGTCTATTTCTGCTTTGCATATATAAGATCATCTATACTCTTTTTCTAGATTCCACATATATGCATTAATATACGATAATTT
>NC_041224.1:120306390-120332393 GCF_002837175.3 Physeter macrocephalus | reverse complement strand
ACCCAGTTTTGTTCCTTTTTATGGCTGAGTAATATTCCATTGTATATATGTACCACATCTTCTTTATCCATTCCTCTGTTGATGGACATTTAGGTTGCTTCCATGTCCTGGCTGTTATAAATAGTGCTACAATGAACATTGAGGTGCGTGTGTCTTTTTGAATGATGGCTTTCTCTGGGTATATGCCCAGGAGTGGGATTGCTGGGTCATATGGTAGTTCTGTCACCTTGTAAATATTCTAGTAGGTCTGTATCTTTTGAATGTTATCAACAGTCTCTGTTTATTAGTTTGTTAGGGCTGTCTGAACAATGTACCACCAACTGGGTGGCATAAAACAACAGGAATTCATTGTCTCACAGTTCTGGAGGTTAGAAGTCTGAGGTCAAAGTGTGGGCAGGGCTGGTTCCTTCCAAATCTGTTGTATGCCTCTCACCTAGCTTCTGGCAGTTGCCCACAATCCTTGTGTTCTTTGACTGTTATCACATGGCTTTCTCTCCCTATTTGCCTCTGTATCTGTATCCAAATTTCCCTCTTCTTATAAGAACACTGCTCATTGGATTAGGGCCCACTCCAGTCTGGTATGACCTCATCTTAACTTGATTATGTTTGCAAAGACCCTATTTCCAAATAAGGTCACATTCTTAGGTACCAGGGGTTAGGACTTGTACATATATTTTGTGGGGGATACAATTCAACTCACAACAGGCACTTCATTTTATTTTTCTCTTCATATTGTGTTTCTCAAATTCACAGTCCATATCTCAAGCTATGGTCCTGTGTTTCTCTTCCTTTCATTGTCAACCTTTGTGAAAAGTTCCTCACTCAGTTTTCAACCTACTCTAATTGGCATATCTGCCTTTACCTTTTTGCTGAAACTGTTAACTACTGGTTTTCATTCCTAATTTTACCTAATCTTGGTGGAATTTCACATTTGTAACCAATTTTTCTCTTTAAAGTTGTCTGTGCTGTTGATTTTCACCCCCTTCTCCATGTATGATCACTCTTTTACTGTCTTCTTTGCTGGTTCTTCTTCTTTCCCTTTCCTTAAAAATTGATGTTCTGCAGGGTTCCAAGTTCTCTACCCATCCCCACTCTGCTATCTCTGTGCTCTCTGGCTTCAGTATTATCCACGTGCAGGTAACTCCCCAATCTATATTTCCAACTTTTCTGTGCCCCGAAGACTTGAATTTCTAAATTATACAGTAAAAATTATGTGGAAATCAAGAGTCATGTGGATTCTAATGATTTTAAAAAATATTTCAGAGGTAAATTTTGAAACTGATGTTAGATCCTCAGATACCAGTTTCTCTTTGTTACATAGATGTGCTCATCCTTATTTTGAGTTCAGTTTTTCTCATTCATTATTTTTGTTATCTTAAGAAGTTGCAAATGAACTTCTCTGGGTGTTTGTTTGGGTTGGGTGGATCCTACCTAATTATTTAGTCAATAATTACAATAAGACAACAGGAAATGATAAGATAAATCTTAAGTGCTAACACTTATTGAATGACTACTATGTGTAAAGCACCTTACTTTGCTTATATCATCAGTATTAATTTGTAATTTCTTGAGGATGAGGAAAGCGAAGCTTAGAGAAATTAAGTAACTTGCTCAAGGTCAGTGACAGAGCATGGGCTCAAACTCTGTTCTCTTTACTTTCAAAGCTTTACTCTTACCCACTACCCCACCTTGCCTTGTATAATAGTATGTAGAATGATATATCAGGTTAGCAGCCCCCATACAGAATACCGCCCTTGTAAGACCTCTTTTTTTTTCTGGTTGGGTTAAATATTGTAGCTGCTCTGGGAACTTGAGTACTGATGAACAAACAGGGTCTACCCTTGGTGCAACTGGCCGTTTCTTGTTTTTGCCAGATCTTTAAGTGCCAGCCACAGCACTGGTATGAAATTCTCCATATTACCCAGCAGGGGGCTCTGTCAGCATCTACAGGGCTACATCTTTTCTGCCAGCCCCTACTGGCAATTGATTATGAACAAGCTGAGCCTCAGTCCTCAGGTGATTGTTCATCGAACTCTTATACAATTAGGTAAGGCACTGGAATGACTCACTGAGCCGACTGGACAAGCTAATCTGTGACAAAGGAGGACATTTAAGTTGCATAAAAAATTGATTTGTCTTGAGCCTTTTAATTTGTATGAGTCTGGTAGCTTTAGGTTAGACGCAAGGGTGAATTTCGTTGAATGTCTGTAAAAACTGGAATGGACTATTGTAGGGAGAAGATATAACTTTGGAAAAAGAATACTGAAATATATGTTTCAGTAGGATTGAATGACACCTAAAATAGAATTGTGACCAAAAAGTTTTACATTGTGTGTGTATGTGAGAGAGAAGACATGCCAATGTCCTAATATTTCTTGAAAAGTGACCTATATTTATGAATCATCAAGTCTACCCAAATCAGAATAATGCAATTATGTGAAACTTTGGTTTTAGTTCTTGTTCCTGTGGCTGTTGTTGTTATTATTACAATCATTATTTTGGAGAATGGTTGTAGAGATAAAGTAAAATGCTTTGGAGAGATTTAAGAATGAACAGGGTTATTCTGGAACTTTCTTCTAGGGTAGTACATTTGGTTAGCTACTGCATCACAGTGGGCAGTAACATCTAAGAACTTCATTCTGTACTTGGGCAGACCTATAGATGGTGCTGTCTTCCTATAATTTTGGTGATTTGTTCAAAAAAAAAAAAACGGAAAAGCTTTCTGATGACAGAGTTAGATGTAGAAGTGTCTTGACTTTTAATTAGTTTCCACCATTGTAAAACATTTGGAACAGGTGCCTTACATAGATTATAGAAGATTACACACTTGAAAAATATAGAGGACTGTACTTTCAGAATTAATTTTTCCATTTAATTATAGTTCTTAGCTATATATGGAAAAGTAGGTTGCTATATATAAGAGGGGTGGAAGAAAGTAGTGCTTCCATCTATTGCCATAATGTGGTGCTTTTGAATTTAGGGTCCCAGATCAAATAACAATTGTTGATAAGCTTATCATAAATGTCATATTAGTTGCCTGTAGGTCTTGGAGATTACCTTGTGAAAACAGAACTCCTAGATTCCATAATTTTGTTTCTGTAAATTCTCAGGGTTAGAGTGTGTGTTACACGAAAAGTAAA
This sequence comes from Physeter macrocephalus, assembly GCF_002837175.3. Classification (NCBI taxonomy): domain Eukaryota; kingdom Metazoa; phylum Chordata; class Mammalia; order Artiodactyla; family Physeteridae; genus Physeter; species Physeter macrocephalus. The sequence goes on along the minus strand of NC_041224.1, from coordinate 120,329,253 downwards.
TGATAAGCTTCTGTGAGCACAATCTAGAGTGCCAAATGCATAGTTCTTTTTATTTATCTATCTGAGGCTGCCACTCGAAATGCCGTTTCTTGTTTTAATCTAGTGGGATTTAACATGAGAAAGTGAGAGAGATGTATGAAGAATATAGTTTTCTTTTTTTTTAATTTAAAATTTTTATTTATTTATTTTTGGCTGCACTGGTTTTTCCTTGGTTTGTGCAGACTTTCTGTAGTTGTGGTGAGCGGGGGCTACTCTTTGTTGCGGTGCACGGGCTTCTCATTGCGGTGGCTTCTCTTGTTGCGAAGCACAGGTTCTAGGCACACAGGCTCAGTACTTGTGGCTCGCAGACTCTAGAGCACAGGCTCAGTAGTTATGGCACATGGGTTTAGCTGCTCTGCGGCATGTGGGATCTTCCTAGACCAGGGCTTTAACCTGTGTCCCCTGCATTGGCAGGCGGATTCTTAACCACTGCGCCACCAGGGAAGCCCCTATATTTTTCTTAAACATAACTTCCAAACAGGAAATTATCTTTCTTTAGATTAGTAGTATACAGTGTGTTGTGGAGTTAATGGGAAATACCAGTAAGTCCTTTTTGCTGTAAATGAACCTTTAACCACGAGATGGCAGTATAACTTTCCCATGTCTTTTAAGCTATTTCTAAAATGATTACTAAATTAAACAAATTATTTTTTAATGAGAAATGTATACAGTTGTGAAATTTTAGGAAAAAAATAAAGAAGATGAATATTTAAAGTACTTAATATAAGAAGTACCAAAGACTCTAGCGATTTATTTTGATTGAGCAGTTTTCATTGCACTAAACATGTTTATTTTATGCTCTTTTAAGTTGAAAGTAGGAATGTGATGATATCAAAATTGTAAGGCATATCAGCAACTTTCCTTTACAGTTCAACATAGTCTCGTGTTTGCCTGATAATGCATCAAGAAATGATAAGACTTTTTTGTATCCTTCATGTTTTCATGAAGATCTGCCTTGGCCTGTACCTTCTATTCTTTCAAGAACACATATGCTGGACATTAGAAGGCCAACAGAGAAGCAAAGAAAGGAAAGAAAAGAAAGAAAAGTAGAGATACTGGCACCTAAGTAATTAAAAAAAAAAAAAAAAGACAGCGGTGATGAAGTCTAGTGACCCTTGCTGGATTTATATATTCTGTGGTTTAAAAATGTATCATCTTTCCATTCAGCATTGGGTATTTAAATAGCCATTATCCAGTAGTATCTGTATTTTTAATCTTTTTATTGGTATGTTTATATATTATGTAGTATGACATTTCATTCTACATGGATGCTTTTCACAATTACTTTAGTTTTTTAAAAAATTTCTGTGATTAATTTAAAAGATTATACTGGATCTATGTCTTGTTTTTTAAATCTTGTGAAGAGTGAGCCCCTTTTAGGTGGAGACCAAGTCTTATTTATTTTGTATCTCTAGGCCCAGCACAGTGCTTAGAATGTAGTAGCCACTCAGTAAATCTATTTTTATTTAAATTGCATTTGCCACAAAGCAATACAGCTCTGCTGAGACCTATTTTGCTTTTGTGCCCCTGCCTAACCAGCCCTCAGTGTGGCAGAGGTAAAGAAAAGACCTTTTAATTTAGAAGCCAAGTACTTTGAATTTTTTCGTAGCACCTTGTTTTGCCAGTGGTGAGGGAATGTTCCTTGTAGGCGTGATAGTTGCTCAGAACAGCACTGAAAATAAGACTTTTATTTTTTGATCAAAGGTGTCTAAATGAAAATGGTCTTATGCTAAATAGTATGATTTGCTTTCTGTAATGGGATATTTGACATCTAATCAATGTAAGATGCACAGTTGCTGCTTATGTGCAGCTATACACAGAAATATTTTATATTGTAAACTCAAAAAGGAAGTCTGTTACTTTCCATTATTTACATAAGTTATAAATGGATGACAAGTTTTTTTGTGGGCAAGTTAAAATTTTAAAAAAAGACAGTTACCATGTATGGAAGAACATATAACACAAATATATAAGAAAAAAGAGGAATGCAGTTATCATGTTTGAGAAAATATAGAGTTTCATATAATACCTTAAATGTGTAGGTCATGTTCCAAAAATTTGTAGTTTTAGGTTAAGTTTTTTGCAATCAGGGTGCATTTCCTTCTAGAAGAATGTTATGAAATTTGTAGGTGAGCTGCAAAAATCTTTTTTTTAACCTGTATTAAGTGTGAAATATCACTAATAGGAGCCCTGAACTCCCAGGACGTTTAGGACTCTTAAGACCAAGTATAGGATCCTGTGCCCTTCTGAGGTTAGCTTCCCCATTGCTGTAAGCAATGGGGAGTGAGAGTGAGACATTTATATGTGGAGATAGCAGCTTCCCTGGAGGGTTAGCTTCCCTGGAGGGTTCCTGTGCCCTTCTGAGGTTAGCTTCCCCATTGCTGTAAGCAATGGGGAGTGAGAGTGAGACATTTATATGTGGAGATAGCCTGGTGGCATCTCCTTAGCAATGAGACAGAAATGTGCCAGCAGCCAAGAGGGAAAGGGTGCCAGCAGGATAAGGAGGGCCCTTTGAATGTGGCTTCACATTCACAGAGGACCTTGTAAATTTAAACTTTTGGCATTTCTTTCACATAAAGCTAGACATAAAGTCATAGCTTTTGTCATTGCAACTGTGTGTTTTAAAAGCATTACTATGTGAAATTTAGGCATTTAAAATAAGCTACATGTTAATAACTGTTAGTTGGCATTTCTTTACTTTTTAATAGAGGAAATTGAGAGTCTCAAAAAAAACGGAAGATCTTAGGTCTCTTTCAACCTCTGAGAAACTCTGTTCTTAAGGGACAAGGGCAAATGGGTTCTAGAGGTTCTCACTCCAGTTGTTTCCGGACATATTTGTGTAATGAATAAATGGATGGATGGATGGATTTTGACTAGTCAGACAGCAGAGGAGGACCACAGGGGAAGTACAAACCAAAGAACTGTAATATAGGAAGCATCAAGGTTGGAGAAAATGAGGGTTGTAGTGGTCATTAGTATGTATAGGTTGTTAGGAAATTAATTATTTCTGCATTGAAAAATGTCTGCATTTTTTGTTATGATTTGTGCAGTCTATACGAACTTATGTATTCTTGCATTTGAATGAACATGAGGGAAGTCATACTTTTAATATATACTTTATAAACATTGCATAGCTGGAAAAAAAGCCATATATTAAATTAAAAGAAAAATCCTAGTTTTTATATTTATTGATCTGTAACATTGACATGTTTATTTAAATGTAAGAATTCATAATGCTAATCGTTAAATAAGCTTGATGTAGAACAACGACAGATACTAAAACATGTTCTTATTTCTCTCGGTAGACAATAAGCTTGCTGAGGATAAGAATCTTGGACTGTTTGGTATCCTGCTATATCCCCAGGACCTAAAACAAAATCTGGTACAGGATAGGTACTCAATAAACATTTGTTGAATGAATAGATGACTGAATGAATTAATGTCACATTTATTTTGGTTTTCAATTTTGAATGTTAATTAATTTGAAAAATTCTAAACCTTTCATCGAGACACTAGAGCATATATTGCCTCCTAAATGACCTGAAGGAGTTGGTCCAGTTCCCGCCAGGCCCAGTACATGTCATTGATGCTGAGGAGAATCATTGCTGCTCTCCTGCCACCAAAGTGAGACGTTACCCCAGGAACCACGTACTGCTTAAGTTGCACTATTCCATTTTATTCCTAACAGCTGCAAAGGAAGAAAAAGAAAATCCAAAGAGGCTTAGTTTTCCTGCCCTGATTGTTCTAAGTAGGAGTCAATCTTGGAGGGATTTTAATCCTAAGTACTGTAAGTCCCATTGATTCTGTGAATGAATGTGTGCCTGGATCTTGACTGTGCATGGGTGTAGACCTGTTTCTTCCCAATACCTTGTTTCTCAGGAATGATTATAACAAGGGTAGACTGATTGTTGAGTTGTTTACTATTTAGAGGTTGGTTTATTTTCTCAAACTCAAAGCCCTGTGTGTTAGTTGTGTTTCCTTCCAGTCAGTCTTTCTGCTTGTCCCATGTTCCCTCAAGAACTGCCAAGTCACCCCCACCATCATTGCAGACACAGAGAGATGCATGTAGTTACATGACAGGGGACTTCTTTAGTGGGGTCAGAGCAACCTAATCTTTATTTTCTCTTCTGGTCTATTAAGTTTCTACTCTGGTATCCCAGAGAGTTATTTAACACATTCATGTGTGTGTGTGTGTGTGTGTGTGTGTGTGTGTGTGTGTGTGTGTATGTGTATGAAATATATTTATATATATGAAAACATTGATCTACCTCACTTTTCTTATTGGATTTTTGTTTTGGAATTACATTGTTTTCCAAAGATAGTTACACAGATGGCAAACTTTTGAGTATACCTTGGGAGCTAAGCAATGAAACAGGTACAACTGAGATCAACAAAGAAGAAAATAGGACATCCCATCAAGAGGCATCCATGTTTTAATAGTGAACTTTACCTTACAAAGAGAGTAGAGGTAGTACCAGGAGGTGGTGTCCTGTGGGGATTCTGATGCTTTACCACCTGGCATTAGATCCCAACTCGGATACTCACTAGATGTGTTAGATGTGCAGGCAGATTTCCTGTGATTCCTCCATATAATATGGAGACATTGCAATCTGCTTCATAAGGCTGTTGGAAGGGTCAGATGGGTTGATATGTATAAAGTGCTTATAAATGTGCCTAGTAAGTGTAGTTGTTATTGATGGAGAGGGAGCACATAGAAGTATGTAGGCATATTCCAAGCATTTTAGAAAACCTTCATAGATGAGTGACACATTATATGAATATAAGGTAACTGTAATTCTGTTCTACAGTTTATAATGTAAACTCTATTTTTCTGTTTACCTTTTTGAAACCTAATCTTATTTTTGCTTAACTCGACTGATTTGGGGTGGTAGAGTCTTGTTTTGTTCTCAAACCTGGATATCATTAATATAATCCTATTTTTCATCAGATGAAGTGGTCTTTTTATTCCCCAAATGGAGTCATTAGGTTGCTTCTGGAAATCTTCTTTCCAGTATTCCACAGTGAGCCTAGAGTAGTGATTCTCAATTCACAGCCCAGTGGTCACCCTGTCAGTTAACTTGGGGTATGCCCTTATCCCAAGGCTTACTTTTTTAAAGGAGAAGGACATTTATATTTTTTTAGTTACTCTATTATATTTATCATTCTTAATAACTTTTAGTATCTTAAAATTGTATAGTAATGTTTGGAGTAAATTTTATCAAGCATCATTAATCAAGACAAGTAATAAAGACCTTGTCTTTAATGTAGTTATTTCCATATCCCACCCAGAGATAAAGAGACCACCTGATCAACGCTACTGATTTATAGGTTAACTAGGTTCTGTTAGTCTTTTTCCCAGGCAAAATTATTACCCAAGTTTGTAATTAACTGTCTGTCCTCTTATTAGTTTCTGTATCTTTTTCCAATCACTCAACTCCAAGGTTCAGTGCTCTCATTCAGGGTCTGTCCAGGGCTTCCCACCAAAGCCCCCCAGGTTTTTTGATTCTCATCAATAGTGGCTTAATCTAACTTTCTAAAACCCTGATTTTATTCTAGGAAAATTTTATTCTAGTAGCTAAATTAATAAATTTAATTAATTGTACTTTGTTCCATGGGATAGTCTCCAAACTGCGCCTTTCACCCCGAAAACATTTAACTTATGGTAGGCCAAGCAGGAAAAAGGTTTTGAACCACCTATAAAATAAAACCACCCCATCTGCTTTGTCACCCCAAATGTTGGAGAAAGCATAGAAGGTGCCTTTCATGGAACCCCAAGTATCTGATCCTTGATACTAATGGTTATGAAATTATCAGTCAAATGCCTTCTCTTTTCAACCTGGTTTCTTCCAAAAAACAACGCGCGCGCACACACACACACACACACACACACACACGCACGCAAATGAACGTGCACATCAAAATACTTTCTAGCTGGGCTTTAAGCAGTTGTTCTATTATTTACACACTGACATTATTATTATTTACTGTGTATACAGTCTGCTTTTCAAAAATATTTTTTGAATTAGTTCTCCCCAATGTTCATGAGTTCATTCAGAAAATATTTCTTATATATACCAGGCCCTGTGATAACAGGTACATGTGGCTGATCTGATTTTAACTATGAGGAATGTGCAGCATAGAAAGGGTGGTAACAGTTAACCGAGTCCATTTGCCAAAAGGCCAATGCTTAGTTCACCAAGCTTCACTAAAATTTGATATTTTGCTTTCGCAAGCTGGTTAGAAGAATTGCATAAAAATACTGCCAAATTTTGTCCCTTTTTATCCAAACTTTTTTAACTTGAAAAAGGAATTTCAGTGTGTAGAACTTTCCATTATAAGGCCACCTGTACACTTAAAATAGTCAAACTGTTTTTTCAGCTGCCTTCAGCTCTGTTTCTCAGCTGACTAATACTGACAGATAGAGATGGCTTTCCTCTGAGAAGGATTGTTTTGTTGTGGTTATTCTGTCACTACCAGGAGGGACAGCTCCCCTGATCTGTGGGGAATGCAGAGATGCAGTTTACAGACGGAATCATATGCTGACTAGCAACTGAAAAATAATAGTCAAATAATGATTTCATTGTTCCTTCCTGTGTCCATGACAACTGAGAGATATGCAGCTACATCAGGACACTGCCGGGGAGTGTTTTTGTTTGTTTGTTTTTGCCTCAAATACTACAATTTTGAGAAAGTTTGCAATTTATTCTGACAATCAGGCTAAGGAGAAAAATGGACATTTTCAATATCTTGTTAAGTTTAGTGTTTTTATATCCCTGCAGGTAATTCTTCTGTTATTTCTATTCACTAGCACTCTGACTTGCCCCTTTAAAAGATCTGGTTTATGGCGTGGTTTCCACCATGAGGGTAGGTCCCTCTCTGGACTTGGAGTTGGCGAGAGCTGTCTTTGAGTCCTCTCTCAGCCAATTAACAGTGGTAGAACCTTGCGAGAGCTTCTTAATCTTTTTAATCTTCCTGTCCTTATTCATAAACTAGGAATTAATAACAGAATCTTTCCCCATAAGGTTGTTGTGAGTTAAATGAGATAATGCACATAAAGGCTCCACCTGCTACTTGGCACAAGGAAGCACCCCATAATTTGGTGTTTGTTGCTGTTATTAGTAATCTCCCCTACAAGACTATAAACTTCCAAAGCAGTGATTCTCAGCCTTGAGTGCACATTAGAGTCACCTGCGTAACTTTAAAATCTCAGATGCCAGGGCCACACCCAAGATCGACTAAATTAGCATCTTTGGGGGTTGGGTCCAGGACTTAGCACTTTAAAAATTGCTTCAGCTGATTCCAATGTGCAGCCAAAATTGAGAAATACTGTCCCTGAAGGTGGGGACTGTGTCATATTAAAGCACTCAGACGAATATGTATGAAAATCTTGCTTATGTGGATATTTTGAAAAATAAAAATCAGTATGATCTAGAAAAAAAAAGGGACACATAGTACCTTGCATATTTTGAGTAACTGAATAGGGAAAAGCCAAATTGAATGATTTTTCAAGGAGCCGCTTACTATTACCATGATAGTAGAGCAAATCTACAAAGAAAGAAATGGAAACTTATAAAATATGTAGGAACCCAAAGTTTGAATGTGAGAAAGTTACACAAATGGAAACTATACTAAAGCAAAATTATTTTTATATTTCAGTGTTTTTTAAAAAATGGAATTAACTGACAGCAATGATCATAAAGATAAATCTGTGCTATTTTAACTCAAAGATCAGTATAAATTCCCACTTAGGTCATATCTGTGTTTGTTTAAATTTGGGGGAAAACCACTGGCAATAGAAGAATTATACTTTTATCATTTCTTATGCTGAATCAACATCTTTAGGCATCTTTTATAGTATCAAACATTTTGGAATGGGAAGGCTAATATCCCGGGTAAACTCATTTGTATTAACTCTATAAGAAGCCTGAATTTTTTCCCGGTAATTCAAAAGATATTAATAAGTTTTCAACATCTTATAAAGTTAAACAAAATGATACAAGACAAATTTTCCCAAGGGATTTATTAGCCCCCAGTTTTTAAACTGTACTTCCAAAGTGAATTTCTCTTTATTTTGACATATCACATTATTTTGGTAAACAAATTATCTTAATTTTAACCTTCTTCAAAAGAATGTCTTTTAATAGATACTTTGTCTCACATTCAGTATCTGTTTCTCTGTGTATACAGTTTTAACCTACATATATTGTTGAGAATCATCATAATAATTACACTTGTTTACTACTGTTAGTTTCTGGGATACTTTTTAATGTATGTTCTTGTTCAGTTTTCACAATACTTCATTGAGGGTGCAGGTTAAGAATTATCCTCATTTTGTAGGTGGGAAAACTAAGGCAGTTTATTAGTAGGCTGTTTCAATTGAACCAGGGTACAAATTCTTGGTTTTTTAGATGTTCCTTTCATTAACTAATTCATGCATTGACCAAGCATTATCAAGCTGTAGGTATGTGTCTTATGCAGCTCTAGGCAGTGGGCATCCAAGATGAGTAAGACACACTTCTTGCTTTTAAGGAGTTCCATACACAGTGTCACAAATGCATTTTAAAGTTCTTAGCCTGTAGCTATCAAGGCAGAATACTGACCTGAAATTACAATGGCCAAAGCTATCAGTTCTTCTGAGACTTAGGCAGGAAGAAGAAAAGAATTGTGGGAGTTCTAAAATCCATAACTACCACCTTCTACAGTTAGATTTTGTCACAGCCTATTAGATGCAAGATCAGCCTGGACATTAATATCCCTTATATCCCTTGTGCCTGAATTTTCTGGTGATTTCTGCTACATTAGGGAATGCTACAGTGTTTTTCTAAGAATGTATTATTCAGTGATGCTTTAATTTGCCTTCTCCAGCTTTTCGACTCCTAACGTTCATTTTAGTTTTGGCAGAAACTGTTTTGAAGATGAAGCATTTTGGTTTATTTTTAATGTTAATTCATCTCAAGTATTTAGCTGGTTTTTGAAGTAATCCTGTTGCTGAATTAAAATACTCTTACTAGAAACAAATTCTGCAGTAAGGTATAGAGTTTGTTTTAGTTAAACTTTCTTTAAAATACATCAATTTTTTGCTAATTATAAAGTCTTGAAGGGAAATTATTGCCTTAACTGTCTTTTGTAATTAGCCATGTTCATTTTATTTTAAGGCATAAAGCATGAGTCAATTAAATGCATAGAACTATTTTAGTCCTTGTGGAGGATTCATAGTTGCCCTAAAGGAAGAAAAGTTAAGAAGAATATTGTTAGTTTTTCAGTTACTGAGTAGAAACATTTTGAAATGTTTGTTTGAAAGTTTTCCTTGAATATTTTGCAATTAAAAATACATGAAGAGATAAAGGAATAGTGTATAATGTTGAAAAGTTAAAATATAAGTATTGTTAAACAGCAAATAAATGAAATACACCTCTTACTCTTGTAAGAAACTATTTTAACTTAATGTCAATAAAGTTTAAATTAGTTCAGACTTTTCTTATTAGAATAAATGTTTCCTTTTAAAATGCATGATAATCATAATCAAGACAAAATTTGTCCTGTTATTTATTTTCAAAATGATTGTACATGTTTAGCAGACTTTTGATTTAAATCCCCAGTGATATATTGGAGACAGATGTTTAGGTGACCTCATGTTTAAAGTAATGTTATATTTGGACACAAGATTAAATTTTCCTTAAAATCTTTCCTTATAAGTTAAACTGTGTGGTAGTATACAAAAACTAATCAATGATTTGCAATGGATTAATGCAGTTCCTGTATTTCAAATAAAATTTTCTATCTTTTATGGAATCCCGCATAGTACAAAAGAGCTGATTATGAAACAGCTGTTTACAAATGAAAATACTGTTTTTGGCTGGTCAGCTAAATGGGAAACAGATTTGAAAAGTTCCATGAATTTGAATGCAAATTTACCATATCATTTATACTGAACCAAGGAACATTGGTAAAAGACTGCAACAATAGTTTACCAAAAAAAAATTCAGTTGAAGACTGTTTCGTAGAATATTATATAAACATTTAAAATAGTTTTTCCTTTTTCAAAATCAAAATTATATTGAATACTTATGAAAATCAATATACCTATAACATGTAGCTAGTATTTTGGGAAGGTTTTGAAGGAACTCATAAACAATATTTAACATTTCAATGAAGAGAAATTAGCAGAGGGAGCTATTAGAAATGTATAGGCTATTGAGTAGAGTGAAATAGATAAAAGATAAGAGATGTTGTTGAAAGACAATAAATTAATGTGTGTGACAAATATGTTTAAGGCAGAGCTGTTTAGGTATAAGCATATTGTCATTTTCATCAGCAGCTAGCATGTTATCCTGGAAATCACATTGCTGTGGAAATTATAATTTAAAAAACATGGTCTGCAGTGAAAACCTTTACATTTCCCCTCAAATTTTAAACAGTCATTAAGAATTATTTATTTTGGAAATTATTTTACATACAGTTAAATAAGATTTAAAGGTCTTATCATATGAATTTTGAATATGACTCCTTTGAATGCCAAAGTACATAATTTACTTGAGGTAGTTCGTGAGTTAAAACTTCTAGGAGAACTATTGTTTGTTTCTTTTTCTTTTTCTCTTCTATTGTTTTTCTGCTTGTCTCAGTTTTCTGTCATTGAGATCATGTTTCTTCAGTAGTTTTTTAAAAATCACATGGGGAATAAATGCCTCTTTTTTTGGGGGGGATATTACATCTGGTTCTGTTGTCACTGTAACAGAGTGGCTGTTCATTCCCTAAATGGTTGATAATCACTCGAGAGGGAGCAAGTGGAATATGTGCAAACTATTTTATACACTTATTTATTTATTTACTTATTTATTTATGGCTGCGTTGGGTCTTTGTTGCTGCACACGGGCTTTCTCTAGTTGAGTGGGGGCTACTCTTCGTTGCGGTGTGCAGTGGCTTCTCTTGTTGCGGAGCACGGGCTCCGGGTGTGAGGGCTTCAGTAGTTGTGGCATGCCAACTCAGTAGTTGTGAGTCACGGGCTCTAGAGCGCAGGCTCAGTAGTTGTGGCGCACGGGCTTAGTTGCTCCACGGCATGTGGGATCTTCCCTGACCAGGGCTCGAACCCGTGTCCCCTGCATTGGTAGGCAGATTCTGAACCACTGGACCACCAGGGAAGTTCCTGTACAAACTATTTTAAGAAACAAGTTTTTGGGCAAAATGAAGGCAAGAAGAATCTAGGAATGCAAGCAACATAAGTAAAAGCACTTAAAAATAAAAGACTATTATATTGACATTGACATTGATGAATAATGTCAATGGAAAAATAATGGAGGATCCATCTTTATCGTACTTGAATTGTTTTCTGCATATTCTATTGAGTGTCAGTAGTTAATGAATACCTGTACAATGAATTCATTTGCATACAGACATGCTAAATGGTAGTAGACTATAAGTTTTAAAGAAGGGTCAATGCCTGTGGACCCTTTAATGATGTATCCTTTGCTTTTGAGAAGAGCAGATATAATTGCCACTTCCTAGATAAGGCAGACTACATGGTAGTGTTGGCTTATATCACATCATCCCATTCTTTTTGGCTTTATTTGTGATTCTGTAATGTAGTGATGTGTAAGAATCAGGCAGCTGGCATCTCAAATGAAGATGCATTTGAGAGCCATTAAAAGAGGTTTTCTTATTTACTTATATTTCAGCCTAATGTCTTCACACACTTGACATAAATAGAAAGAACGTTTTAAAGAAAATCAGCTGATATCTATGCCTGTAACAAGAAACTAAAATTGGGATTTTTTTTGTCTATGGGCAAAATTTAATTTTGGAAAGAAATGTAAATGATACAGATGAATGAATAGTAATACTTAAACATAAATGTAACATTTTAATACTGGTATTTAAAAATTCATGCCATATTGATTTTTGCCAAATGCATAATGTCATGTATCCACCATTACAGAATTATACAGATAGTCTTACTGCCCTAAAAATCCCTTGTGTTCCACCACAGCACCTGACAACCATGACCTTTTTACTGTCTCTATAGTTTTTCCTTTTCCAGAATGTTATGTAGTTGGAATCATACAGTATGTAGACTTTTCAGACTGGCTTCTTTCACTAAGCAATATACATTTAAGTTTTCCCATGTCTTTTCATGGCTGGATACCATTCCATTGTATGGGATGTATTCAGTACCACAATTTGTCAGTTTACCTATTTAAGGACATCTTGGTTGCTTTCAAGTTTTAACAATTATGAATAAAGCTGCTGTAAATATTTTTATTTTTATTTTTTATTAAAATATAGTTGATGTACATAGCCACTGTTTTATTTATTTATTTATTTTTTGGCTCTGCCGTGTGGCATGCGGGATCTTAGTTCCCCAGCCAGGTATGGAACCCATGCCCCCTGCATTGGGAGCGTGGAGTCTTAACCACTAGACTACCAGGGAAGTCCCAAAGCTGCTGTAAATAATTGTGTGCAGATTTCTGTGGATATAAGTTTTCAACTCATTTGGGTTAAATACCTAGGAGTGTGATTTCTGAATCACTGAAATATTTTTAAATGAACTTAACTGTAACAATGTCTCTGGTATATAAGAATATCCCTATCTTTACTTTTTAATTAAGTAATTAATTTTAAAAAATTATTTTTTATTGAAATATAGTTAATTTATAATGTTTCAGATGTATAGCAAAGTGATTCAGTTATACATGGGTGGGGAAGAGAATATAAGGGCTATTCTGGACTAAAATTGTGATTTTCCTCCTCAGAAATCACAGATCATAGATACAGATAGCTATGACCAGGATGAATGATGCTGGTCTTCCTAAGCCTAAATGGAGACCAAAAGAAACAAAAATGAATTCTTGTTTTTTGTTACCCTAGGGTGGAAACTGCCCGAGACTTTGTGAACCACTGATCTAACCTGATCTTTCGATATGAACCTTTGCCTCTGGTTAAGCTTGCTAGCTGTTCCTAATTGTAGGACCTTCCTACTTGTTCTCATGTTTCTGTAGGTGATGTTACTTTTACCTGAAATGGCTTTGCAATAGGCTATCAACCTAAGTCCCAGCCTAAGCAGTAGTTTTCATCCTTGGCTTCGCATTGGAATCATCTGGAGAGTTAAAATAAAACAAAACCAAACCCATGGCCAGGTCACTGCCAAGACTAATTAAATCAGAATCTCTGGAGGTGGAACTGAAAAGTCAGTGCTTTTAAAAATTCCCCAGGTGATTCCATTGAGCAGCCAAGGTTAAGATCATTGCTCTAAACTAGTTAACTATTCTTGGAGATCTTTGATTAATCTAAATGATTAGTCATTCTCCCTTTAACACTTAAAATCTTAGTGTGAATTAGCAACTTGCTGGTATGTTACTTAGGTAAAGGTAAAGGTAAAAGGTCAGTCATTTTTATTTCACTGTGGGCATAATACTTCTCTTACCAGTGTAGGCAGTGCTATGCATCTGTGAGGTCTTCTGCATATATCTGCTGGCTGGAAACTGCATTGGTTAGTACCAAACAGTCAAACATGGAAACATCTTGTTGAGTATGCACCAATGAGCTTGGACACACCGGAATGTTCACAAAGGGACCTCATAAGATGAAATGTCATCACAACATGTGTCTGACTCAATGACATGCCCTAGTGTTACATTAAACAAATTCCTTTTGTTGCTGCTTTCTTAGAAACCCACAAAGATTCTGAGGTTAGTCTGTAATGACTCTTTGTTGAGGGGGCATGTTTTAACTTCTTTACATTTAAAAAAATTTTGTGTAACACACATAAAAATATAAAAATTTTAACTATAGAGCTTGATGAATCATTCAAAGTGTACAGACTTGTGTAGCCACCACCCTAGTCAAGAAATAGAATATTACCAGCAACCTAGAAGCTCCCCTTACTCCTTCCTCCAATTATTACCTTCTTCCTCCCCAGCAATGGTAGGGCATTTAACTTTGGCTTTTCCTTTTTAGTGGCTAGATCCCCTCAGACTTCTTTCTTAAGGAGGTATATTTTGCTTGCCCATTAGGAGAACCTTTTTACAGTCTGGCCAAAGCCAGCAGCTTTTTTTCTATGATTATTTTCCCCATCTGTTTAGAATTCACATCCACATTGTATTGTTGCCTCATCTAATCAAGTGAGGGAATGTCTCAAGAGTATGTGCTCCATAAACTACTTAATTTTCTGAAATACTCACTGCCAGGGGCTTAATGAGAAACCACCAAATCTTCTTCGGCTATAAGTCTCTTTCAGGACCCATGCTTTTCAAAAGAGCCATGCCGTGCACATGAACTGCTGTGAATTAAAAAAAATTCTTTTTCTTTAATTTTTGCTTAGGTCATAGTTCCTATCATATTTGTAGTTGTAGTAATGCACTTTATTATTTTCCTCTAGATTTATGCTTTAAGCAACATAACATACTGCATATGCTTGTTGTAAGTAGAAAAGTTAAAAATAATCGGAAGATAGATCCAGTTTACATGTTAATGCAGAGCAAACGTCTTGCTGCCATCTCAGGATCTATACCATGATATCTCTGCGGACTCACACCAGCCATGGCTTTCTCTTAGTGGGGACAATCTGTTACAAAATGGATCTAGGCTGCCTTAATAGCAGGACTCAGCTTTATTATTATTCTTTGTCATTCTACTATTAGAAGACACTGTGGTTATTGAGTCTTTGTTTTTAAAAAAAAGACTTTTAAAAGTTTTGGATAATATCAGACACTGGTCTTGAGAAAAATTATTGAGATAATTTTTAACTTTATTTGGAGACTTTAATTCAGGCAAGAAATAAATATAGATTCCTTAATTATATTTATAAGAACTTTGAAACCGTATAATATAATTAGAAAAGACTGTAAACTTATTTTGAAAGCTACATGTGAGCACACTATGGAATATTGATTGTCTGCCTTCTGAGTGGACTGTCTTGAGCACTCTTATGTAAAATGTATTTAATACAGTGTTCCTATCTCAATGATAGAATATGGGACCTGGGGAAATGCACAACTTTCCTCTATCCAAGATCAATCCTTTTATCATCTTGAGGGCTTATTATGGTTTTTGAAAAGTACAGGATTGTTGCTGGTGTAAATGTACGTGATAGTCACTTAGGAACAATCCTGAAAGGAACACTGGGTGGGTCTGGGTCATTGCTGAAGGGGGAGCATCATGTTTTCCATTTTCTCACCCAGCTGTGTTCTAATCCAGACAAGTGGAACTGCACAGATAACTCTTGCCAACAGAAAGGTCAGGACAATAGCATCTCCAAACTAGATGTTGCCTTGCCACTGTGCATAATAAAGTGCCAGTTGTTGGGCTTCTCTAGGATGTAAATCCAAGAAGGTGATATTTATGGGACTTTGGGGTATAGCTGTCGTTGTATGAGTGCTATGAAATCAGTGTTGGATCAGAAGCCAGAAATTTCTTGAAATAGAAGCAGCGGCTGTAGCAGTGGTTCTCTTCTCTCTATTGCGTCCTTCTTGACCGGCACGTTCAAGTAGATCTTTCTGCATTGAGGAAATGTTCTATATCTGTGCTGTCCAATACAGTAGCTACTAGCCACAGGTGACTGTTGAGCACTTGAAATGTGGCCAGTGGGATTGAAGAATTTAATTTTTAATTTTATTTAATTATAATTAATTTATGTTTAAATGGTTATATATGGCTAGTAGCTACTGTGTTGGACAGCACCATTTAGATTATGGATTTGTGCAAACCAAGAAATAATGTTTAAAATGTAAAAGAATGGACCGTATTGACCTGCGTATTTACATTGAAGTGGGGAGATTCTTTTGTGTTAATACATCAGAATAACATAATTCAATCTGATTTATGCTTCACTTTAAGAGAAAATTCTTTCGAAACAATATAATGTTATTGGGCTTAAAATAACAGATACTTACTGTCTTATAGTTCTGGAGGCTAGAAGTCCAAAATCAATGTGTCAGCAGGGTTGGTTCCTTCTGCAGGCAGTGAGGGAGAATCTAGCCTCTCTCTCCTAGCTTCTCGTGGTTGCTGATAGTGCTAGGCATTCCTTGGCTCAAATAACATAATGTTTTTAAACCACTGTCGTGTGGGCATTTCTTAAAGATGAATGCCTATTCACATGAAAATAAGGAGATGTGGAATGGGCATTTCTGTTTTTATAGGAATGGCTGTGTTTAGCACGCAACAGACAAGAAAACTAGCTTCCAACTGTTAAGTATAGATTGTAACATAATTTTTTATTGGTAAGTTTGCTTTTTGAATTCATAGGTCCCTTATCTTAGAGTCACATTCTCATAGCTTTTTGTGTGTGTGTGTGTGTGTGTGTGTGTGTGTGTGTGTGTGTGTTACGCGGGCCTCTCACTGCTGTGGCCTCTCCTACTGCGGAGCACAGGCTCCGGACGCGCAGGCTCAGCAGCCATGGCTTACGGGCCCAGCTGCTCCGCGGCATGTGGGATCTTCCCGGACCGGGGCACGAACCCATGTCCCCTGCATCGGCAGGCGGACTCCCAACCACAGCGCCACCAGGGAAGCCCAGCTTTTTGATTGATAGCAAAATATTTGGTTTCTCCTAGTCCTTAAAAATTTTAAGTCTCTTTTTTGACAGCTTGTCATTGCCTTTACCAAGTGTCAATCTGTCCCATCTTTACCAGAATAATTCCACCACCATTTAAAACTGGAATAAGAAATTATGTTGGTTTTAGTCTACTTCCAGCTTCCTAACCAGGTCTCTAGTTTTGAGTTTTCCATATGCCAGTGTGTATTATTTGAGACAAAACAATTGAATGTAGCAGCTAGAGAACTGGCCTTTTTGTTCTTGAAACTTTACTTTGCATTTGATCAAGGAAGATATTGGATTTTAGGTTTATACAAGTAAAAAAGAACAATTTGTGACTCATTCTGACTCTGTGCCAAGTTAGTAATTGCCACACCCTCTTTCAAGCTTTCTTCATTGAGAGAAAAAAAGGCAGAAAAGCACTAGAAGTCAAAGATCTAGCTGCAGAGGAGGTCAAAACTGAGAAGGTGCTGGAAATGCATTGTGTAGTTTTTTTTTTTTTAACATCTTTATTGGGGTATAATTGCTTTACAATGGTGTGTTAGTTTCTGCTTTATAATAAAGTGAATCAGCTATACGTATACATATATCCCCATATCCTCTCCCTCTTGCGTCTTCCTCCCATCCTCCCTATCCCACCCCTCTAGGTGGTCACAAAGCACCGAGCTGATCTCCCTGTGTTATGTGGCTGCTTCCCACTAGCTATCTATTTTACATTTGGTAGTGTATATATGTCCGTGCCACTCTCTCACTTCATCCCAGCTTACCCTTCCCCCTCCGCGTGCCCTCAAGTCCATTCTCTACATATACGTCTTTATTCCTGTCCTGCCTCTAGGTTCATCAGAACCATTTTTATTTTTTAGATTCCATATATATGTGTTAGCATACAGTATTTGTTTTTCTCTATCTGACTTCACTCTGTATGACAGACTCTAGGTCCATCCACCTCACTACAAATAACTCAATTTCATTTCTTTGTATTGCTGAGTAATATTCCATTGTATATATGTGCCCCATCTTCTTTATCCATTCATCTGTTGATGGACACTTAGGTTGCTTCCACGTCCTGGCTGTTGTAAATAGAGCTGCAATGAACATTGTGGTACGTGACTCTTTTTGAATTATGGTTTTCTCAGGGTATATGCCCCATAGTGGGATTGCTGGGTTGTATGGTAGTTCTATTTTTAGATTTTTAAGGAACCTGCATACTGTTCTCCATAGTGGCTGTATTAATTTACATTCCCACCAACAGTGCAAGAGGGTTCCCTTTTCTCCACACCCTCTCCAGCATTTATTGTTTGTAGATTTTTTTGATGATGGTCATTCTGACTTGTGTGAGGTGATACCTCATGTGCAACATTTAATTAAATTCAAGTCAAAGAAATTTGTTTTGGCCAAATGGTAGGTATCCATGTAGGTATCTATAGAGGTATCTCTCTGTAGAGGCAGCTGATGAGTGGAAATTCCTGGTGTTCGGAGTGAGACATTCCTGGCTTAGAATCCTGGTTCTGCTACTCCTAGCTGTGTGACCTCAGGCCAATTTTCTAAGCCCTTTGAGCCTCAGTTTCTCCATTTGTAAAACAAAGGTAAAAATGCCCACTTTGCAAGGTTAATAGGATAATGTTTGCAATGTGCTTGGGACTTGGTTAGCACTTAATAAATGGTAGTTATTATTAATCCTGCCTAACCCAGGGCTGTATTATTATAAAAGTGCTACCCCATCACTCTATTGTTTTCTTTTTTTTTAATTTTTAAATTTATTATCATTATTATTTTTTGGCTGTGCTGCACAACATGTGGGATCTTAGTTCCCTGACTAGGGATTGAACCCACAACCCCTGCAGTGGAAGCCCAGAGTCTTAACCACTGGACCACCAGGGAAGTCCTCACTCTCTTGTTTTCCTTTTCAGTTTTACCTTAGTGGAAACTGGTGTTTTCAGAACAAGGGTGGGCAAGCAGTATCTCTTTAATATTAGTATTGTAGAAACATGTGTTTCAGGAATTTCCAGTAGACCCTGCTATTTTCTTTCAAGTCGTATCAGTTGCATCTTCCCAAGCACAGGCCTGTAGCAAAATATAATTCATTAATTTCCAGAAAAACCTCTTCCTGGGAACTCTATTAAAGAAAAATAAGAACCATTGATTTTCTAGGACTTTCTTTATAAGGGAGACTAAAATGTCCTTGTAAGCTCCTTGAAGGTAGGGAGGTGATGAACACATCTTGAATGTCCCTTTGTGCCCTGAATCTAGCAGCCACTTTGTACATGCTTGTTAAATTGAATCAGATGGACATGTTCATGTAACTTTTTGCTGTAATTGAACTATCATGTTGAGTTTATGGAAATCAGTGTGGTGACAAATAGCCTCTTATTTTTTATGTTTCATTTCATGTGTCGTATAATTTTGCCAAAAACATAAAATTATACACATGTACATTCTTCCTTGCTAAACATTCTTTTTTGTAGTCTCAATAACTTGTATGTGAAATGTACATTTACAGTAGTAATCTGGCATCACAAATAGGAAGTGAAGGATAAATACTATATGTAGTATTAAATAAATTCTACAAATGAGTTTTCCTTCCTTAATTTAGGTATACAATGATAAGGGCATTGATATTGGTCAAATTCCATTTCAGTGGTTCCAGTAAAGCACCAGTGCTGCCAAACTTTGTCTGATGGTTTTGTAATGGTGTCTTGTTGAGCCAGTGTTAGTGAACTAACAGTTCTGTGACAGTCAGTGCAACTAGTGCTCAGTTCAGTCCTTACTGATGACAAAGCTGTATAACTCGTGATTGTAGTATACATATAGGTGTGTAGGGAAGAAAGCCATCAGCCAGTCCATAGTGGAGCAATGCCCTGACTTATGATTAAAATCAAAATATAGATAGTATTTTTCACCTAATCTGCCTGCCAATGCGGGGGACACGGGTTCGAGCCCTGGCCTGGGAAGATCCCACATGCCACGGAGCAACTAGGCCCGTGAGCCACAATTACTGGGCCTGCGCGTCTGGAGCCTGTGCTCCGCAACAAGAGAGGCCACGATAGATAGCCTATCACGATAGTGATAGTGAGAGGCCCGCGCACTGCTATGAAGAGTGGCCCCCCGCTTGCCGCAAGTAGAGAAAGCCCTCGCACAGAAACGAAGACCCAACACAGGCAAAAATAAATAAATAAATAAATTTAAAATTACTCAGCCAATTTATTAAAAAAAAAAGAGAGAGATGCGATGAAAGACTTAGGACCATATCTTTATATATTATCCATTTTGTTGAAAGTTATGATATCATTTGTCAGATTATAGGTTGAAAAATGTAACTGCTCCTTATTTATATGCAGAAAGAGTATTTCTTTTCAATTGTTAGGTACCTTGCGTTCCTTTTGACACTTACTCGATACAATGAGATCTTGCTGCAATATTTGGACAGCCTTCAAAGTAACTGAAATACTGTATATCTCAGTTGACTTCTCACTGTGCTAGACCATAAGCACATAATGGATATTTAATGGGTCCAAAGACTTTGGAGTCTTTTGAAACAGAAAGGAAAAGGATTTCTAAACACTAAATCCACCATTGAAGACTGCCTGTTTCTAGTCTATCTTCACGCAAATAGAACAATAGTAATTGTAACTCATAAGGTAGATATTTTTAAAGTACTTTCTAGTTGCTAAAAAGTGCTAGATCGTCCTGCCTTCTGAAGCTAATTATTATATGTGAAGTAATAAGTTAGCATTTGGGTAATTGATTTTCTGCCTCTTAATCTAATCATAATTGTTTTGTTTTTTAAAATAATTGCTCTCTTACCATCAACTAGAATGTATGTTACTCCCACTTATCCTTTCACCAAATAACAGAATTAAAGAAAATCTAACCCAGTTTAGAAACAAGGAAGTTAGAGACTTTCAATCCTTTTTTACCTTGTTTCCCTTTGTCCTCTCTAGGTGCATATTTGAAATCCAAATGATAGATTTTAGAGGTAGAATGGAACTTAGAGATCATCTAGTCCACTCACTTTTGTTTTATAGTGGCCTAAAGAGATCATATGATTTTCAGAAAATCATACAGCTAACTAGTGGTAGACCAGGGGCTTGTAGATTATAGATTCTGGACCCTTGGAGAATCTTCTCATAGCTGTTTACATTGACCTAAGTATCACCACATTCCATATGTGATTCTCCAGTGTTTAGGCATTTGCAGCCCTCTTTTTAGCAGGGTCCTTCCTTGAGCAAGTAAATTGTCTAATTCCCCAATTTTACACATGTGGAAACTGACACTTAAAGCAGTTGTGATTTGTCCAAGGTCACACAGCTTTTTAGTAGCATAACCAGGACAAGAGCCTTGGTGTCCTGACTTTTACGTAGTGCACAGCTCTTTCTGTTGGGTGGCCATCTAGCCAGGTCCCATTCACAGTTTACCCTATATTTGCATATAGGTGACATCTATAACCAAAAGAGGTCTTACTGATAGTTGTAGCCTTGGAAATCAAACCCTCCAGCTTAAGAAAAGAATCATTATAACATGGCCATATGCTCAGGGATCGATTTTTATCTTTGCTACAGGTAACAATAATATACTGGGAAAATCTGCTTAGTGTTGTATATGCCCTATGATGTAACCCTAGGTATTAATCACAGGTCTGCAGTCTTTAAACTGGATACTTTATTTACAGGGTTGTTGACAGATGTCCTTGGGCAAAGGTGATAAGAAATAGAAAATTCTGTTATTATTCAAGGTACTAGATCAGTGCCCCTGAAGGAAAAATAAAATGAGAAGGAAGTACCTTTAAGAGGATATTATTTTTTTCTCTCTTTTAAAGCCAACACAGCTTAATTTGGGGAATTTGGAAAATATAGAAAAGCATAATGAAGAAAGTGAAAATCACTAATAACTCTCCCACCCAGTGATAATCATCGTTATTTTGATATATTGCTTTCTGGTCTTTATGTGTTTATAAACGTATATATATATATATAGGATCCTCATGATTCATTTTATAAAGTTTCATATTTTTAATTACATTATAAGAATATTTCTGTCATTTTGTGAGTGTAAACACCAGTTTTTAATGTAGGTATTCCACAATTTATTTAATCAATTCCCTGTTGCTGACTACATGTTCTTTCCAGTTTTTTCACTATTTAAAAAACACATCATGGTATTAAATAGGAGAATTTTAAAGCCTAGTCAGAGGGAGTGTCTGGTGGAGCAAAAGAATTAAGTGGCACATTGATTTGCAGAGTTTGTTTTGTTTTGTTTTTCTTTTAGTTTTTAAAAATTGCTCCATAACAAGGAAAATCACATTCTTTACTTTCTGTACACCTGAACATTCTTATCTTGTTTGTTATATGTGCTTGTTTTCATTTAGTTGTTGATGATTGAAAGTGAGGAATTGGAAGGGTAATTTGTCCAAAGCTTGCTCACTCAGCCTGGGTGCATTTATCTACCTTAAAGCATTATTGTGAGGATGAAATGACCTAATACATAAAAAGTGCATGGACAATGCCATCTACATGCTATATGCTCAAGTAATGTTAACTGTTATTTGTTTACTGTTTGCTATACACTCTGGAAAACAGTGACTCACAGATAGGTGTTTGAGGGGGTGCTGTAGGATTCTCTGATCTTGGTTTAGTCTTATTCAATTGTTTTACTGATTATTAATTGATGACTTCTCAGATGATTGTTTCTTCCACTGTGCTTCTGTAGTATTTTATTTCATACATTTGTCCTCATATTAATTTTCTCATATATATCTTTTTGGCTTATTTCCGATGGGAAGATTTTAAGGATATTGATGAAATGGAAGATACATTTAAATGGATGACGAAGATGATGAAGGGTCTAGAAGTCATTTCTTACGGTGGGGGAGTGTTTAGTCCAGAAAACAAAACATAATGAAGGATTATACTATGAAAGTTAGATTAGGCTTCTGCATGACTCTAGAATGTATAATTTGGAGTTATGAGTAAGAGTTACAAAGTGGTTTAACATAAGGCAGGGCTTGTAAACAATCAGAGGAATTCAACAAGAAAAAAATAATTATTCCTTGTCACAAGAGACATTCTCAGAAATGCTAGGAAGGAGTTTGAAGACCTATTAGGGCAAGGCATCATCCTAGTTGTCCTGGAGATAACCAAGATGGTTAAGTTCCTCAAGAAAGAAAAATGTTCTCACAAGGAAAAGAATGTTCTCATCATGAGAAAAAAAAAAAAAGCTTACTATGAGGTGATGGTTGTTAACTAAACTTATTGTGGCAATCATTTCATGATATATACATATATCAAATCATTATGTTGTACACC
>NC_041224.1:120297023-120306315 GCF_002837175.3 Physeter macrocephalus | reverse complement strand
GAAAAAAAGTTTTCATCATGAGAAAAAAAAAAAAAAGCTTACTATGAGGTGATGGTTGTTAACTAAACTTATTGTGGCAATCATTTCATGATATATACATATATCAAATCATTATGTTGTACACCTTAAACTAATACCTAATTAGTTTACTAATACCTAACACTGTACACCTTAAACTAATACCTAACACTGTAAACTAATACAGTGTTACCTGTCAACTGTATCTCAATAAAACGGGAGAAAAAAAGAAAGAAAAATGTAACAATAGAGCATGACAAGGGGGATAGAGAGACTATTGTCAGTAGAGATCAGAAGAGTTTACTGCTGTCTCTGGGCATTAGGGAACATGATGAAGGACATGACTTTCAAGCTGGTTTTTGAAAGAGAGAAGGATTGGAGCATGAAAGGAGATGGGGTATAAGGAAGGGTGTCAGCTTCTCCAGCATGAATTCCCCACTCATGGTGTTTAATGAAGTCAGCACTTTTTTAGTTAAAACAGGTTGCGTGCTTGTATCCATATATTGCTAAATTATTATGTGCCTCTCACTCTTTTTTACACTTCCCTCCCCTCATTTGCATTTATATGCCATTTTATTGCTACCCAAAATGTCAGTGAGATTAAGAACATTGAATTAATTGAGCTCACGTTCACACAACTTACCTCAAGGTCAAAATCATGCCCCATCATGTAATCAGCCAAAAGAAAGGACCAAATAACTGAAGACATGATCACTCCAGTAAGGATATCATGAAAATCGAGGTTAGTCTTCAATAATTTTCTTGAGCTTTATCTAAGAGCAAGTGGGGTTATTAAAATTTTTGCTCAGCACAAGTGGTCTGGAGTTCTGAAAAAGTTTGAAAATTACTTTTAAAGGGTGCGTGGCTACCTGCTATGCCCTTGGGGTGTTTACTGAAGTCACCAAGGTTAAAAGACCTTGGCCACGATACTTTTTGCAAAAAAATGTTTATTTCTCCCTTTTATTAGCTTCAGACTGTCCTGACCTCCTTTAACGAGTGACCTCAGCTCTGTAACACCCAGGACAGCTCTCTCAATTTTCTCCTTTTAAGAGGAAATAATAAAAGGATGAGGCTGGTAGTCCTTATACCAATTAGGACATTTTCACTCTTCAAGTTGTCGAATATATTTTTTCTATTATATAAAATATATGGAAAACTTCTTCATAGTGTTCTCTCGTTGCTGGGCCTGCTGGAAATGCTGCCACTTATTAACGCCAAGAAGAGGACCTTAGAAAAAACATCCCAGGTCTTTTCCTTGACAATTTTTTTTTAATCCCCCAAATTGAGCCAACATGCCTGGTAATGAAACTTGAAGGATGGCAGACCTACTGTAGTGTGCAGCATCTTTTTATTCAATGGACCAAGGTGAAGTGGTCAGTGATGGTTTTCCTTGTGCTGCATCAGTGGCCTCACCTATGTCCTCTGCAGTACAGAGTTGGCAGCTATGCTTGGTGGCCTTTGTTTCTAACTCTGGATGAAAGTCAGAGAGGACTTAAAATTGGCATTGCATTCTCAGAGAACTGAAGGCAGTATTGATGAACGTGAAATCCCTTTTGGTCATTTAAAAACATTTGTGATTTTTACTTTCTGTAACACATTTTATAATGACTTTTCAAGACATTTTCTTTCATTAAATGCATGTAAAATATATGCCTCTTATCCAAAGGTCTAAAGCCTGGGACTTCCCTGGTGGCACAGTGGTTAAGACTCCGTGCTCCCAATGCAGGGGGCCCGGGTTCGATCCCTGGTCAGGGAACTAGATCCCACATGCATGCCACAACTAAGAGTTCGCATGCCACAACTAAGGAGACTGCGAGCCGCAACTAAGGAGCACGCCTGCTGCAACTAAGACCCAGTGCAACCAAAAAAAAAAAGTCTAAAGCCCAATTGTTTAAAACACAGATCGATTGAACTTGGAGGTGGTGGATGAGGAGATAATTTGCTCCACTAACTTTTATATAAAACTTCGAAGTTATTAGAGGAAGGGGAAAAGTCTCTTAATTCTGATTCATTTCATAGTCAGTTTACTTAAAGAACAACTTTCTTGAAGTTTTGAGTTATTAAATTTACAAGGTGTAAAAACGTCTATTATTTTTTGTAGTTAAATTTTAATATAATTCTTATAGCTTATATGAAGTATGTTCTTCATTGGCTAGATTCACAAAAATGTTTCTATCTTATTTTCTGCTTTCTAGTTTTTTCTTTTTTTTGGCCACACCATGCAGCTTGCGGGATCTTAGTTCCCCGACCAGGGATTGGACCCACGCCCTCAGCAGTGAAAGTGCAGGGTCCTAACCACTGGACCGCCAGGGAATTCCCCTTATTTTCTACTTTCTATTTCTAAAGTCCGAACGCTGAATCACCTTCTACCACTCATGTTGTTAGAGCACTGGTCCTTTATGACTACTGTAAGAATGAGCACATCTTCTTTTTCCCCCTTGGGTCAATGGCCCTTCTTGAGCTTGAACCCCACCTTTAAGGATGTGGGCTTTTGGTGTGTCAGCCAGGGCAGCAGAAGTGTTTTGTCAATGAGTAGCCTAACAGCTGACAAGACGGTAAATTTACCTTGTTCCTTCTAGACGTCTTTCATAGATCTAATATACCAGCGGGAGAAAAGGTGTTTCTCTAAACAGGGTAGGAGTACATGTGATGGAACTGTGCCTCCTTTGAGCTGCTTATTCTCTCAGGCTGATTCTGTTGTATTCCTCTTTGCTTTTGGATATGAGACATGGCTGCACGGCTCACGGGCCCAGCCGCTCCGCGGCATGTGGGATCCTCCCAGACCGGGGCACGAACCCGTGTCCCCTGCATCGGCAGGCGGACCCCCAACCACTGTGCTAAATTAGCATTTTTATTCTTTTGGAAAAGATAAATTGCTCAAGAAGTTAGTGATAAAACAAACTGGTTCTTTAACATTTATTTTAGCTAAATAATTCTTTACTATTGTTAATTAAGAATGTGTTGCGTTTCATAGTACATGGATTTTGCCTCTTAAGTCCTATAAACGTAATACCTAAATAATTCCCCGAGAAGCCCTTGTACCCTGAACCTTCCCATTCTACTTACTCTCCACCGACTCACTTTGGTAGTGCCCCCCCATTTGCCACAGTGGCCTCCTCTCTTCTGATAAATCCTGCCCTCAAGAAGGACCTAAGACTAGGATAATCATATCATTTATCAAGATTGATAAAGCAGAGTTTTTAATAATTATTCTAGGACAAGAGGTATCAACTGGCACTGTCCAGGAACTTACTGTCACCCTGTGGGATCATGCACAATAAGATCTACGTACTTGATAATACATTACAAATGTACCTCTCAGTGAGCTCTTTGCATTTTAATAGAGCTCAAATCTTTAAGTTAAAAAAAAAGCATCCTAATGATGGATTTTCAAATATCATTTTCTAGGTAAGGAGACTGTTAGAGTCAAAGAATGAGGAGAAAAGCCCTAAAATATAGTTCATTGAATTACTCTGCCTAAATTTGAGGCTGGCTTTATTGACTCATTAGTAGTTGTCTCAGTCCTTATCTTCAAAATAAGAAAAATAAGTTGTATTGTCATCAGTAATAGGATGAATAAATTAACTGTATATATTGCCTTTTTGGGAGGGGGGAATCCACAAAGAAATTAGTCATTTTGTAGTTTAAAACATTTGTTAATTTAGTACAGCATATATACTATATTTAGTAATTGAACCTTTCCTCCAAAATGACAAACATAAAAATTATGTGTTTGGTGAATTTTATGTGTCCAGTAGCTACTTCCTTTTGCTTTGTTATCCCGTATTTTTATCCTAAGATTGCTCCTTGTATTTCAGCATTTAAGAAGGAGATGGCAGTATTGAGCCTTGGCTCTCACTTGACACTATCTGAAGGAGTTTAAAATTCTTCATAAGAAGTATCACTTTAGCTAAATTCAGTTTCATCTCTTGGGATTTCATTTTCTACCCTCACTGCGCTTTGTAATTCCATATGGAGAATGAAAGAGTGCTCTAATATATGTTATATTAGATCTGTCATACAAAGATACTATCAAATTACTTATTCTCATTTCTGCACATCTAAGAACGCCGATTTATGGGACACATAGAAATAACCCTCTTCCGAAATAAAATGAGGGCCAGCTTTTAAGTGCAAAAATATGTTTACAATGTGCCTGCTTTCCTAAGGCTTTGACAGGAAGAATTAACTTTACATTTCCAAAACACAAAACTTTTGCTGAGCCACGTCTTATGGTAAATAAACTGCTCTCTGCGAATAAATTTTTCTTTTCTTTAGGGCAGTAGGCTACTGCTAAGAAAATGACTTTTTCCAGGGCTGATGCCCTGAAAAAAAGTTTAGATGATGAGAGGAATTATTTACTTAGTCTCCATTCACATCCACTGTTTTGCTTGCATTCCAAGTTTCAAAAGGATGATTCATATACCTTTTAGCTCTATGTAGAAAAATAAAATGAGTAACAGTTCCCTTTGTCAATACCAAAAGAAATTTAACAGTGCATTTTTAGGTTATAAACTTTGAGAAAGATAGAATGCTACCACGTAAAGTTGTAATAAGTTGTTTTTAAAAGTGTAAGCCAAGATTAGCAAACTAAGCTGCCATGTCAAACGATATGAAACAGCAGTTGGAATGGCACCCAATACTACAAGTTATATTTTGAAAAGCTGTCCTACCATGCTTAAAATATGTAAAAGCAATGTTTTAACACGTGAGATTATGTGGGTTTCTTTGAAATCTGGGCAATTAAACCACATGCAAAAAGATGTATAATTGTTTAGTTTGATTATCATTGATAGTGGGATTTTCTTTTGTGCCTTAATTTTTACATGTTTAAAATTATTGTTGAAATGTTACGTGACGAATAATTTATGGATTTAACTAAGACAGCAAGCCTATTTGGTTTCCATTATAAGTGAAGGACCCAACAACAACATCTTCATTTCATATTGTTCTGATAAATTTAATGACATTATTATTTTTTTGAACCAAAAGGAAATTTCTTCTCAGCTGGATTCTTTCACTGTAGGTTTTAATCGCAAACTTTGAAAATGAGAACATAGCTATTATTTTTTATTAAAAGGATATGTTCTGGTTAGTTTGGAAAGGTCTGCTTAGTAAAGGCTTCCAATAGCATGTCTAAGGACTTAAAATGTAATGCTGAAGTTAGAGGATGTAACATGTGCCTTTGGTACCAGTGTGTCTTGTGTGTTGTAAGATGCACACACGGCGAATGCACAGGCCTGGTAAGAAAGTTTATACTACTCTCAGAACTCCAATTAAGAGTAGCCTACTTATAGATTCTTTACTTTGGGTGGGACAAAGGTATATACATTCAGTACCCAGCCCATCCTGTGAGGTGGGTAGAAGTGAGAGATTGTATATTGTGTGCCATGATGCTTGAAACACAGTGTCTTATGCATAACATGTGTTCACTTAATATATTCTGGCTGATTTAAATTTTATGACTATCCTTGCTCAATAATTTCAACTTTGTTTTTAAAAAAACAGCTCATCCTTTAAAAAATCATTTTAAATTTTCTTAGCCTTCGTGTTAGAGTAGGATTGTTTTTCTGGACAAGTTCTATTTTAAATAAATAAGTGTATGATGTGAGTTTCTTTAAAATGTATTTCTGCTACATGTATTTTTGTATTTTATTTTATTTTTTTGGCCATGCTGCATGGCTTGTGGGATCTTAGTTCCGTGACCAGGGATTGAACCTGGGCCCTCAGCAGTGAGAGCGTGGAGGCCTAACTACTGGACCACCAGGGAAGTCCCTTTATATTTTAATTCTTAATGTAGTTGTTAAGTAGAAGAAACACTTGAAATAGTTAAATATTTTAGTTGAAGTGCTGAATAGTTACAATCACAGTATCTGAAGCATTCATTGGTTTTTACCTCAATTAGAAAGTGCTTTACACTTGCTAGATATGATATCTTATTCTGGTATAGAATGAAGCAATTCACTGGACGTGATGTTTCAGTCATGCTTTAGTTGTCTCACCAGTATTTTAACCTTTTAAATATCTTTGAGGTTGAATGCTGTAATCAGCAGAATCCCCTTAACTTTTCTCAGCAACCTGAATAGGTACAATGTCAAAGGTAAATACACTCTCCTAACCCTAGATGGATTTCTAGGAGGAACAAGTGTTAGGAAAATGCTGTGCACTAGAATTGTTAGTGTTTCTACATAAAGTGAAGAAGCCCTGAGGAGAGCCTTTCAGTACTTTGGAGTTATGTAGTAATGCGGTGAAGAAATTGGTGCGTGTTCTCCCTTTCCCATCAGTCCTTCCTGTGTCTTCCATGCAGGGGCAGGCCTTATATTCTTTTGCTAGTGATGTGTGATCCTTATTAAAAAAATCCTCTTGATGTTTATTCATTCAAATGTTCATCAGACTCTTCTATAAACTAGTGATGCAGAGGAGGAGAACTAAAAATGGCCCTGTCCTGTTTTCAATACTCTGTAGCATCAATTCCTGGCAAACTTCAGTGGGACCTTGGCAGTGCTGCCCTCCCCGACGTGTGCTTCATTATGGTGTGTAAAGAGCCACCCTCTTAGCCAGGCTTGTCAGGATATAGCCCAAGGGAGAAGACGCCAGAGAGTCTAGGATACTTGTTCTTAAAGAAACTCCTTGATTGAGTGGTCAGGGCACGTATATTAGCCAAAGGCTTGATGATATGCTGGTATCTGGCCATCCCGCATTTGGAGCAGGATATTATTCTGGATAGAAACGTCAGTATTTCAATCTCTTTGGAGCCAAAACAATTGTTATCTTCAGCTGAAGTGCCTATTGTGTCTAGATATGTACCCAAAAGAACTCACTTGACATAATTTTACCAGAATACCATAGAAACTTGATTTGAATACAAAGGAGAAAGCATCAAGATTCAGCTTTTCTGAAAAACAAAAGTGAAAACCAGCAATACCCCCTTGCCCCAATAAAATGACATTCTGTTTAAGTTGTCCCACACTTCCTCACATCTACTTCCTTCCATGTGCTGCTAATTAGAATGAAGCCCTGCGATATATTGATAATGTGAAATTAAGCAGATTGTTTACTCACTCTTAAAAATAGCATGTTTTATTAGAACAACCTCAGAGGACCATTAAAGAAAATGATTTAAGTATTGCAGCAACAAATAATAGTGTCTAGTAAAATTGGATTTTTTTAACCTTCTAATATACTTGGTCTGTTTAGAAAACAAATACATTTAATTGTTTCCATCTCTTAAATATGTCTAGTGAGTTCGGTTTTTAGTTGCTGTACAAATAAATTGGTCCTAGTTGCATTGCTTTCTTTTAAACATCATTTCAAATTAAGGCTTAATGTGGTTTGAGCATTTTGCCAGAATAGTCATCCTACTTTTGTCTGAGGGTGGTTGATTACATCTATCTTTTCCCGCTTACAAATGCCAGTATATTTAGAGGAATGCAAACCCAACCCTGAGACCATTTGTCATCACACGTTGATTGTAACTCTATGTTTTATTATCGTACATAGGAGGAAAAGCAAACAATAAAGAGTCTGAGGAAAAATGGAATGTCAAAACATGCTAAACATTTTTATTATGTCACCATGTTCAACCTATTTTTCCCTACCACTTTTAATGCTTAATTACCTGGATTATTAAAAAATATATAAATACCTTCTCATGTTGGACTCAAAAATAGCTTTCATATATCTTAGTAGCAAATATTCAAGCAGGTATAAAATATATTGAAGAGAGAAGTTTAGCATTATTATTTCAAAGCAAAAGTTTCAATAATTATGTATGGTATTCTCCAAGTAACTAAAGAAAAGGCTCTGAGGAAAGAAGGCAATGTCAGTGATAAAATAACATATAATTGGTTTTGTGCCTGCACATATTCTGGGTGCTGTGTCTGTATTTGCCCAGTTTGTGTACACTCTCTATCACTCTCTATTTTATTGTCACAAGGAATGAAATTGAAGAATTAAGAGACTAGAAATATTTAGTCAGTTCCACCCCAAATCCATCCCTCAAAACAAAATGGAAAGGTAGAGATGTTTGTGTGATAGGGAAAAAAAGGTGTATTTTTAAGCTCCATGTAATAGGAAACTAGTAGACAGCCATAGTGAACATAGGAGCATGGTGAATGATTTCAGCCTCCTGCTGAAATTTCTTTTGGTCTGTTGAAATCTGAACCTAGCTGAAGAGTCTATGGAAACCCTCAGAGTCACTTTATGAAGCTTTCTTAGTGTGACTTGACACTGTAGGAACTGAGCTAAGTTAAGACTCCCTGGTGATTTTAGCCCTCATAACATCGAGGCAGAGCCGCTTATTGGGTGTTGTCTCTTTGCATCTATCCCTATATTTTTGTTTCCATTTTTTAATCATAATAAGGTAGAAGGAACTTATGTTAATTAGAATATAATCTAAGATGCCGTAATAAAGAGATCTTAAAATACAGAGACTCAAAAAAGGAAGAAGGCATACAGGAGTTTCTGTTCTGTTAGGTCAAGGAATATAGGTTACTTCTATTTTTCCCTGATTTCCCTAGAGTGTGATCCCCTTCTGCATAGTAAAAGCTGGATTACCAGCACTATGTCCTCATCCCAGCCTGAACTGGTGGTGGTGTGGTCATAAGTAAGGAGGAGAAGCAACTTCCTTAATAAAGATATGACCTGAAATTGCTTACGTCACTTTCTTTAACATCCCATTGGCTGGAACTTAGTCATATGGCCACTCCTAGCTGCAAAGGACTCTGGGAAGTGTAGTTGGGAATAGGCAATTATGTGTTCAGCTAAAAGTAAGTGGTAATGGTGGGGTTTTCTATTACCAAAAGGAAAGAAGAGTGGAATGAGTATTGGAGTGGTCTCTGCCAGAATGGTCTCTAACAGTTGTGATCTTCTCTAATTCAAATTCCTGATTTTCTTTATTTCTCTTCCCTTTACTCTCCTTTCTCCCTCTTTATTCTTATTCTTCTTTGCTTATTGCTTCCTTTCCCTTATTTTATACTGTAGTAATGACAATGCTAATATTCAACGTAAATAGCTAGTGTTCATCAGTGGCCTGTGCCCTGTAGGAAGTACGTAGAGGGCTTCCCTGGTGGTGCAGTGGTTGAGAGCCCACCTGCTGATGCAGGGGACACGGGTTTGTGCCCCGGTCCGGGAAGATCCCACATACCGCGGAGCGGCCAGGCCTGTGAGCCATGGCTGCTGAGCCTGCGTGTCCGGAGCCTGTGCTCCACAACGGGAGAGGCCACAACAGTGAGAAGCCCACATACCACAAAAAAAAAAAAAAAAAAAGAAAAAA
>NC_041224.1:120273145-120296196 GCF_002837175.3 Physeter macrocephalus | reverse complement strand
GGCCCGGAGCCTGTGCCCCACAACGGGAGAGGCCACAACAGTGAGAAGCCCACATACCACAAAAAAAAAAAAAAAAAGAAAAAAAGAAAAGGAAGTAAGTAGAAAAAGAAAGAAATGAAAGAGCAAAAGTGAGAGAGAGAAAGGAGGAAAAGAGGAAGAAAGAAAGAAAGAAAGAAAGAAGGAAGGAAGGAAAGAAAGAATGAGAGAAAAAGAAAGAAAGAAAGGGGAAAGAGAAAGAAAATGAAGGAAATGAAATAAGACTATAAGCCTTAGGAAGGCAGAGATTTTTGTCTGTTTTGTTCACAGCTGTATCTCCACTATCTAGAATATTGCCTAGCTCATTGTTGGTACCCAAATCATATTTGTTAAATGAATGAATGAATGGATTTATTTTTCCATCTCACTATTTGTCTTCAAGTTTGTTTCAAACTTTCAGCTCATCCAACATTTGTACTAGTTCTCCATTAGAAAAATCTTTCCTGAGTGCAAAGTAGTAGGAATTTGCCATCTGCAAATTCTCAAACTGCCTCATAATAACAGACTTAACTTTTTTGTTTTGTTTTGTTTTTATTTGTTTTATTTATTTATTTTTGGCTACATTGGATCTTCGTTGCAGTGCATGGGCTTCTCATTGCAGTAGCTTCTCTTGTTGCAGAGCATGGGCTGTAGGCATGCAGGCCTCAGTAGTTGTGGCATGAGGGCTCAGTAGTTGTGGCTCGCGGGCTCTAGAGCACAGGCTCTGTAGTCGTGGTGCACGGGCTTAGTTGCTCCGCAGCACGTGGGATCTTCCTGGACCAGGGCATGAACCTGTGTCCCCTGCATTGGCAGGCGGATTCTTAACCACTGTGCCACCAGGGAAGCCCCAACAAACTTAACTTTGTTTTTAGTTTGGATTTCATCTTTGAATAACATTATAATTAGTTGTTTCTCTAAGGGATGGTTGACATAGAATTATTATGTAAAAGAGCAATGCACAGGAGGCAGCCTATACCTTAAACATAATTTGGCTCTCTTTGACAGGAACATGATTGGTGAAACTCCGGTTTCCTGCCCTCTTTTCAACCAGAGCAGGTTCACTCTTATCATTTTAACAGGTTGGGTTCATTAGTAAATTTTGTTGAAAAAAAAGGGGTTCTTATTCTAACAAAAGTTTAGAATCCTTCCATTGAACTCAACTTCCTTAATTTATATTTGAAAACACTGAGGTCTAGAGAGAAGTAATTTTTCAAAGATTTCAAAGGCAGAGCCTCATCCAGAATTTGTATCTCTGTACCCCTAGGCTGGATATCTTCCTGCTACACTGCATGCACTGGTTCCCAAGCATCCTTATATCAGTGATTTAGCACTGTTGTTCAAAAAATGCGTAGTTATCTTTTTTGGGATTATCTAGTGAGGTTTGGCATAAAATAGGAAACCAAGTTCTTCCAATAGTTTATAGTCTCTTAAAAACCAAATAACATGTATGGTAAGTATTGATTCAAACAGGTTGTTCCCCCATTGTGAGTATTATATTATCAATTATTATTGATAAATAGTTTGGGAATGAAATATTTTCATTGCCATGGCTTTAACTGACAATTATTGAGTGCAGTATGGTGGGGTCCCTTACATAACTGAATCATGGTGCTGGGGAGGTTTTGTGGGTGGGGATGACCCAGGCCCAGCACAGGGACTGGCCTGAAGAGGAACAAGTGACCCCATCACCTTCTCTTCTGCATTCTTCAACCCAAGCAGCAGGTACCTTCCTTGTATCTTTAGCATAAAAAATTAAGTCTGTACATCCTGTGTTTTTGGTTCTGAGAAATAAAAGTTGAAGATGCCTTCATGCTTAGAAGGGCCTGTGTATGCCATATTTCAAATGGATGTGCTTAATACTTCAGAATTGAATGATACTCACCTGTCCTCTGTAAGCCTATTAGGTGATTTTGGTAAATGTGAAAGTTGCCTTCATCCTGCTATTTACTATCTTATTTTGCATTTAATAACGAAGCAAGTTCTCTAGGGACTAGTTTTCTGGCTAACAAATGCCTTTGCAAACCAATACAAACTCTTAACATAAAACAAAAGTAATAGAAATTCAGAGGAAATGAGCTTATGGATACCCTAGAGCATGGTTAGAAAGTCTGAAGCAGTGTTCATAAACTATTGTTTTATAGCAATTATACATTTTATTTCACAAGTATGAAAATGTTCTTCATGGAAGGCATGGGTCAAATTAAAGTCAGAAGCGCTGGTTCTTGGAATACTATGATGTTATAAAGAATACTCCTAAAATATTTTAATGATATTGTATTAGTTTCATTATATATATTTAAGCTGTTTTTGTTTTAGACATGCAATATTAATAATTTTCACATCTCTGTGAGAAATCTAACTGGCAAAATATTATTTATTAAATTTCTGTTTTTATTTTCTTTCTTAAAGACCTCAGATTATCTGTATAAAAGAATTAGTCAACTATATGGCAGTTTTGCAATGTGAAAAAAGTTGTGAAGCACTGAAGGTATAATCTCTACCATTATTTCCCATTCTGAGAAATGCCTCAGGAACCATGACAATATCCAGGCCTATGAAAACCAAGTGACTTGCTTGCTCTTGGGCAGTTAGTTAGAAGTAGAGCTAAGGCTAGCATATGAGTCTCCTGACTGCATGACATCGTTTACTTTCACAACCACTCTTTATGACAGGTAAAGACAAAACGATTTTTCAAAAAGCCAAAATTGCATTTATGTATCTTGGCTTCATATTTCACATTCTAATGACTAACAGATCAGATTTCACTGGAGCAAAAAATTAAGGGAATGCCACAAATCTGACCCATGTTTTTATGTCCCAAAAGGTTTTTTCCTTCCCTCCTTCCCTCTCTCCTATCCTCTCTTCCTTCCTCCTTTCCTTCTTTCCTACTTTTCCTTCCTTGATCCTTTCTTCTTCTATTTGACCAGAGATTTATTGCTTAATTGAAGCAGAGTTAGTTGTTATGGCAATTTTTCTTCCCAAAGGAAGATAGAATAATTCACACCATCATAATTTCTATCCTTGTCTCAGTTTGAAGCATTTATTAAAAGCTCCCCCCCACTCACACAATATATTGTGATCTACAAAGCTGTGAATTTCATGGTGATCAACTGAATGAAACTTCTTAATTTATAGGTAAGGAAACTTTAACCTAAGCTCTGCTTTTGCAAAGTAGGACAAAATGTAAGAAAAAAAATGCAAGGAATATACTTAGATTTCTTCCCTTATTTTCAAAGAGATGAGTGCATTTGGTGAGATAGTAAATCAAAGAGGAGCAAAGGAAGTGATAGACTGTGATATAATGGCCAATATGTCAGAAAGTAGAGTGTGGCGAAGTGAATGGATAGAAATCAGGGAACAAAAACTTGAAAGCTGAGGAGAGATACAAAAAGATAAAAAGGATATAATACCTTTATCCATTTTAGATGATCTTCTTCTTCCTGTATTTGTGAATTTCCATATCAAAAAGCCAGAACACAAAGGAATAGTCCCTCTCTCTCTCTCTCTCTCTCTCCTTTCTCACACACACACATACACACACACACACACACACACACACACAGTTACACCCCATGACAGAACTCACACCTTTTAATTCCTAATATGTACGTTATTTTCCTGAATTTCAACTCACTTCTATAGCAGCAAGGTCTCATTATACTTTTTCTTTTTAAAAAAACTATAGCTTTTCTTTCTGATGAATTACTTAGCAGTACTAGCCTTTTAAACTGTATTTTTAAATAACAAAACAGTTTATTCTTTTCATTCTGCTCATTTTTCTTGCCTATATGGAAATAATGAGCCAAAACATAAAGTGGATATTATATAATGAAATTAGCAAAGCTTTCTTTTCAAGTTTCTTGACATAGTTTCTGGTTCAGTAATAATGGTTAAGAGTGACTTAATGATTTGTTTGTTTGTACTCTATCCTGACACCAAGGTTTCTATCACAAATGTTTGTTTTGTAAGAATAAAAAAGGCATTATAGGGGCTTCCCTGGTGGTGCAGTGGTTGAGAATCTGCCTGCCAATGCAGGGGACACGGGTTCGAGCCCTGGTCTGGGAAGATCCCACATGCCGGAACAACTTGGCCCGTGAGCCACAACTACTGAGCCTGCGCGTCTGGAGCCTGTGCTCTGCAATGAGAGGCCGCGATAGTGAGAGACCCGCGTACTGCGATGAAGAGTGGCCCCCGCTTGCCGCAGCTAGAGAAAGCCCTCGCACAGAAACGAAGACCCAACACAGCCAAAAAATAAAAAATAAAAATAAAATAAAATAAAATAAAAAAGGCATTATATACTCAAGGGCAATGAGTCCGCTAACAAACGTAAAACATCCACCTTCATGCATTGTGCACAATGGGAGATCAGCAGTTATAGAAGCTTCCTATGCAGCTCTCTGATGTTTGTAACATTGCAAAATATCTTACATTTATACTCTTCTTTATAATGCCACAATAATATCATCTTGGGAGGTAGAAAGAGAGCAAACATTAGCATTCCCATTTTACAGATGGGGAAATTATGGGTAACAAAGCTTAAGAGCCTTGCCCATGGTAGCAGAATAGGGCTTTTCTAAAAGGTTGATCCTGTAGTTTATTGCCCAAACTTGGACAGTATTGAGAGTGAAAGGGATACTGTTAATAATTATTGGGACAATAGTTATGATCTTGGACTGTCTCAGGGAAACTGAGACCTATTGTCACTTTTACTAGGATCCACAACTGATTCTTACATATTTCCATTTATCAATGGTTCTCAGACTTCCCCTCTGTTCTTGCTAAGTATGTACAAATAAATATATTATGAGAGGGAATGGCTGGGTTTGAACTTCACTTATTAGCTGTGAGCTCTGGGTACACCTCGAGCACCTTAACCTTTCTCTACTTCAGTTTCTCAATGAAATGGGGGTGATAATAATAATACATTATAGGGATGTTATATGGCTTGAATGAGTAAAATTCTTGGCATAGTGACTAGCACTTAGTAAGCACTATGTACTTGATAAATAAAAATTTGAATATTGACCCTGATAACTACTTTTTAAAGGAAAAGTTAGAAGCTCTTTAGCTAAGAACATTCTTTTTATCCCAGAGCACATTTTCTGAATAAATTCTTGGAATATTGTCTACTTTTGGTGTACTTTGAATATCTATACCTGAAATTACTAATGTCTATACTAAGGCTTTCAAGGGACACGATCTTACTATCGTATTAGTATGTAGAACTATTAACATGTACACGGTAAGACAGCATTAGCAAGCTAATTCTCATCTTGGAGCATTTTGGATTTGTAATGAAATGAGATTTAATAATAATCTACCATTTCTTGAATTTTGCTAATAGAATTCTATTAATTCTGTTCTATTCTACTAATAGACCTTTATGTCTTTCTTTAAGCTAAGTAATCTGTTATAGTTGAGATCACTTGGTTTTTTCATTTTACTAACTCAGGATATCTGTTTTTTGTCCCTTTTGGAATGGACAGCCTTGACTTATCCCCACACTGACTCTCCTCTTTCTTTCTTAAAATTGAAAATAAAATTAAAAAGCACAGTTTAAGATAGGAAACGCACAGAAAGGCATTTCCCCTGCAGTTTTGCATTGTGGTGATTTGGCCCTGAGGAAAAAGACCCACACCTCCAGCACCCAACGACCTGGTGGGCTTCTGTTTTGGATTCAGAATTGGACACCTCATTTTCCTTTAACCCTTTAGGCTTGCACCTTTTCAGTCAGACCACCTCTGACTAAAGCCATCACTGATTTGATGTCCACAACACTGAGATATTCACTCTCTGTTTTATTTGGTGCATGAGTGAGTCCAAATCTAACTCTTTCCTGTGCTTCAAAATTTGACTTTATTCTCCATTATTTGGGAAAAATGGTGGCATCCAGTTCTGAATTTTTTATTTGATCCCTTTTCTATCTCCTCTCTTAAACTACCACCCTTCTTAATATTTTCTCTGCCTTCCCAGTGATAACAATGCCATAGCTAGGGGAGGTAAAGGAGCAGGAAATCCTAGGTAGCTGGACAAAGTCCCAGAAAAAAGAACTGCACATACATTACTTTTTTTTTTTTTTTTTGACTGCGCGGCACAGCATGCAGGATCTTAGTTTCCCGACCAGGGATCGAACCCGTGCCCCCTGAAGTGGAAGCGTGGAGTCTTAACCACTGGACCGCTAGGGAAGTCCCATACATTACATTTTTTTTGTTTGTTTGTTTGTTTGTTTTTTTGGCTGTACTTAGGCCCCTTACTGTTGTGACCTCTCCCGTTGCGGAGCATAGGCTCCGGACGTGCAGGCTCAGCGGCCATGGCTCACAGGCCCAGCCGCTCTGCGGCATGTGGGATCTTCCCGGACTGGGGCACGAAGCCATGTCCCCTGCATCGGCAGGCGGACTCTCAACCACTGCGCCACCAGGGAAGCCCTAAAACATTTTTTAAAGAAAGTAAAATTTCCAGTCCTAACTTCTGTAATTCATACATATAATAAAGTTATATTGTTTTCCAATAATTTAATATTTAATCATTATTTTTAAAATTTGTCAATTATTTTTATGTCTGTTATCTCATCTGCTGCATTATAATATTTGTGAAACATATTCTCATTGTCCTCTTCTTACTGATGAAGAAACTGAAATGTGAGGGAACTCACATAAGACATTTAACACAGTCTATAAAAGTCAAAACTGGAACTCTTAATGATAAAGAAGAAAATAAAATCACCCACAGTTCATCTCATTACCCAAATAAAACCACTGTTAACATTTTAGTGCATTGTCTTTCTTTTGCTTTTTCTATACATATATGGGTATTTGTATAAACATATTTAAATGTGTAATTTAACATAATTAACTGAATTTCTGTATTCTGCTTTTTAAAGTTATTCTTATATTGTAATGTCACTTAACAGTCTTGGCAAACCTTTTTTTTTTTTTGCCATGCCACACAGCTTGAGGGATCTTCGTTCCCCCACCAGGAATTGAACCCAGGCCACAGCAGTGAAAGCTCCAAGTCCTAACCACTGGACCGCCAGGGAATCCCCTTGGCAAATCATAATTTAAAATCCATTGCATGACTCTAAAGTTTGTTAGACCATTCATTCTTCTATTATTGAGCATTTACTTTTTTCAAATTTTTAACAATTAAAAATATGATAACATTATAATGAATGTCTTTGCATGTGAGTAGTTTTCATGTACCTAGTTATTACATTTTAATAGTTAGTTGAGGTTTTTAAAGCATAGGATAGTATCTTTACCCACTGGCATCTCTTGTGATAAATGATTTTCATCAGTAACATTGGCTAATATTCAGGGTAGATTCTATAGCCATCAAAAAGGGAACAATCTGATTTACAAAAGGAGTGAGTTTATGACCTTGACCACATCAGCATTTGTGTGTTCACACAGGGTCAGACAAGCAGACTTAGAGGAAGTAAGAAAGAAGAAAAATAAACAGAAATGTAGAGTTTAAGTAGTGCAAGTTTTAGAGGTGGAAAACAGGAGATATATCTGTGTTGGGAGAAATTGTACAAGTGAGAGAATGTCTGGTCAGTTAATAATTGTGCTTTGTTTAAAAATCCTCACACCTGTTTGGTGTAGGCATTTTTAGGTAAGATTAATACATTACTTTGCAATACATGATAAAGGCCTTTCACGGGGCTTCTTTGTGAAATAATTATGTTATCATTTTATTTAATTTCTTAATTTTTAATGGCTAATTAAGTTGGCTAACAGTGAAAGAGGAACAAATGAGCTGGATGACCCAGGGAATGATAGTAATAGCTAATATTTATTGAACTCTATGTTTTAGGCAGTATTCTAAGTTTACATATAATGTCTACAATATAAATTGTGTTCTGCAGCCACCCAACCTGGTAGGTTATTTTCCTCATTTCATTAATGTGGAAAC
Organism: Physeter macrocephalus; assembly: GCF_002837175.3. Taxonomy (NCBI): domain Eukaryota; kingdom Metazoa; phylum Chordata; class Mammalia; order Artiodactyla; family Physeteridae; genus Physeter; species Physeter macrocephalus. Next base: position 120,288,270 of record NC_041224.1, on the reverse strand, counting down.
TGAAGTTACATAAATTGCCCAAAGTCAGGTGTGCTGACTCCAGAGTCCATTCACTTGACCACTGTATTATACTGTCTCTGTTGTACAGCTCTACTCTACTGATTGTGCGCCACAGGGTATATCTGGATACAGTCAATAGGGAGTGGAGAAGTAGGCTCCCAACCTGAGTGGTGTCGGGCAGAGGAGGTCATCTGCTTGTTTTAACTGGCCATATTTCCAGTGCCTAGAATGAATAATGAATCAATGGATGTCATTTCCACCTCAGTCTTAAGTAAGAGATATATCGAATTTGACAGACATCTATTAAGTATCTACTCTGGGTTGGGCCCTGGGAAGTCAAAGATGAATAAGACATGATCCTGAACTCAAGAAGCTCATAGTCTAAAAGGAAAATGGACATGAAAAATATGATTAGATTACAGTGTGGTATGACAAAGAGGGATGTATAAGACAGCGAAGAAGAGTGAAACCTTCAGGGAGGAAGTGACATTTGAACTGGGAGGAATAAAGATTGCCAGGGAGACAGGGGTGAGAGGGCCTGCTAGCAGAGCCTCCAGCTATGGAAGTTGGAGCACCACCTGTTGTTCGTTTTTAAATTAATTAAGAAGGAGTGCAATGCAGCATTTGGAGTTAGTCACACCTAGGTGCTTACCAACTATATGGTTTTACCCAAATTAGTCTTTCAGAGTTTAGGATTCTAAATCTGGAAAAGTAGGAAAAAATATGCTTACCTCAACACAAAGGTTAAAGAAGATATAGAGTTCCTAGTATAGAGCCTGTCATTGTTGATGCCCAGCAAATACTAATTATTAACACCCCAATTATGTAACTAAAAGAATGTGAAAAGCATCTTAGAACAAAGACTTTCTTACCTAAGGGGAGGAAAAAGAAGCCTGGCAAGGTCTACCAGATAAGTGCAGAATAATAAGGCTAAAACACTGTCCTTCTGGAGTTCAAATTCCATTTATGACTGCTAAATGGAGACTGCTAAGAATAAAAGGCCTTAAAAAGACTCGAGAGGATTCTTGGGACAACAAATGACTGTTACATCAGAATATTTTGATGTGTTAAGTGTAAATTACTCAGAAGCATATTGATTAAATTTCCTTTCAGCAATGCACGGGTTTCAACAACAGAGCCCCTCCTAGGTTAGGAATGCTCTGATGTTTGCCTCAGGAGGGTTTTAGGTGGACTCACAGAGCAAAGGCTGAGAAATGCTCCCTGGGGAAGGTCAGGAGGAGAAGGAGCAGGGAAGGACATCATACCCTCGGCCCCAACTTTGGTGAAGTCCAAATGATTACAAATCAGTGTGACCTCAACTCCAAAGGCTTGAAAAACATTCTAAGTCCTATTAGGAGTTTAGGTAATAGCCATCGGCCCAGAAAATGGTAGATCATCTTTTCTTCATGTGAATGGTAAAATTCAGAACTCTTCCTGTAAAAGAAGATAGAGGATTCCCCAGACACCCAAAAGCAGAGAGTTCCTATGAAACCTTTCATAAGTGGTGTGAAGTGAAAGAAGCAGTTACCTTAGGACACATCTTGCTAATGGATGCACAAAAAAAATTGAGATAAGGCTCAGATGCTCACAGACACAACAGTTCAAAGCTGTGGTGGCTTGATGCTGAGCTGCTGAGTGTAGTTTGCTGGGAAGGAGCTTGGCGGTGACATTCTTGCTGCCATTCTCGCCACTCGGGAGTGCTGTTACACTCCCTGCAAAACAAATGATGAACACTATTTTCGCTTTTCACCTTTTTTGCCTAAAAGCAAAAATCTTTGGATTTCTTTCAGTTAGTGAAAACAGGTACTAACATAGGTCTTTGATAACAGTGAAGACAAGTATAGAGAACTTTTGAAAAGCGGAGGTTAACTGTAATATCCTGGAAAACCAAACCTCCTTTGTAGCAGAAATGGACTTGAAAAGAAATATGGTTGTTCTCTCCTTTTATAGACAAGAGACTTGAGGCCCAAGTAGGTGAAATGACCTGCCTAACACTCCCCAATGAGTTCGTGACAGAGCTGCAACAAGAAACAAGGTCATCTAAGGAATTTCACACTCAAGAAAATTACTTGCCTTCATCAAGGCCACACCCTAGGTAAAGTGGGCACTGAGGAAATTTCAACCAAGATCTGTCTAGCTCCAGAGGCCACACACTTTCTACGACTCCACACTGCTGCTTTAGATTAATGAGGTATCCTTTTGACAAAGGTAGCATATGTTCATATTACATTATGACAGTAGAGAAGGATATTAAATGAAAACTGAGTCCTCCTCCCTCTCAATGATCCTATCCCCTCTGCCCCCCCGCCAAAGCCCTATATTTTCATTTCCTAGAGGTAAATACTGTAAACATTTTTGGTATTTACTTTCAGAAACTGTGTCTTTTTAAAAAGTTTTTATTTGGAGAAAAGCTCAAACTTGCAAAAAAGTTGCAAGAATGATAGAAAGAAACTTTTATCCAGATTCAGTGCTGTTCACATTTTGGCCCAGTTGCTTTGTCATTTATTCTCTATAGCTGCCTCTTTGTCTGTCTGTATATCTATCTACCTATCTATCTATCCATCCATCCATCCATTGATATTATTTTTGTCTGAACCAGTTGAGAGTAAATAGTTAGCACTGTGGCCCTTTAATTTCTGTCTTAGTCCATTGGGCTGTTATAACAGAATACTGTACACTGGATGGCTTATAAATAACAGAAATTTATTTCTCACAACTCTGGATCTGGGAAGTCCAAAATCAAGGCATCTGCTGATTCAGTGTCTTGGTGAGGGCCTGATTCCTGATTCTCAAATGGCTGTCTGTCTTCTCGCTCTGTCCTCATGGAGCAGAAGGGGTGAGGGAGTCCTCTGGTCTCTTTTGTAAGGGCACTAATCCCATTCATGAGAGCTCCATCCTCATGACCTAATCATCTCCCAGAGGCCCATCTCTAAATACCATCATATCAGGCATTAGGATTCAACATATGAATTTTGGGGGGACATAATCGTTTAGTCTGTAGTAACTCCTAAATATTTCAGTGTGTATTTCCTAAGAATTAGGATATTCATAAGCATAATACAGTCATCAACTTCAATAAATTTGTCATTGATACAATACTTCTATCAGATTGATCCAACAATACATATTATAGTGTTTTTCCCCCATTAGCATCAGGTCTAGTTTAGGATCTTGCATTGCACTTAGTTGTTATATCTCATGAGTCCCTGTCAATCTGGAATAATTCTTCAGCTGTTCTTTTTTATCTATAACATTGACATTTTTGAAGAATTTAATAGATTTTCATTTTGGGTTTGTCTGATGTTTCTTCATGGTTAGTTACTGGCTATACATTCTTGGGTGGAATAATATATAAGAGATATGGTGTTCTTTTAGGATATCAGAGGCAAACATATTCATATGCGCCTCATTTGTGATGCCAATTAAGGTGTTTTTTTTTAGTTTGTTTGTTTTTTTCGAACCCATGTCCCCTGCCTTGGCAGGCAGATTCTTAACCACTGTGCCACCAGGGAAGCCCGATTTAGTACTTTTTTAAGTGGGGTTTTAATTTATTTCAGATAGTGTACCTTTTTCTTGTAGAAAAGATTATTCCACTATAGAAACATAAACATGTAAAACCACCACAAATGCAGTATTCTATGGGTTAGATATTATCAGTCACATTTTATAGGTAATTGGGCAAATGCCAAAGCACTAGGTACTGGGGAGTAAGAAGGCTCAAATCTGGGGTGCCCCCCACCCCAATTTCAAGAGCAGGGTGTGTTTTTCAAATCCATATTTCATCTGGTCTTTGTTTCTCATCCATCCTCTTTGTCTGCCTTTCTCAAGAAGGCTCAGATCTCCTCTTTCACGGCCTCCCGGCTGGCTGTGCCCCAGATCCCACCCTGGAACCTCTGCATGCCTGGGTGTGCCTGCTCTCCCTGTGCATCACTAGCTTTGCCAGGGAGTTGCTGCGTCGTGCACTGCTTGCTGTACCCCAGAGTGCCTAGATCCTTCTGGTACATGAAGTACACCCTCATCACCATGTGTGCACGCCCATCCCCTTATCTTATATCCTGCCTCTAAGCCAGGCTTCAGGGTGACTACAGTGTGCATTCAGCTATGTTAGGTGCTGGAATCAAAGTGAAGTTCCCAACTCTTGAAGTAAGGTGTTGTTTATATATATCTTTTTTATTCATGCCTTTTCTTCCATATGTTTTTACTGAATAACATAGTTATTTCAATTCAACAATATTTATAAAGTGCATATGTGCCAAACACTGTTCTAGACCTTGGTGATATAGCAGAGGTCAAAACAGGCAAAATTCCTGCTCTTACAGAGCTTACATGTTATTTTGGACATATATTTTGTATTCCCATATGTAGAGCTACTTCAGTTTTTAAAAAACTGGATACTAGTTTTCTACTTTATTGTATTTATGTACCATAGTTTACTCAACCAGTCACCACTGATGACATTTACCTTTTTTCACCTTTTTTTTTTTTTTTTGCTATTACCAGCCATACTACCATAAGCATCCTGCAATGTGGTATATTCCTCTAGATGCATGTGTGTAGGTACGTATATCTGTGTGTATGTATGAATGTTTGTGTGTATTTGTAGGTATGTGTGAATGTTTCAGCGAGTATGTATGTTTGTGTATAAACTTGTTTATCTGTGGAATAATTCCCTAAAAAACGAATTTATGAATCAAACAAATTTGGTTTTTGCATTCTGATAGATGCTACCATTTCCCTCTAGTTTTTGTTTTCAATACAGTGTATTTTGTCCTCAGTACAGTGCTTATTTCTCCCAGTCCTCACTGGGCATTGTCAGAGGTTTTCATCTTTTCCATACTAACTGGGATCATTTTAGCTGGATAGTCCAGCTTTTTCCAGGTCTGGCATATAAAGTGCCCGGTTTTGTGTGATTGTTGCAGTGTTACTCATCTTGTCCTCCCCAAGACCCACCTCTGGTGAACGGAGAGACTGATCACAGGGTGGCTACTTATATCTTTAGGAAAAAATGCATAATTATTTTCTTCTTCCAGCTTTACTGAAGTATAATTGACAAAACTCGTATGTATTTAAGATATATGATGTAATGTTTTGGTATATGTGAATGGTTACCACAGTCAAGCTAATGACCACATCCATCACCTCACATAGTTTCCTTATTTGTGTGTGAGAACAATTGAGATCTACTCTCTTAGCACATTTCAAGTATACAGTACAATATTGTTAACTGTAGTCACCATGTTGTACATTAGAACTCCCAAACTTCTTTATCTTGTATATCTGAATCTTTGTACTTTTTGAACAACATTTCCCCATTTCCCCCACCCTGCAGTCCCTGGAAACCACCATTCTACTCTACTTCTAAGAGCTGGACTTTTTTAGATTCCACCTATAAGTGAGAACATGCAGTATTTGTCTTTCTGAATCTGGCTTATTTCACTTAGTATAATGTCCTCCAGGTTCATACATGTTGTCACAAATGACAAGATTTCTTCTTTTTTTAAGGCTGAATATTATTACATTGTGTATACACACACACACACACACACACACACACACACACACACAGGGTTGGCCAAAAGGTTCGTTTGGTTTTGTTCCATAAGATGGCTGTAGTAGCACTTAGTTGTCTTTAACTTCATTCGAAACAATTTTGTTAGATTGTATTGTGACAGCTGTCATATATCAGCGTGCATTAAAAAAAAAACTTATCAAAATTGGTGAATTTTTGTGTAGCCATTTTAATATTGAAGATGGAATAAAAAGCAACATTTTCAGCATACTGTGCTTTATTATTTCAAGAAAGGTAAAAACACAACTGAAATGCAAAAAAAGATTTGTACAGTGTATGGAGAAGGTGCTGTGACTGATCGAACATGTCAAAAGTGGTTTGCAAAGTTTTGTGCTGGAGATTTCTCGCTGGATGTTGCTCCACAGTCGGGTAGACCAGTTGAAGTTGATAGTGATCAAATCGAGACATTAGCTGAGAACAATCAATGTTATACCACGTGGGAGATAGCCAACATACTCAAAATATCCAAATCAAGCACTGAAAATCATTTGCACCAGCTTGGTTATGTTAATTGCTTTGATATTTGGGTTCCACATAAGTTATGCGAAAAAAACCTTCTTGACCATATTTCCGCATGCTATTCTCTACTTAAACATAACGAAAACTTTCCATTTTTAAAACAAATTGTGATAGGCGATGAAAAGTGGTTACTGTATGATAATGTGGAACAGAAGAGATTGTGGGGCAAGCAAAATGAACCACCACCAACCACACCAAAGGATGGTCTTCATCAAAAGAAGGTGATGTTGGGCTTCCCTGGTGGCGCAGTGGTTGAGAGTCCGCCTGCCCATGCAGGGGACACGGGTTTGTGCCCCGGTCTGGGAAGATCCCACATGCCGCGGAGTGGCTGGGCCCGTGAGCCATGGCCGCTGAGCCTGCGCGTCGGGAGCCTGGGCTCCGCAACGGGAGAGGCCACAACAGTGAGAGGCCCGCGTACCACAAAAAAAAAAAAAAGGTGATGTTGTGTATATGGTGGGATTGGAAGAGAGTCGTCTATTATGAGCTCCTTCCGGAAAACCAAACGATTAATTCCAACAAGTACTACTCCCAGTTAGACCAACTGAAAGCAGCACTAGATGAAAAGCATCCGGAATTAGTCAACAGAAAACGCATAACCTTCCATCAGGATAAAGCAAGATCACGTGTTTCTTTGATGACGAGGCAAAAAAACTATTACAGCTTGGCTGGGAAGTTCTGATTCATTTGCTGTATTCACCAGACATTGCACCTTCGTATTTCCATTTATTTCAGTCCTTACAAAATTCTCTTAATGGAAAAAATTTCAATTCCCTGGAAGACTGTAAAAGGCACCTGGAACAGTTCTTTGCTCAAAAACATAAAAAGTTTTGGGAAGATGGAATTATGAAGTTGCCTGAAAAATGGCAGAAGATAATAGAACAAAAGGGTGAATATGTTGTTCAATAAAGTTCTTGGTGAACATGAAAAATGTGTCTTTTATTTTTACTTAAAAACCAAAGGAACTTTTTGACCAACTATATATATATATATATATATATATGTATATATCACATTTTCTTTATCCATTCATCCATTGATGGATGCTTAGATTGTTTCCTTTTTTTGGCTATTTGAATAATGCTGAAGTGAACATGGGTGTGCAGATATCTCTTCAAGATACTGATTTCCTTTCCTTTGGATATATACCCAGTAGTGGGATTGCTGGACAGTATGGTAGTTCTGTTTTTAATTTTTTGAGGAACCACCATACTGTTTTCCATAGCAGCATCATTTTACATTCCCACCAACAGTGTACAAGGGTTATAGTTTCTCTACAACCTCACCAACACTTGTTTTGTTTTTTTGATAATAGCCATTCTAACAGGTGTGAAGTGATATCTCATTGTGGTTTTGATTTGCACTCCTCTGATGACTAGTGATGTTGAGCATCTTTTCATATACCTGTATATCTTCTTTTGAGAAATGTCTATTCAGGTCCTTTGCCCATTTTTTTTTTTTGAATTTTACTTTATTTACTTTTGTATACAGTAGGTACTTATTAGTCATCAATTTTATACACATCAGTGTATACATGTCAACCTTAAAAAACAAAAGAAAAATACGAGGCATAGGGAAAAAAGGAATAAATTTGACACTTTTGTAAGAAAAATCTATTGAGCTAAGTACTGGGGGATACAGAAGTAAGCAAAACAGTTTCTACTCTTACAGAGTTTACATCCCAGTGGAGGAGGCAGACAAAAACAAACCAATTTATAGTATGTCAATTCTAAAAAGAAAAAAGGGGGGAGAAAGAAAGAGGACTGTGTGTGTGCATGTGTGCACACAGGGGTCAGGGAAGGCCTGACTGATTAGATATTTGAGCAAAGACCTGAGGTTGTGAAGGAGTAAACCAGTTGGGATAAGGGAGTTCCAGGCAGAGGGAATAGAAAATGGCAAGTGGAGGCAACTTTTATATGTTGTATATCCAAAGTATACACATTATCAGAACTAATAAGAGAATTTAGCAAAGTTGCTAGATACAAGATAAATATTCAAAAACCATTGGGGTTCCTATATAGCAGCAGCATCCAATTTGGACATAGAATGTGAAAAGGAAAAAGATTTCATTCACAATGGCAACAAAATCAACATAACTATGACTAAAAGTAACAGAAGATACACAAGACCTATGTATAAAATAAATTATATATCTTTGTTGATCTAATAAAATCTACTAAATAATATCTAAATATATGGATTATGTTTATGAATGGAAAAACTCAATATTGTAAAGATAGTAAGCCTCCACAAATTAATGTAGAAATTAAATGGAATTCCACACAACATTGTAAATCAACTATACTTCAATAAAAAAAAAAAAAAAGTAAATGGAATTCCAACCAAAGACACAGCAAGGTTTTTAAAAGGAACTTGGTAAACTGATCTTTTTGGATAAGGGCCAAAAAGAGCTAAGACAGTTTTGAGGAGGAAGAACAAGGGGACAGGGAGGTACTTAGCCATACAGTATTAGGATGGCACTAGCTGCTGAAACAAACCTCAACATGTTTAAGGCTCAAATGTGATAAAACTTTATTTCTAGCTTGTTTAAAATCCAGATCTGATGTTCCTGATCAGTGGGCAGCTCTCCTTCAAGCAGCAATTCATAGACCCAGGCTTCTTCCATTTTAGGCTCCCATTTTTCAAGGTCATCATGCATATTTGCATCAAACTGGCAGAAGGGGAAAGAGAAGGATCATGAATGGGAGGTTTTATAAGCAATGCCTAGGAATAGTATACATTGTTTCCATTCACATCATTGGTCAGAATTCACCCACCTACTTGCAAGGGGGGCTTGCAAGGGGGTGCTGTGAGATGGAGCCCAGCTGTCATCCTAAGAACAAGAAAAAAGAGGTGTAGCAAAGAGTGAGCCAGTCTTTGTCACATCTGCCATGTATCAAGATTTCTTATATATAAATGTAATCATCAAAACTGTAGTGGCACAGGGATAAATGAATAGATCAACAGAACAGAAAGCAGAACCCAGAAACTGACTTACTCATGTATAAGAAGTCTGTATATGACAGTGCTCACTTCACAAATCAGTGGGGAAATGGGAAACCATGTAACATAGGGTGCTTGAACAACTGGCCGTCTATATAGAGGCCAATAGAAAATAATATATAAATAATAATAAATATATGGAAGCCCATATATAAAAATCTAGGTGACTTGAAGGCTAAATGTAAAAAAGTAGGGACTTCCCTGGTGGTGCAGTGGTTAAAAATCCACCTGCCAAGGTAGGGAACATGGGTTCGATCCCTGGTCAGGGAAGATCCCACATGCCGCGGAGCAACTAAGCCCATGTGCCACAACTACTGAGCCCGCGCTCTAGAGCCCACGAGCCACAACTACTGAGCCCGCGTGCCACAACTACTGAAGCCTGTGTGTCTAGAGCCCATGCTCTGCAACAAGAGAAGGCACCGCAATGCGAAGCCCGCCCACTGCAATGAAGAGTAGCCTCCACTTGCTGCAACAAGAGAAAGCCTGCGTGCAGCAACGAAGACCCAACGCAGCCAAAAAAAAAAAAAAAAAAAAAAAGGCAGGCTAAAAATAACTGGAAGAAAGTCTTAGAGAATATCTTGTGGTGTTGTTTAGGAAAAGATTTCTTAAACATGGGGGAGAGAGCAAACGAGGAGGGGTGGGAGGAACGAGAACCAACCATGAAGGAAAAGAGTGATAAATTTGTCCTTTCTGCTCCATTGTTTTGCCTATTCCTGTGCCAAAACCACCATATACAAAGGCATCCTAAGTTTAAAATATTTAAAAACCACAAAGTGGATGAATATATTTTCAAAATTAAAAAACTGTAAAGGATTAATATTCAGATTATATAACTTCTTCAATTCAATAAGATAGAAACAAACAACCAGCAGAAAAGTGGACAAAATACATCAACAGCTAATATACAAAGGAGAAAATGGAATTTCCCATAAAAATGAAAAGATGCTCAACTTCACTAATAATTGGGGAAAGACACAAAAATGATCAGCAATAAGACACCGTATCAGATCCATCAAATGGGCAAACATTTAAAAGTCTGGCAGTACCAAGTATGTATTAATAAAGATGTGGGGAAATGACTCTTGCAAACTGCTGGTGGGAGGGCAAATTAGTAAATTAGTGCAACAACTTTGGAGAGAAATTTGGAAACACAGCTTGACAATGTACACATCCCAGGACCCAGCAATCCCACTCCCTGCTATATTAATCAGAAATATTTTGCTCTTACACACAAAGAGACATGCACAAGGATGCTCATTGCAGGATCATTTGCAATTGCATAAGAAATAAGAAAGTAATCTGTACATCTACCAATAGTGGAGGAAATTTAAAAATTATGGTGTTTTCATACAATGGGTTACTCTTCCTCAGGTAAAAATGAATGGACCAGGACTACATGTATCAACATAAACAAATCTTATAAAACAATGTTGAATGAAAGCAAGTTGAAAATGATTCCATTTATGTAAATATGTACATAATGATATGTGAAACTTATTTAAATATTAAAAATATATAAAATACTATATTTTAATGGACACCTCTATAGTAAAAGTATAAAAATGTGAATAGCAGATACACACCAATTTAGAATAGTAGTTACCTATGGGTAAGTAGCAGTGAAGAAAGTAATGAAAATGGATCAGGAGGAGGGCAGAATCAGATAGACATAATACTATGGCAAAATGTTAATGATTGCTAAATATGGGTGATGAGCAGAAGGTTTTTATTATATTACTCTATTCTTTCATATATATGAAATATTTTATATTTTAAAATTTAATAAAATAACTTTTAAAAATCCCAGGGAAGGAGTCTAATTGGCCTATCCTGGGTCAGCTGCCCATTTTTGGACCAATCAACTGAGTCATGGAAGAACATGGCTGCTCTTGCTCTAGCCATGTATTGGAAGGAGGCTGGGGATGGAGATAGTGTCCTTGAGAAGGGAGGGGAGCTGCACAGACAGAACCAAAGATACCCACTGAGTGCTGGTCCCGGGGGCATAAGCAGCCAAGATATATGGGAAATTAACCAGGGTACACATTAGAATCCCCTAGGAGCTTCTTTCAGGACTCAAACCCAGACCTGCTGAGTCAGAATTTTCAGGCATTCACATTTCAAAAAAGCCTTCCTGTTGGTTCTGATGGGAAACCCTAGTTAAAGAAAATCACGTAAGGCCTTGGGTTCAAACCACCAAGTTGAAGCCCCTGGCCCAGGCGAGTGGGCCTTTATGCACTAGGTAAAATAGGGACTTCTTCCCTCTTAGAGTCAGCCTGTGGACAAAGGAGAGGACGCACACAGGTGGACTGGTTTCTAGGAAAGCCCCACTCCCAGGTTTCATCCTTCAGTAAGTAATACCCTTGGCCTGAACCACCCGCCTTGGTTCCTCTGGGGTTTGGCTTTAGGAGGTAGGTTAGTGAGGAGAGGGACTTGAGCTTCCCTTAGAGGCCAAAAGTTTTAATGTTGGTGATTTTCCAAAGCCCCTTTGCATGGTTTAAAATGACAATAGTAAAAACAATGACTTGCTAATTGCCGGATACTGTGCAGAAATGATTCGTCCAAAGTCCTAAGCTAGGGGTTGGCAAAGTCAGGACTCAAACCCAGGTCTGTCAGACTCCCAGATCTGTGCCCTGGGGAATCTTGGGTCACTGAAGATTCTTCATGGTATGGCAGCGACTGGCCTTCTCTCCTTACTGCCTGCTCTTGACACCCCAGAGTACACTCATCTCCAAGCACACCAAGCACGACCTGGTGGTGGTGATGATGCTGTCAGTGGCTTCACACCCTTCTTATTGTTGCCCTCTTTGCATGGTGTCCCCTGAGTATCCTTTCTACCAAACCATCTATGTGGCAAGTCCTCATGGGTCTTCAGGGCTTTGCAAAATGTATTGGGTAGGCCAAAAGGTTCATTTGTTTTTTTCTGTAAGATGGCTCTAGTAGCACTTAGTTGTCTTTAACTTCATTCGAAACAATTTTTTTAGATTGTATGTGACAGCTGTCGTATCAGCGTGCATTTAAAAAAAAAAGACTTATCAAAATTGGTGAATTTTTGTGTAGCCATTTTAATACTGAAGATGGAAGAAAAAAAGCAACATTTTCAGCATATTATACTTTATTATTTCAAGAAAGGTAAAAACTCAACTGAAACGCACAGAAAGATTTGTGCAGTGTATGGAGAAGGTGCTGTGACTGATTGAACGTGTTACAAGTGGTTTGTGAAGTTTTGTGCTGGAAATTTCTCGCTGGATGATGCTCCACGGTTGTGTAGACCAGTTGAAGTTGATAGCGATCAAACTGAAACAATAATTGAGAACAAGGAACGTTATACCACGTGGGAGGTAGCCTACATACTCAAAATATCCAAATCAAGCATTGAAAATCATTTGCACCAGCTTGGTTATGTGAATCGCTTTGATGTTTGGGTTTCACATAAGTTAAGTGAAAAAAACCTCTTGACCATATTTCCACATGTGATTCTCTACTGAAATGTAATGAAAACATTCCGTTTTTAAAACAAATTGTGACGGGCGATGAAAAGTGGATACTGTACAACAGTGTGGAATGGAGGAGATTGTGGGGCAAGCGAAATGAACCACCACCAACCACACCAAAGGCCTCTTCATCCAAAGAAGGTGATGTTGTGTAAACGGTGGGATTGGAAAACTAAACAATTAATTCCAACAAGTACTGCTCCCAGTTAGACCAACTGAAAGCAGCACTCGATGAAAAGGGTCCAGGATTAGTCAACAGAAGACGCATAATCTTCCATCAGGATAACGCAAGACCATATGTTTCTTTGATGACCAGGCAAAAACTGTTACAGCTTGGCTGGGAAGTTCTGATTCATCCACCGTATTCACCGGACATTGCACCTTCGGATTTCCATTTATTTCAGTCCTTACAAAATTCTCTTAATGGAAAAAATTTCAATTCCCTGGAAGACTGTAAAAGGCACCTGGAACAGTTCTTTGCTCAAAAACATAAAAAGTTTTGGGAAGATGGAATTATGAAGTTGCCTGAAAAATGGCAGAAGATAATAGAACAAAAGGGTGAATATGTTGTTCAATAAAGTTCTTGGTGAACATGAAAAATGTGTCTTTTATTTTTACTTAAAAACCAAAGGAACTTTTTGACCAACTATATATATATATATATATATATATATATATGTATATATCACATTTTCTTTATCCATTCATCCATTGATGGATGCTTAGATTGTTTCCTTTTTTTGGCTATTTGAATAATGCTGAAGTGAACATGGGTGTGCAGATATCTCTTCAAGATACTGATTTCCTTTCCTTTGGATATATACCCAGTAGTGGGATTGCTGGACAGTATGGTAGTTCTGTTTTTAATTTTTTGAGGAACCACCATACTGTTTTCCATAGCAGCATCATTTTACATTCCCACCAACAGTGTACAAGGGTTATAGTTTCTCTACAACCTCACCAACACTTGTTTTGTTTTTTTGATAATAGCCATTCTAACAGGTGTGAAGTGATATCTCATTGTGGTTTTGATTTGCACTCCTCTGATGACTAGTGATGTTGAGCATCTTTTCATATACCTGTATATCTTCTTTTGAGAAATGTCTATTCAGGTCCTTTGCCCATTTTTTTTTTTTGAATTTTACTTTATTTACTTTTGTATACAGTAGGTACTTATTAGTCATCAATTTTATACACATCAGTGTATACATGTCAACCCCAATCTCTCAATTCATCCCACCACCACCCCCATCCCCCCGCGGCTTTCCCCCCTTGGTGTCCATACATTTGTTCTCTACATCTGTGTCTCAACTTCTGCCCTGCAAACCGGTTCATGGGTACCATTTTTCTAGGTTGAACATACATGTGTTAATATACGATATTGGTGTTTCTCTTTCTGACTTACTTCACTCTGTATGACAGTCTCTAAATCCATCCATGTCTCAACAAATGACCCAATTTTGTTCCTTTTTATGGCTGAGTAATATTCCATTGTATATATGTACCACATCTTCTTTATCCATTCGTCTGTCGATGGGGATTTACGTTGCTTACCTGACCTGGCTATTGTAAATAGTGCTGCAATGAACATTGGGGTGCATGTGTCTTTTTGAATTATGGTTTTCTCTGGGTATATGCCCAGTAGTGGGGTTGCTGGATCATATGGTAATTCTATTTTTAGTGTTTTAAGGAAAATCAATACTGTTCTCCATAGTGGCTGTATCAATTCACATTCCCACCAACAGTGCAAGAGGGTTCCCTTTTCTCCACACGCTCTCCAGCATTTGTTGTTTGTAGATTTTCTGATGAAGCCCATTGTAACTGGTGTGAGGTAATACCTCATTGTAGTTTTGATTTGCATTTCTGTAATAATTAGTGATGTTGAGCAGCTTTTCATGTGCTTCTTGGCCATCTATATGTCTTCTTCGGAGAAATGTCTATTTAGGTCTTCTGCCCATTTTTGGATTGGGTTGTTTGTTTCCTTAATATTGAGCTGCATGAGCTGTTTAAATATTTTAGAGATTAATCCTTTGTCAATTGATTCATTTGCAAATACTTTCTCCCATTCTGAGGGGTGTCTTTTCGTCTTGTTTATGGTTTCCTTTGCTGTGCAAAAGCTTTGAAGTTTCATTAGGTCCCATTTGTTTATTTTTGTTTTTATTTCCATTACTCCAGGAGGTGGATCACAAAAGATCTTGCTGTGATTTATGCCAAAGAGTGTTTTTTCTATGTTTTCCTCTGAGAGTTTTATAATGTCTGGTCTTACATTTAGGTCTGTAAACCATTTTGAGTTTATTTTTGTGTATGGTGTTAGGGAGTGTTCTCATTTCAATCTTTTACATGTAGCTGTCCAGTTTTCCCCGTACGACTTATTGAAGAGACTGTCTTTTCTCCATTGTATATCCTTGCCTCCTTTGTCATAGATTAGTTGACCATAGGTGCGTGGATTTATCTCTGGGATTTCTATCTTGTTCCATTGATCTATGTTTCTGTTTTTGTGCCAGTACCATATTGTCTTGATTACTGTAGCTCTGTAGTATAGTCTG
>NC_041224.1:120271451-120272662 GCF_002837175.3 Physeter macrocephalus | reverse complement strand
TCAGTGTCTTATAGTTTTCTGCATACAGGTCTTTTGTCTCCCTAGGTAGGTTTATTCCTAGGTATTTTATTCTTTTTGTTTCAATGGTAAATGGGAGTATTTCCCTAATTTCTCTTTCAGATTTTTCATCATTAGTGTAGGAATGCAAGAGATTTCTGTGCATTAATTTTGTATCCTGCAACTTTACCAGATTCATTGATTAGCTCTAGTAGTTTTCTGGTGGAATTTTTAGGATTCTCTATTTATAGTATCATTTCATCTGCAAACAGTGACAGTTTTACTTCTTCTCTTCCGATTTGTATTACTTTTATTTCTTTTTCTTTTCTGATGCCATGGCTAGGACTTCCAAAACCATGTTGAATAACGGTGGCGACAGTGGACATCCTTGTCTTGTTCCTGATCTTAGAGGAAATGCTTTCAGTTTTTCACCATTGAGAATGATGTTTGCTGTGGGTTTGTCATATATGGCCTTTATTATGTTGAGGTAGGTTCCCTCTATGCCCACTTTCTGGAGAGTTTTTATCATAAATGGGTGTTGAATTTTGTCATAAGCTTTTTCTGCATCTGTTGAGATGATCGTATGGTTTTTATTCTTCAATTTGTTAGTATGGTGTATCATACTAACATACTATCATTTATCCCTGAGATAAATCCCACTTGATCATGGTGTATGATCCTTTTAATGTGTTTCTGTTTGCTAGTATTTTGTTGAGGATTTTTGCATCTATATTCATCAGTGATATTCGTCTCTAATTTTCTTTTTTTGTAGCATCTTTGTCTGGTTTTGGTATCGGGTGATGGTGGCCTCATAGAATGAGTTTGGGAGTATTTCTTCTTCTGCAGTTTTTTGGAAGAGTTTGAGGAGGATGGATGTTAGCTCTTCTCTAAGTGTTTGATAGAATTCACCTGTGAAGCCATCTGGTCCTAGACTTTTGTTTGTTGGAAGATTTTCAATCACAATTTCAATTTCAGGGCTTGTGATAGGTCTGTTCATATTTTCTATTTTTTCCTGGTTCAGTCTTGGAAGGTTATACCTCTCTACAAATTTGTCCATTTCTTCCACGTTGTCCATTTTATTGGCATAGAGTTGCTTGTAGTAGTCTCTTAGGATGCTTTGTATTTCTGCAGTGTCTGTTATAACTTCTCCTTTTTCATTTCTAATTTTATCGATTTGAGTCCTCTCCCTCTTTTTCTTGATGAGTCTGGCTAAT
>NC_041224.1:120270981-120271379 GCF_002837175.3 Physeter macrocephalus | reverse complement strand
TTTTTTTTCCCTGTAATTCATTTCTATTCTCATAGTGTTGTGGTCAGAAAAGATGGTTGATATGATTTCAATTTTCTTAAATTTACTGAGGCTTGATCTGTGTCCCAAGATGTGATCTGTCCTGGAGAATGCTCCATGTGCACTTGAAAAGAAAGTGTAATCTGCTGTTTTTGTATGGAATGCCCTATAAATATCAATTAATTCTACCTGGTCTATTGTGTCATTTAAATCTTCTGTTTCCTTATTTATTTTCATTTTGGATGATCTGTTCATTGGTGTAAGTGAGGTGTTAAAGTCCCCCACTATTATTGTGTTACTGTCGATTTCCTCTTTTATAGCTGTTGGCAGTTGCCTTATGTATTGAGGTGCTCCTTTGTTGGGTGCATATATATTTATAA
>NC_041224.1:120225947-120270464 GCF_002837175.3 Physeter macrocephalus | reverse complement strand
AAGCCTGTGTCTTTTGGTTGGAGCATTTAATCCATTCACGTTTAAGGTAATCATCAATATGTATGTTCCTATTACCATTTTCTTAATTGTTTTGGGTTTGTTTTTGTAGGTCCTTTTCTTCTCTTGTGTTTCCCACTTAAAGAAGTTCCTTTAGAATTTGTTGTAGAGCTGGTTTGCTGGTGCTGAATTCTCTTAGCTTTTGCTTGGCTGTAGAGCTATTGATTTTTCCATTGAATCTGAATGAGATCCTTGCTGGATAGAGTAATCTTGGTTGTAGGTTCTTCCCTTTTATCACTTTAAATGTATCATGCCACTCCCTTCTGGCTTGTAGAGTTTCTGCTGAAAAATCAGCTGTTAACCTTATGGGAGTTCCCTTGTATGTTATTTGTCGTTTTTCCCTTGCTGCTTTCAATAATTTTTCTTTGTCTTTAATATTTGCCAGTTTGATTACTATCTGTCTCGGCATGTTTCTTCTTGGGTTTATCCTGTATGGGACTCTCTACCCTTCCTGGGCTTGGGTGGCTATTTCCTTTCCCATGTTAGGGAAGTTTTAGACTATAGTCTCTTCAAATATTTTCTCGAGTCCTTTCTCTCTCTCTTCTCCTTCTGGGACCCCTATAATGCGAATATTGTTGCATTTAATGTTGTCCCAGAGGTCTCTTAGGCTGTCTTCATTTATTTTCATTCTTTTTCTTTATTCTGTTCTGCAGCAGTGAATTCCACCATTCTGTCTTCCAGGTCACTTATCCGTTCTTCTGCCTCAGTTATTCTGCTATTGATTCCTTCTAGTGTAGTTTTCATTTCAGTTAATATATTCTTCATCTCTGTTTGTTTGTTCTTTATTTCTTCTTGGTCTTTGTTAAACATTTCTTGCATCTTCTCGATCTTTGCCTCCATTCGTTTTCTGAGGTCCTGGATCATCTTCAGTATCATTATTCTGAATTTTTTTTCTGGAAGGTTGCCTATCTCCACTTCATTTAGTTGTTTTTCTGGGGTTTTATCTTGTTCCTTCATCTGGTATATAGCCCTCTGACTTTTCATCTTGTCTGTCTTTCTGTGAATGTGGTTTTTGTTCCACAGGCTGCAGGACTGTAGTTCTTCTTGCTTCTGCTCTGCGCATTTTTTAAATTGGGTTGTTTTCTTGTTATTTAGTTATTTGAGTTCCTAGTATATTTTGGATATTAATCCCTTATCAGATAGTTTGCAGATATTTTCTTCCATTCTGGAGGTTGTTTTTTCACTCTGTTGATTTTTTCCTTTGCTATGCAAAGCCTTTTAGTTTGATGCAGTCCCATTTTTTATTTTTGCTTTTGTTGCCCGTGCTTAGGGGTTCATATCCAAAAAATCATTGCCCAGAGCTATGTCAAGAAGCTTTTTCCTATATTTTCTTCAAGTAGTTTTACAGTTTCAGGTCTTAAATTTAAATCTTTAATCCATTTTGAATTGATTTTTGTAAATGGTATGAGATCAGGGTCCAATTTCAGTCTTTTTCATGTTGGTATCCAGTTTTCTCATCACCATTTATTGAAGAGACTGTCCTTTCCTTTTTGCCTGTTCTTGGCACCTTTGTCAAAGATCAGGTAGTTGTAAATGTGTAGATTTATTTCTAGGCTCTCTATTCTATTCCATTGATGTACATATCTATTTTTATGCTGGTAGCATACTGTTTTGATTACTATACCTTTGTTGTATACTTTGAAATCAGGCAGAAGAGCAATGCCTCCAGCTTTGTTCTTGCTCAAGTTTACTTTGGCTAGTCAGGGTCTTTTGTGGTACTATATGAATTTTAGAATTGATTTTTCTAGTTTTGTAAAGAATGATATTGGAATTTTGATAGGGATTGAATTGAATCTGTAGATTGCTTTGGGTAGTATGAACATTTTAAACAGCTAATTCTAGATTGAAAGAAATTAGGAAAGAAATCTTTAAAATCTAAATTCCATTCTCGACTACATTGCTGTGATGTAGGAATGTTATCTAGGACTTAGAGACATTTTAGTAGGAAGCTGATGGAATAATATAATCATAGATATATAAGTGAGAAAAATGTACATTTAGACCCAAATTCTTTTGTGCTCTCTGCTATATTCTATGAAGAATGGGCTGTAACAGTCTCCAAAATTGCTAGAGTATCACACAAACATTTTTGAGACATATAGTAAACTGAAGAAGAAATATTTGTTCATGGCAGATGGCCTTAGAATTATTTTAAATGTTTAGCTAGATGTCCTGATTTCTCTTTAAGATTATTACTGAGGTTATTTTGGTGGGGAGTGGTTGGGTAGAATTTCAACACCTTGGGAGAAAAATTCAGATTAAATGGGTTTTTGTTGTTGTTGAAGAAACCATTAATTTTTCCATTTATCCCTTATCCCTTCATCCCCTCCCCACCCCCCGTTTTTTCCTGTAAGTCCTCTCCCCTCCATTCATCTTCCAAAAAGTAGGTGTGGATATTTTGAAAAGGAAGGCTCTTTCTTACATGCAATGAATTTTGCCCACAATGGGCTAATTGCCAAAGCAGTTGGCCACCTGTGGGAGTAATTAGTCACTTGTCAGTCGTTCTGAAGGTAGTCAATTGCAGTTGCAATTTATTATACGCACAGTTTTGCATCCACAAATAACCATGGCTGTTAAAACCACCCATGGAGAAAGAAAAGGTGGACAGAAACTTTAAAAAAGTTAGCATACTGCTTTACATTTATGAACGAGGCTTGGGTAACATTCAGCCCTATTCATTTTATCCCAATCCACAGAAACTGAAATTAGGGATACTGAAGAAAATGTATTCCAAAGTTGTCCTACTTGTAGGGGTGGACTGGAGATATGATCATGTTTTCTTTGTAACTTTACTTGATAAAGTAAAAAAATGATTCTTGATCAGTTATATTAAGATTTTAGCCTTCTATCGTACAGATGTATGTAATGTAAAATGAATCACTTTATGTGTAAGGTAAGCGTAACAAGAGCTTTGTTCTCATGGGTGAGCAGCAATGGGATAGCAGCCATTCTGGTTAACCATCGTGTGGTTAACTTGGTTTACTGTTATGATTACAGCTACAGAAGTTATTCTCCATTCTACTAATTAAATTTTATATATTTATCAATGCCTGCTATTATCAGTCATGATGCCAGGAAGTAAAGAGTATATAAAAAGATGAACAAAAGATAAATCAGGTAATTAATGTTTCTGTGTGTGTGTGTATGTTAGGAGCAGGAGAGTGAAAACTAGCATGTAAATATATCAGGATTCTCTTTGGTACAGGAAAAATAGAATCTCACCCAAGTTAACCTGAAACAATGAAGGATATTTCTTAGTATTTATTAGTTATTGAATTGAAATATTAAAAAATAGAGTGGGATAAATGTGAGACTTTTTTCCAGGAGCACAACACTATCACCCGAGGACCCAGATTCTTTGCATTTCTCTGCTCTGCTTTCCATAGTGCCTGCTTCATCCTGAGGCTGGTTCCCACCATGGCTCTTACAGAGAGGAACTGTTTTTCCCAGATGAACTGAGCAAATATCTCCTTGTGTGTCATTAACCCAGACTGAGTCATGTACTTGTTCCTAAATGAATCGGTGTGGCCAAGGGGATGGATGCACTAATTGACTTAAAGGCCAGTAGCCTAGTCCTAGAGACAACTCCTTTTAAACAGCATGAGTGGAAAACCTGAGACCTAGGTAGGTAGGCGGAGGAGGGAGATGGATGCTGGTAACAAAAACTGTACACTACAGCAAATAACAATAATTCAAGTGCTGCAATGAGGTAGGGGCACAGTACAGAATACTGTGTAAAGTGAGCTGGCTGTGGGTTGGCACTATTACTGCAGTAGTTATAGGTGTCATCAATGTTCATGTTCCTAGGATGCTAAAGAATAGAGTATATTTGAAGGACTTTGTAGGTTACCGTGTTATTAGGAATCCTGTGGTCACCTACTTTATCAGTTAGCTCATGGAAGCTTTGCTTGCCTTTTAGGCTACGACCCTTGTTTATGGAGAGAAAAAACTCTGAGACCTTCAGTAAGAAATCTGAAGGGAGAAAAAATGTATGAATGTATACACAGTTGATCCTCATTATTTGCAGATTTAGTATTTGTGAATTTGTCTACTTGCTAAAATTTATTTGGAACCTAAAAATCAGTACTCGTGGTACTTTCACGGTCATTTGCAGACATGTGCAGAGTGGTGAAAAATTTGAGTCATCTGAAGCCCACGTTCCCAGCTGGGGTCAAATGAGACGATGCTCTGCCTTCCTGTTTCAGCTCTCATGCTGTAAACATGTGTCCCTTTCACAGTCTATTTAGTGCCACGTTCTTCACATTTTTGTGCCTTTTGTTGGTGATTTCACTGTTTAAAATGGCCCCCAAGCGTAGTGCTGAAGTGCTGTCCAGTGTATCTAAATGCAAGAAGGCTGTGATGTGCCTTATGAGAAAATACATCTGTTAGATAAGCTGTGTTCAGGACTGAGTTATAATGCTGTTGATTGTGAGTTCAATATTAATAAATCAACTAGGTATTAAAATAAGGTGTCTTTAAACTGAGACACACATAAAATAATGTACTGATTGGTTGATGAAAAGGATGTGACCAGAGGCTCTCAGGAACTCAGCCTTCTTATTTCCCTAGGAGCAATGGGTTTGGTATTCACTAATTTGGTGTTCATAGTGACTTTATAGAATATAACTTCTGCAAGTAATGAGAATCGACTGTATATGTGTGACTGCATTCAAACAAATGAAGAAAATGTCTTGGTGCTATATCCAGGCAAGGATTCAACCACAGAATTCTAGTATGTAAAGGGATAAATGCTTTATTTTTAATTCTTGTTAGTTAAAAGGAAAGAGTTCAGAGTTTCTAAGTAGTCCATTTGAGGAGACATATCCAATCTATCTGCAAGTTACATTTCTCTCCACCTGTACTCTTCTACCTACCTCCTCTCTACCTTTTCTGAAGTGACTTACAGGCTTCAGCTGACTATAGCTTCAGCCTCATTCACAGGATGTAATAAACAATAACACATGATGAAATCTGCTGTCTTGTCAAAGACCACATTTGTTATCTTCCTCTCCCTAATGCCCCCAAACCAAATGTCACAAAACTTTGAGCTGCCCCAGGAGATCATGAGTTGAGACCCACTAAGTAAATCGTGATGGGTAGGGTGAGGAGGTGTCTTCTGCATCAAGGGCTGTGCTTGCATCATTCCATTTGACTTTTGTTTCGCTCAAGCTTGGGGCTGTGTTGCCAGCAGCAAGTATGCTGACTGAAAACTGTCACAACAGCGATCATTACAATCTGGGAGTTGAGTTTGACTAGAACATATGTCTTCAATTTTAATAGCTCAGCTTCCCAGATGCCCTAAAGGAGAATATTGCCTGAGAAGGAGCTTTTCATGTAAGAATAATTTGTGTTAAGTAGCTCAATGATCTGTTTGTTAGGTTAGAGCTGACAGTTTGTTTATATTTCTAAAGGGGTATGATGAATGGGGGAGAAGTTGATGCTAATTAGCCTAAATTGTTCCTAAGAATGTAGAGGGCTTTGCCAGTTTCATTGTTTCTGTTTCTTTGCACATTTTAAATAATTGAATGGAGCTCAGACCATTCATCATAATTTCAGGCAAGATGGAAATAAATGAATTTAGCACGGGTCTGCATGTGTAATGGAAGATGTCACTTTAAAGGGCAATTAGATAAGACATCAACTTGGGGCTAATGCAGACTAGTCTAATCCATTTGCATAAAAATATCAAACATGAACGTTTTCATTTACTCCATTAATTATCTCTGTCATCATAGGAGGATATAGTCCTTCTTTTTGAAAATCCATCTATGTCCATTAAAGAAGTAGTGCTGTGGTATAAAATTTGGGCTCAGGCTTCTGGACAAAAGATCTGTGGCCATCTCACTAAAAAAGTACACCCCCTCTCCCCCGCACCCCAATGTCATCAAATGCCTCTAAGAAACCTGTATGATGGTGGACTCAGTGCCTGGCCAGGTAGATAATGAAAAAGGCAGCAGAGAAACATTTTTGAAACTTGGGATTCATATAATGGTATGAATTCCCCAGTAAGAGCTAATGTACCAGTGGGGGAATATTTTCATTATTTCTCAAGAGTTCTCATATATTTATTTCTCATGTATGCTGGGTTACGTAGTGATATGATGCTAAGCCTATGACGTAACTTCCTATCTGAGTCGATCCAGCATTTCCTCTGGGTAATAAGGTTAACATAGATGGATTATTTTGTAAGAGTGTAGGAAAATATATATGTTTTGTTAACACACATTTTGAGAGTTAAAATAAGAAAAAATGAAACTAAATTTAGAAAAGCCTATGATTTTTTTCAACCTTTTAATCCTCATTGGAGGCCATTCTTTTTTAATTTATGCACATAAAATACCACAGGAAGAGATGGTATAAATTTGTGGACTGTGGAGAATGAGTGAACATTTTTGAATCAGGATCTTTAAAAGGGGTGAAATTTGAGTATGATTAAGTTAGGAAAAAGCCTCGCTTACGGCGGAAGTCGGAGACTCTGTATACATTATGGGCATGTCATGGCTTTTAAAAAGTTATGTTAGACTTCTATACAAATTGTGAAGGAATTTGTATAACCCCAAACTAAATTCTGTGTGGTTCTGAACTTTACAAAGTTGAAAAAAGAGAGAGGAATAATGCTGGTTATTATTCTGATCAGGGGCAAACCTTACTGTCGGTGGGCTAGTTGCTTGGACTGCCTGGGTGTTTTCTTGGTCACTAGTTTTCTCGGAAGGAAATGATCCTTGGGCTATGCTAGCCATGTTTGTGCATATATGCCCTATAATTGGCATTTATTAAGGAGACCTTCAGTTTGATGGATGACTGTCAGAGCTGACCCTGCTGGCTTTGAAGAGAGTTGACTTTGCCGAGTTTTGTTACATTAACTCATTAGAACTCTGCACTGCTTCAACCGGCTCTTTGTTTACTTTCTTATAATTAAGCTTTTTGAACAATTGATTTTCGGAGACTTGGCAGGGGCCCATTCCCAACTCGGAGACTTTGCCTGACAGAAAAGTATGCAAGAGAACAAATATTCAAAATAACCCGTGACTATTAAAAGTAAGGTTTTTGTACTCTCCTTAGTTAGCTGCCCAGTTAATGAATTGCTTTTAAACATAAAATGATTTATTAATTATCTTTATTTCGTTAACTGCATTATTCCTCTACTTAAAAAAAAAAGAGTCCTACAAAAGCAACAGCTGTAGAAATATTTTCAAACCAGGATATTTAAAATTAGAGCTTGTATGTATAATGATATTTTAGCAACAATGTAAGCAAATAATTAGGAAAACAAAAGGCCATCTGAATTTAAGGATACATTTTCAAGAGAAAAAATGCATTATACATGCATTTAAACATTTGATTGTGAATAACCAATACATCCAGTTGTGGTTTTACTTTTACAATATGAAAATCCCGAAAGCTGTGATGACACGTTTAAAGTTAAAACTGATATTTCACTTTCTCTTTTGAAACTCCAAAGAAAGTGCACATGAAAAAGCTGAAAACGAGGATCTTTTCCAATATGCGTTGGTGAGACGAACCGTATTTCCTCTAGGCTTGATGTCCCTCTCACACACTATCTGGAGAGGCACAGAATGGTGATGTGGTGTTTGGTGTGTGCATTTTGAAATATTTTCAGTTGATAACTATAAAAACTAAACACCTGAGGAGAAAGGATGTGCTTTTACGAAAAGCAAACATGGTTGGAGAGTGTTTGCACTAGGATTTCAGACTCACTCATGGTTGTCTTTTTTCGGACTTGTTATAACTAGTTGATGAGGTGATTATCTGTGAGGTCTGTTTACCAAAGATGGAGGCTTGATGAGTAGGTGCATTCATCACGTTGTCCCAATATCTAGATGAGTGAGAAAGGAAAATAAAGAATGAATGAGGAAGGAAAAATAAACAGCATCTATTTATGAAAATGAAGACCATGCTGGGTCATAATTTACAGGCAGCTCTCTAAGTAATGGGCTCTTAAAGTAATTTTATGGGAAGTGCTACTGTAAAACTGTACTAGGTCACTTGACTGGTGTTCACAGAAGGAGAGGGAAAATGAAACTTGGTTGTTTTCAGGTCACAGATAATTCAACTTTCCTTATTCTCTAAAAGGAACTTGAGTTAGCAGAAAATAGTTAGACTTCTTTGCCAATAAAGACAGCCTTTTAAGTTTAGTGATGAAGTTGATTCATTTGTATTTCATTCAGATGATGGAAGATAAAGTAATTGGCTCCCTTTTTGGTCCACGATGTTCAGTTAATGTATTCACAGTTATTACTAGATTAAAAAAATGAATTCACAGGTCAAAACTTCTTTTATTGTGAAGGAAACTGGCAGTCATCAAAAGAGCCATTAAAAACAGTTTAATGAGGAAATAAATATGTGACTTTAAGAAAAGCGTCTAGTCTAAACTTAGCAGGAGGGCCATGGATCCTTTTCCTATGAGGCTGCAACAGTATAAGAAAATAGTCTTGCATCTTTTAGGCTTCTGCATAAATTTTCACTTCAGAAAGTCATTACTTTAGCTGCACAAATAAAATATAATTTTACATGGAAAGCCTGAAGCTAAAGTAAAGTCTTCCTGCTAATTTTATATTAAAATGTGTGAAATTATGTTTTAAACTTTTACCTGATATATAAGTGGTAACTAAGACTTTAATTTTAAGTGCTTTTTCTTTCCAACCTAAAAACAATAACTAGCACTTATTGATGGTTCCTATGTAACAAGCCCAGTTCTAAGTACTCCACATGGTTATTAACATTTAGTCATCACAGCCCGTTGAGTTGGGTGCTATTATTATCTTCATTTTAAAGGTTATTAAACTGAGGTATAGAGAGGATAACTAACTTGGACAATGTCACACAGCTAGTAAACGGTAGATTGGGGATTTGAACAGAGGCATCCTGACTCCAGATTCAAGGCTCTTAACCACTCTGCAATGCAGTCCTTAGTTTGTTTAAGTAGTTGAAATCTATACATAAACATCTAAATTCACCAAATTTATTATTCAAAAGACTTTTGGAATGGTATTCCAAAGAATATTTCATTATGTTTAGAAAGCTTTTCTAGAAGGAATATTATGTTAATATACCTATGCACATAGTAATATCCTTTTTTCTTAACTTTCGTATCGTGGCATATGACTAACAAAAGGGTTACAGGCTTAACAGTGTGGTCAAATTTATACCACGTGTGGTTGTCGCATTTTGTGAGGGACAGGATTTGACCTATGGCCTACCCAAGCAGTTGTAATATTGAGCCATATCATAACAGCGTTCTGCATTGTTTTAAAACACAACCATTATTTTGAAAAGAAGATAAAGAAACAAGAGTAAAAAAAAAAAAAAAATTCTAGACTCCAAGAAGTAGTTTCTATAAAAATTTGTCAAGTTTTCAGAAGTGTTTTGAAGTCTGTTTAACAAAGTCCAGCAATATTTAGGTTCAATAAAGGAGGCTGGTTTTTGTCACTAGAGTGGAGTAATGAATTCTGGGATAATCTAAGCTGATTAAATGTTAAAAAATTATGGTTTTTTTTTGTAACTTTAAGAAAGCAACATTGCAAAGTTGAGTGAATTACAGCTCATAAACCTTGTTGAAGAGAATTCAAAGGTATAAAATGCAGTACGTAATTTTTTTTTGGATTTCAAACTCCTAGACAAAGAGATTTTGATTGGCCAGACATCTCTGAATTATCTAGCAGAATACAACGTCCATATAGGAAATACTCTGATGAGGAGACGGGTGAGAATCAACGTTTTCATCTCAAAGTGAAAAAACAGAAAGTGTGCACAAAGATAAAACTTATTTGAAGAAATGTAAGCAGTAGATAAAATTTTTAGTGTTTATTTATTCACCAAAACTGATTGAATGTGTTCTGTGGATTGAGTATACAGGAGTGAGCAAGACAGAGGGGCACTAACGTTCTAGCAAAGGAGAAAGGAATAAACAAGTATTATAATGTCAGATAATCATAAGAGTTATAAAGAATGTAAAGCTGAGTAAGGGGATAGAAAGTGATGTCATTTGGGGACATGGAGTGGCTTCTATTTTAAATAGAGTGGTTAGGGAAGGCTTCCCTGAGATTCCTTTTGAACAAAAATCTAAATAATACAGAGCAACAGTGGCATTTCTAGTATATTTGTCACCTGGGATAAATAATTTAACATTTCTCTCCTCTTTAGACAAAATTGTTTTTAGTAATATTCATGCAATGAAAGAATGATAATAATGGCCAGAAAAAAACAACAATGAAAAAAAGTTACTGAACTTCATGTATTATCATGCCAGTAACAAAATTATTTTAAAAAATAGAATAAACATACTGTACAAAAAAGGGGGTGGAAGTAATGGATTAGTACTTTTTATCACGTCATTTTTTAATTAAAAGGGAAAAGTAACATACATCATATGTGGTTTGCACTGTTTCACTATTTTAAATCTTTTTTTTTTGAACAGCTTTATTGAGATACACATGCTATAAAATTCTCCTATTTAAATTGTATAATTCAGTGGTTTTTAGTAAACACATAGAGTTGCGCAGTTATCATTACAATCAATTTTAGAACATTTTCATCACCCCAAAAGAAAAACCCCATACTCTTTATCAATCACCTCTTGTTTCCCCATACCACCATTCCTTCCCCCCAGTGCTAGGAAATGACGGATCCTCTTTCTGGTTCTATAGATTTGCTTGTTTTGGACATTTCATATAAATGGAATCATAGATACGTTCTCATTTGTGCTCAGTTTCTTTTATTTATTTATTTATTATTTTTTTATTTTTTTTTTTGCTTTGCTGTGTTGGGTCTTCGTTCCTGTGCGAGGGCTTTCTCTAGTTGAGGCGAGCGGGGGCCACTCTTCATCGCGGTGCGCAGGCCTCTCACTGTCGTGGCCTCTCTTGTTGCGGAGCACAGGCTCCGGACGCGCAGTCTCAGTAGTTGTGGCACATGGGGCTTAGTTGCTCTGCGGCATGTGGGATCCTCCCAGACCAGGGCTCGAACCCGTGTCCCCTGCATTGGCAGGCAGGCTCTCAACCACTGCGCCACCAGGGAAGCCCCCCATGCATCATGTTTTTAATGTTCATCTGTGTCATAGCATTTATCAGTACTTCATTTCTTTATTGCTGAATAATATTCCGTTGCATGGATATACCATATTTTATTTATCTGTTCATCAGTTGGTGGACATTTGGGTTGTTTCCAGTTTTTCTATTATGAATAATGCTGTTATGAACACTTATGTGCAAGGTTTTATTTGAACATATGTTTATATTTTGGGGGGTATATTCCTAGCAGTGCCATTACCAGGTCATATGGCAATTCTATGTTAAATCTTTTGAAGAACCGTCAGACTGTTTTCCAAAGTGACTGTATCTATTTTACATCCCCAGCTGTAATGTATGAAGGGTCTAACTTCTCCAACACTCCTTGCCAATGCATGTTATTATCTAAAATTTTGATTCTGTCCATCTTTGTGGGTGTGAGGTGGTAGTTTATGGTGATTTTGATTTGCATTTCCCTGATGGCTAATGATGCTAAACATCTTTTCATTTTCTTTTTGTCTATGTGTATGTTTTCTTTGCCCATTAAAAATTTTTAAAAATTTATTTAAAAAAAATTTGATATAAATTTAAAGGTTTCTTTCCATTTATAGTTATTACAGAATATTAGCTATATTCCCCATGTCGTACAACACATCCTAGAGCCTATCTTATATCCAATAGTTTGTACCTTTTACCTCCCACTCCTATATTGCCCCCTCCCCACACTGGTAACCACTAGTTTGTTTTCTATATGTGTGAGTCTGCTTCTTTTTTATTATATTCACTAGTTTGTTGTATTTTTTAGATTCCACACATAAGTGATATCATATAGTATTTGTCTTTCTCTGTCTGACTTATTTCACTTAGCATAATACCCTCCAAGTCCATCCATGTTGCAATGAATGGCTAAATTTTGTTCTTTTTTTATGGCTGAGTAGTATTCCATTGCATATGTATACTGCATCTTTATCCATTCGTCTGTTGATGGACACTTTGGTTGCTTCCATATCTTGGCAATTGTAAATAATACTGCTATGAACATTTGGGATGCATGTATCTTTTTGAATTGGTGTTTTTGCTTTTTTTGGATATATACCCAGGAGTGGAATTGCTGGGTCATCTGGTAGTTATATTTTTAGTTTTTTGAGAAACCTCCATAGAAAAAGAACTGTTTTCCACAGTTCTTTGCCCATTTTTAGTTGCTTTGTCTTTTTATTATTTAGTTGTAAGAATTCTTTATATATTCTAGATATGTCCTTTATTAGATTTATGATTTGCGAATATTTTCTCACGTGCTATGGGTTGTCTTTTCATTTTCTTTTGTCTTTTTTTTCTTTTTCTTTTTCTTTTTGGCTGTTTCGGGTCTTAGTTGCAGTATGTGGGATCTTTCGTTGCGGCATGTGGGCTTCTCTCTAGTTGTGCGTGGGCTCCAGAACGCATGGACTCAGTAGTTGTGGGGTGTGGGCTCTCTAGTTGTGGCGCACGGGCTCCAGAGTGTGCGGGCTCAGTAGTTGTGGCACATGGGCTCTCTAGTTGTGGCATGCAGGCTCAGTGGTTGTGGCACGTGGGCTTAGTTGCCCCCTAGCATGTGGTATTTTAGTTCACTGACCAGTGATGGAATACACGTCCCCTGCATTGGAAGGCGGATTCTTAACCACTGGACCAGCAGGGAAGGCCCATCTTTTCATTTTCTTGATGGTTTCAGTTGAAGCACAAAAGTTTTTAATTTTGATAAAGTCCAATTTCTATTTTTCTTTTGTTGTTTGTGCTGTTGGTATTATCTAAAAACTATGGCCTAATCCAAGATCACAAAGATTTACATCTATTTCTTTTTCTAAAAGTCTTATAGTTTCAGGTCTTGCATTTGGGTCTTTGGTACATTTTGAGTTGATATGAGATGGGGGTCCAACTTTATTCTTTTGCATGTGGATATCCAGTTGTCCTAACACCATGTGTTGAAAAGACTTCTTCCCCTATTGAATTGTTTTGGCAATTTTGTTGAAAATTAATTGATTGTAAACGTGAGCATTTATTTCTGGACTCTCAATTATATTCCACTGACATATGTGACTGTCTTTATGCCAGTACCACACTGCCTTGATTACTGTATCTTTGCAGTGAGTTTTTAAGTTGAGAAATGTGATCTTCCAACTGTTCTTCTTTTTGAAGACTGTTTTGGCTGCTCTGGCCCCCTTGAATTTCCCTATGTTTAAAATCTTAACTACAAATCAAAATTCCAAGAAGTCAAATAAGATGACAGAATTGAAGTAAGTCAAGTTCTATGTCTTCATCTTTACAGTCACTTCCACAATTTATTTCAAATCTACTGTTTAAATTAAGAAATATGTAGTACAAACAAACAAATGTTTGTATTAACAAACATTAAAAGTATGTAGTTACTACAAATACGCAGTAACATACAAAGGGGTTGTGTAGTAACACATAGTTTATCCCAAATAAACTATGACTATTCTGAAACTGTTGGGAGTTTTCTGTTCAGATGAATGCAAGCTGAATATCTGTGTTTGTGTCTGTTGGGGGCCACCTCTATACCTGAGAGTTCTCCATATTAACTTCTCTGTAGAATACAATGTTTATTAAAGGACAAGTAACAAAATATTTTGGGTGGGAGCAGTATTTTATCACTAACATTGTTTAAAATCGCTGGTGCATGGTGATAAATAAAAGGTAGACTGACTTTTAGTTGGCTTTACTGTTGTTTTAAAATTCTCAAAATTGCCTGTATGCTGTGCTCCACCAGCCCACACTTGGGATGCTACTGAGGAGGAGCAAATCATTCTGAGATCTAGAGGAAGAGCTGCCCTGGAAGGGGGAACAGAAATGTTAAGGCCTTGAATGAGTTTGAGATCTTTAAGGAACTGAAAGAAGGCCATTATTGTAGCTAAAGAATAGAAGTGGGGGGTGAGTGGTAGGGCATGTGAGGTTGGAAAGACTGGCAGCCGGGGAAAGTAGTATCTTATTGCTGGGACTACCATGTGACTTGTGGTCCGACCTGTAGCCCTTCTGAGAGTGAAAGAGGCCACTGTTAATTATATCATGACTACTGTTAATTAATGGGATTTTCGACTTGGTTTGAATTTCAGATTTCTTGGCTACCAACAGGGTGAGCTTGGCAAGTTAAATATTCTTTCCATAGCTCTTTTCTTCATCTGGTAAAATAAGGATTATAATAATCCCTGCTTCATATGAGTGTTGTGAAGAGTTAATGGGATAAAGCACTTGCATTGTGTCTAGCAGTATGATAGGCACTTGGCATATGTTATTATTATAGTTAGGAAGAAGATAATTCTCATTAGATAAAACTATGAACGTGTTTTAGGTGATGCATTGTGAATCAGCTCTAGAATTATATACCTACAACTGTATACCCTAGAACAGTGTATCAGTGCCTGGCATGTAGCAGGCTCTTAATACTTGTTGACTGAATAAACGAATTTTGAATCCACTTAATAGTACTGTGTGGACTGAAAGAATGATTTCCATCCTATTACACCTCTTTTACTCTTAGAGCCTACCTTACCTGCTGATAAGTGTAAGAATAAGAAACATAAGCATAAGAAAATCCTGCCTCACAGCTGCAAACAATTTGATGTATTAAGCCAGTTAGGATAGATTTAAACTTGAAATTGACGAGACAGTTACATTGGGAGTTTCCTGGTGTTTGGGTATACAGTGAACTTTAAACTTATTATACTGTCTATCTTCAAATAGAGGTAGTTGTAGAATTATATACTTTAAAATTAGTTTTATTTGGGTTGTTGTGCCGAATTATTGCTGAGTTAAACACAGAGTTACAAAATGCACTTTATTCACTACCATGGAAGAAATACTTCAAAAAATGACAACCCTAATTTCTATAGGAAAAATAATAGACCAAATTACTGTAAAGAGAGGCCTACAGAATGGGACCTACTAATATCAGATATGAATGGTTTCTGTTTTGTCCAGTGGCTGTGTGTTTGCCACAGCACGAAGTAGATACTTGAGTGTGGGTGGGGAAAGGAAGAAGGAAGGGAACTAAAATTTTTGAATACCTATTATGGGCTAGGTACTTATGTGCTAGGAGATATGCATGTACTAATTTGTGGCTCAGAACCATCATGCGAGGTAGGTATCATCACTCTCTTTTCATTTCTGAGGACTGAAGCTTTAAAAAGACAAAAAAGAGAAATAAGTGGGCCAAATTTCTTGTCCAGCTGTCCCTATAAAACCCATTCTCTTTTTTACTACTACCTTTGGAAAGGACACTTATATAGAAAGTCGCTATGTGGTTTTCCAGAAAAGTTGCTGCATTGTCGTAGTTTCCTGGCTCGTTACTAACAACCTTAGATACTGAAGAGATTCTAGTATGGTAATTGAATAGGATTATTCTTGCTAAGCCTTTATGTTTAGCCAGAGTTGATCTAATTCATTCCATAGTTTTCTATATAATATCTTACTTTATATAATTTACAATGCTGGGATTTGAAGCATCTGTAGTTGAAGTACAGAATTAAGGAGACCACTGAAAATGTTTTAATTTTTAATTGTTACTATATTTCATCACATAAGCAATATAGTTACAAAACTGTTAAGCCCGTAATGATTTTGGCTTCATAATGTAGTCTTCTATCAGTAAGTCTTAAGAATAAATAAGACAATAAGAAATCCCTGTTTGATGTAACACTTGGGAGACAGGGACCATTTATTTGGAGTTGGTCATATTGATAGACAGCAGCAAGGAACAGAACTTTATAAGTGGACTGAGTGCTGGTGGTAAGGCAAGACCACTGCAGGTGGCATGCCTTTTGTTTGGATCATGTCTTCTGACCCAACTTTGGCACAATTGTGTCATTTTCCACGTTGTATCACTAACATTGCATCTTCTGTCAGTTAAACTATCGTAAGAGGTTATAGCTGATGTTTTATCTAACATCAGGAGAAAACATACCCAAGGGTTAGAGAGAGTTAAAATGGCCCTTAAAAAAAAACTCTTCTAATTTAGGTATCATTGTAATGCCTGTATAAACCCATGATTTTTCTCATGTTCTCAAGGTTAAAAAAGTTCACAAAAGCACCTTACTGGCAACATGGTCAGGGTCTCAGTGTGTCATTGGTAGTTACTATCAATTAGACTCTGGGGATGGGTAAAATATTCCTCCAGCTTAATAGCATCTTGAATAACCCCCCACCTTTCTCTAAACTAGGTGACAGGATGAAGGAGAATAAATAGAGGTAGTAAATAATCATTTAACAACTTTATTTGTTTATTTTACTCACAACTTTTGGATTAGCCAAAGGCAAGCATGTCGTTGGGTCTGGCTAAGCTTAGATGACCCTGCTACTATCCTGTTAACTAGGCAAAATGTGGGGCAAGTGATGCCTATAAATTCTATGAGATGTCTTGATTATGGAGCATCCTGAATCTTAATTTCTATCTGGGATGGCTCATACTTCCTCTGTGGTGAATGAACCAGTCACTGATAAGTATATAGCAGGTCATGTGACCTGTTGTGCCAGTAAAGAAAGAAATATATACATAAGTACATTCATTTGTTCAAAGAGTATTTATTAAATACCTCCCAAGTACCAGGTGCTGAGTAGTAATTAATAAGACAAACGTGGTCCCTGTCCTCATGGAGAGTACAGTAATGTGGAAGAGACACGCACACAATTAAATAGTATGTGATGAGTACTGCACTAGAAGTTTGGGTATTTTACAAGCACAGCTGGGACCTTAATCTATTTTAGATCAAAGAAGTGTGTCCCTAAGAAATTGACATTTGGGTTAAGGATAGACAGTGAGAACTGCATGTTCCAACTGAAAGCATGGCAGGTTCTAGGGACTAAGAGATGCTCAGTGTGACTGGAAGGGGAAGTGAAACCTCATCAGTGGAGAAGTAGGCATAGGCTAGACAGTAAGAGTCTTTCAAGTTAAGATGTTTAGACTTGACTGGAAGGATAATGAGAAATTATTGATGGATTTTACATCTGGTGTGTCATGATCAGATTTGTGTTTGATGAGGATCATTTCAAGAAGGATTACTCCGAGGGCTGTGGGGAGGGTAAATGAATTGGATAGGAGTAAGATTAGTGGTAAGGAGACTGGTTAGGATGCTGTTTCAGGAAAATTCGTCAGAGATAACAATGACTTAGGGTGACGGTGGAGTAGGAGATAAAAGATATTAAAGTGATATTGGGGAGGCAGATTGACGGGATGTAGTCATTAGTTAGATGAGATAGAAGAGTCAAAGAGATCCTTGGATTAATTATTTGGGCTACCTGGGTGGACACTAAAGACAAGGAATGCAGAGGAAAACTTAGAGAAGAAAGAAGGGCAGTCAGTTCACTTCTGAACGTGATGCACTGGAGGGCTTATGAGTTACCAAGTAGGCTGTTGTTCATTAGGCAGTTAGATAAGTGGGTCCAAAGAGCAGCAGATCTGGACTGAGATGAAATATGAGGGTGACCAGTACATGGATGCTAACTGAGGCTCTGCAAGTCAATGCAGTTACTCAAAGTGCCTGGAATGAGAACAATAGAGTGCCTGTGACTGAGCCCTCAGAGAAACACTGACATTGAAAGGATCTTTTTCAAAGTGATGATGTAAAGATAATATTAGATGAAAACATCTTAAAAATGTTTTTAAAGAAAAGAGGAAGGCTTGCAAGCCTGAGAGTTTCCTTTCTTTTTCAGAACTGATTTCCCGTTTACTTGCACCTCAAGTGAAGTTATACAAATTCCACATCAGAGTCTCTTTCTGTTGTGGTTAAATTGATTCTTGAGCACAAACCATTTTAAAACATGCAATGAAAAAAACAGGGAATAAAGGAAAACCAAAGCATCAAATTATCCATGGCTAAAACTTTTGAATTTAGCGCATAATCAAAGCAACCATAAAAAGCAGTGTTGCCAATATTCAGTGAGGGCCAAAGAAGGACCTTTCCTTCTTTGAAAAGGAAAAAGACCTTTCCCTCTCTTCACTGCTGACTTGCAGTATCTTTCCATTTTTGAAATCCTTTAGAGATTTGGATCTCTTTGTATTCTCTCCCATCTTGATCTCACAGGTGTGTGGCAGAAACCAAGAATAATGGCTCCCAACTTGCTCTTTAACTGCTTGTAAAGGACCTTTGAGTAATTGGCAAAGCCACTCTTTTTTTATGTGGACAAACCCATGTCCACAAAACTTTGATTTTTGGTAAGATTGTAGTGGAACTCTTCCTCCTTCTTAAACACATGGTGGACCTATTCCTTATCCTGACATATCATCCAACTTTGTTTCTGTTTCCCCCCCTGGGGAAGATAATGTGGTTTACATTCTTTCAGAAGTCTTGGACACCAAGAATGTTGAGGTCAGCCCAACTGGGGAAGTGAAGGAAAGAATGTCAGCTAACCCAGCGGTGAAACCTCAGGAGTGTGCTCCATAAAGCCCATTTCTCCCTGTTTTTCTTTTTTCCCTTTTGTATATTAACCACAAATAACCCATAGCCTTTAAATCAGCTTCACAAGAAGCCACCAATAAATGTTTAAGCCATCTCAACAAGGTTTCCAAGAAAGTCTTGAATGAAATTGTGTTTGTATGATGAGCAATGTATCAGCTTTCTTTTTTTTTTTACCCACGGTCTCCTGTTGATGCAAAATTTACTGAAATCTCAAATTTTAAGAAATCAGGAAATGTAGCAGAAGGAATGGTTGTATTTCTCTAAAGTCACTACTTTTAAATGAAATAAATGAATGCTTAGTTGGACAGGGAAAGGTCAAGGAATGAGAGACTTACACACCCTCCAAAATAATTGGATATTAGTGTGTTTTATGGGCAGCTGTCACTGAGTACAGAGAAATATCTTTCCTTCAGAAATTTAGAAAATATTTCTAAAATGTCTTTGGATTTAAGTTCTTTTAATTTGGGAAGAAGGAAAGCAAAGCCCGATGGAGTAGATTAACATTGAGGGTGTTGTTCTCGGCAGATTTTAGTGGCTTTTTTTTTTGGTCAAAACCTGTATATTTAACTGAATATTACATTAATACTTTCATTTAGATTTGGGCAAAACACACAAACATACTCAAATATACACACATACGTAAAAGTACTTTCTTTTCCTTTA
The DNA here is from genome assembly GCF_002837175.3 of Physeter macrocephalus. Taxonomy (NCBI): domain Eukaryota; kingdom Metazoa; phylum Chordata; class Mammalia; order Artiodactyla; family Physeteridae; genus Physeter; species Physeter macrocephalus. The sequence continues at coordinate 120,251,278 of NC_041224.1, read as the reverse complement.
GGAAATATTTTTAATACTATCCAGCAAAGATTATGAATGGCATGTAAATAACCAGTGTTGGATGGTATGAGAAAGAATAATACCAGGTTTTGAGCATTTTTATAGAGGGATCTGCTCCTTGTACACCTGGTCTTTCTTCTGAGGCATATTTCCATGTACTGTGTTACATGTTCTAAAATTCCTTTGTTATTCATTCCACAGAAATTTCCACGGGTTCATAGATTGTGCCTGGGTGTGTAATGTAGTGTGAAGATAGTCAAGTAAAGGAATAGACAAAGGGAAAGCAAAGTAATTCACTTGAAAAACACAGACCTTTACAATGCTGAAAAGTAAGTAAAAGCAGATGTTGTAAAGTTTAGAAAATCAAGACATTATTTTCCTGTTTCCATTGAATTTTTTCTAAACACATTATAAATAAGCTTTGAAGTAATACAAAGTCCTCTGTTTGTTTTGCTGATAGCATCTTTTGTAAAAAACTTTATCACTGCTTGTTTAAGTTATAGACTAAATGAATTCTCAGTTGGTGAAAGAACTGACTGTATCTCCTGGCAAATACAATGCTGCAATGCTGAAATTACTTACAATGTCTGAGTCACTTAGATATATTGTTGATTAGATCTTTGAGGTTTAATGTTAAACAGCTCAGATATGTTGCTATCAGAGTACAAACATGGAACCCCAATATTTCATTATTCATACAATTTACATTTAATTTTATATTTTATGGAGACTTTATTTTACTCTGTAATAGAGAGAACCTACTCTATGAATCTTTGGAATTATTCTGAAGAAGGTGGGCTAGGAATTTGAAAATAAGACTATTTATGCCACTCTCCTCCCTTCTACTATTCTCTAATGCAGGCTCTTATTCAACTTTTAAAAGTCTTACAATGTGGTCTCTAGATATGAAGGCCATTTCAAATGAACTGTCATTTTTCAGATTTGCTTCTAAAACTTAATACCTAAAAGAGCCCAGGGGATAGCTCATTGCCAGAGCAAGGTGTTTGCCAGATCAGGGAAGTTCCAGGACAGGTGCCCATCTTCACACGCTCCTGCTGGCCCTCATCATTTGGAGTCACTGAATGTCTTCCAGCTGTTAGAGAATGTCCCAGGCTCAAAACAGCATCCCTGCTGAGGATATTTTCAGGGTCTCAACCAATTCTGAAACTGACTGGCTGCTAAAATATGGAACGAGGGAAATCAGTTTCTATCAACAACATAGACCGTCATCTGTCTGTTATTACGCATTCAGCTGGGTCACATATGACTCAATAATCAAATTACCACCCTATATATCTTAAATCTGTACGTTCATTTGACCACCATATGGACATGGGAAAACAAAAATAATTTAGGCTGTTCTCTTTATTTTGATTCTTTTAAATGTGTTCTCTCTGTATATATAAGTAAAATGCCTGTAAAATTTTGAAAATTATATAATGTAAAAAGCTAAAATCTCCAGTGGTGGCCTCCCCTCCTCCCCATCACTTGACATGTATTATTAACAGTTTGGTATGTATCAACCACTTAATCATTAATGGAACTTTCTATTGTTAATACTTTACTAATGCAATTTTGGGCTTTTAAAATTAATTTAAGTGGAAAATTATCTGGATCAATCAATAAAAAAACTTCAAAGGTAGATAAAATTTAAGGGGGAAAAATAAAACAATTTTTGTTTGTTTTGTTTTGTTATTTATGCTTCAACTTTTTTCAAGAAGCATTTGAAACAGCTTACAATACAAACTAGGGCAAAGGAAAATACAGCCAATAACCCATTCATAAAGTATGAATTAGAGAAAGAAAGGAGAAATATTCAGAGAAGAGGGGAATGTTAAGTCAAGAAGTTGGAGTGGTAGAAAGCTGTACTGTTTGATAAAAAACATTGTACAAGGTTTCAAAGTGGTCTTCCCAGTTCTTACTGGGATGCAAAAGGAAACCAGTTCCTTTGAGAATAATTTGCATAGGAATCCATCTATGGTCAAAACATGATCCTCACAGGGTCTATGTGATTAACAATGCTGCTTTCAGGTAGGGACAATGCCTCACAGAACTTTGTGTTTCTAGGACCTAGCACCATGCTGTCCAATAGCAGACCCTAAACACATTTTATGCAATATTAAATGAATGAAGCAGTGAATGAAGCATTGAGAGAGTGACCACAGTACTTGTTAGCAGTTTATTTATAATGCATATGTGTTCCACCTATGATTGTTCTTTGTTATTGTCTCATCACCCATTAAATTCAAAAGCATAATTAATGTTCAGTGCATTCTTTGTTTTTTAAACAAGTATTATCGAGTGCCTAGTGGCACAGTTTTAGGAGCTGTAAATACTGAACTGTTTAAGACAGTTTGTGCTCTCACAGAGCTTGTAATCAAGTGGGGCAGATAGATAAGTAAAATTTAAAAAACGGCTACAATGTAGATAATCAAATAGATAAGTTCAGGATGCTGTGAGAGCCCATAGGAAGAATTGCTAATACAGACCAAGGAAATGGGAGAGTCAAAATTCTTTACAGGCAAAACAGTATTGCAGGATGTGTACAGAGAGACATGGTTGAGGTATAGCTTCCTTGTGATCTGGCCTAAAGTAAGGATAACACTTGAGCGCTTGAGTAGTTAACATATACCATCCTCTTGACTATCAGATGTTTCAGGGAGGATTTGACAGTAACAGAATGGTTAAAGTTCTTTTAATTCTTCAAAATTGAGATTATTGGCAAGTATCTGAGGAAGAGATATCCTTCACTTTAGACTGAAGGACAGAGCCACATGAAGCATTAGGTAACATGTATTGTAAACTCTGATGTCTCCATTAGGTCTCAGCAGGAAATGGCTGAGATTATGCCTTAAAAGGCATAATTGAAGAGAGATTAATAGAAGAACTATTGAAAAAGTTGGGTACATTTAAGGAACCAACAGGGGAGAGTGCAGCACCAGGGCCTGGCAACGGTGGGAAACCATTACCAGCCCTGGCCATAGCTGAAGCAGGAGGAGAAGGCTGCCTTAGAGGATCTGTGGCCTTAACCAACAGAAACAATTCTAAGCCAGGTTTGGAGAGGAGAGAGCTGGGGAAAGAAATATTCAACCCTCTCTCCCCTCTTGCCTTTGAATTCTTGTAGGTACCTCCCTTTGGTCGAACCTAACTGGATGCCAGAAGGCAAAAAGGGAGTACAGTTGATGCAGTCCTTAGAAATTAGCCTCCTGGGAAAAAGGTGGAGAAGAGAGGATGTAGAGGGGCAAATGAAGAATATCTAGCGTAACTGAGGATCCTGATTTCTAATGGAGAGCTGTCCAATTTCATTCAATAATGGATATAAAGTATATGTTAGGAAATACAGAAAACATTGATTTCAACCCTAGAAAAGAGTACCAAATCATTAGAAACAACCGTCTTTGTTGTAGAAAACACTTTTTCTTTTTGATGCGTTTGAGATATTTTATTGTTGGCAATGCTACAGAAAATATTAAAGATTGATCCATTAAGTATTAAGTTGTCTTTGGAGTAATATTTCTTTCTTCTTTCCTTTTTTTCTAAAGTAAGATGCTGCCTGACTGATTTGGACAGAGGTGAACTTTCCTTATTTTCTAAAGTAAGATGCTGCCTGACTGATTTGGACAGAGGTGAACTGGGGAGATAAGGAGACTGGTTCTCAAGAGAATTGAAGAGTAGATTCTGAGCCTCTTTCTAGAGCTTTCTGGGGATTTTGTATCTCAGATGCGCAAAGGGTGTTTTTTTTTTTTTATGTAGAAGAAAGGCAGGAGGTGATTTGGACACTACAGATGTGTTTCAAGAGTATATAAGTCTAGAGAAACGATTAAGTTCCATGGTCAACCAATGATTGATGTGTTCCCGGGAGGCCATCCTGGGTTATGCTCAAATCAGACAGGTCAGCACTTTATCTTGAACTGATGCCAGAGTGCACAGTAACAGAGCATTTAACCTGGACACTAAGAGATCCTGTTGGCTTCAGGAACAATGCCAGGAGAGAGCCTGAGTAGCAGGGGCAGGCTGTACAGAATCAACCTGGGAACCAAGCTCAAGGGTAATGCCTTGTCCCAGGACTAAGCTGTCACATAAGTGTATATGTTTTTTATTATTATTGTTATTATTTTTGGTATTGAAAGACAATATATCTGATAGTGACTGTGCTTTCTACACATGCATGTGTGACTGAAAGGACTACTTCATAAGCAGTGGTTCTTTTAAGCCTGCTAGACAGTCTCCTGACTTCTTATTTTAAGTGATATTTCCAGAAGCTGTTCTCCTTATGACTCTTGCTCTTTGGTTTGCAGTCAACCAGAAGCCTTACCTCAAGTAAAACCCTGCTTGTCCCCTACTTCTGACTGAGTGTGGGAGGCTGCTGACAGTGATGCAATTTCCCAAAATTCACCAATTTGAAGCTGCCTTTAGGACAGCCTGTGGAAATCAGAGCATGGGGCCTGGATGAAGAGTGTTCTCAGAATTTGGGATTGGTCTGAGAAAAATGTGAAAATGAAAATACTGTATTTCACAGATATCAACATACATTCCCCTCTACACTTTAACATCTCTGAAACCCGGGTGTATTTTATAATTGCATTTTCCTGCTGCCGCATAAAACAATGGTGCATTCGATGATTGATGGACTCTTAGAGTCTTTGAGAAACTGAACCTTGAAAGGATGTTTGTAAAAATAATTTGGGTATTTCTCTATCTTGAGTGACTGGAATGTATCTCTGGTACTAGAATATAACCCAAAAAGGCAGAAACCTAGTTAATTACTAGTAACCTAGTAATAATTTTGTAATGATTACCAAAAATACTGAATTAAGAAACATTCTAAAGCTGCATTCTGACTCAGAGTCTGTTCCATTTATGAGGACTTTAACGAGTAGGGGATAGAAAGATGGCTGAATGTGAGCCAGGCATTTATCTTCTTTCGTATAAAGTAATTGGAAAGGAATTGTCTACCTGGAGTTTATATTTAAAAGGGAGTTGGAAATTGCTAACTTATAACTGTTTGTCTGGCATTGTCCAGGTCTCTGAAAAATAGTATCTGATGGACACAAGTTGTCTGTATCACTGTAATGATAGTGATATATTCTGCAGTAGGATTAATTTAGCATACTTTTTCATTTTCATCAATACCATGTAAACATCTTTGCTTTTATTCTATACTTGCCAAGAAACCTTCTGAATTAGCTTTCCAGGGGATTTATGCCCTTGAAGATCTATTGGATGTTTTATAAGTGGGTAATCACTTTGGAATGTGGCTTAATATGAGCACAAATGGGCAAATATCCTAGTATCTTTCTTCTTTCTCTTTTGTATGGTCACTGTACTTTAGCTTGTCTTATAAAATTATTTGAAAATTGTGCTTTCAAGGAAACTCTTGCTGTTTCAGAGCCTTGTGTGAAGAGGCCTTATTCTGGACAAATTGATGTGACAGCTTGTCCAGTGAGGAAGGCAGCCCAGAATTAAGAGGAGGTGAACCTGACAAGGGCAACTTGCTTCTCACCTCTGCACCCTATCTTCACTGACAAACACCATTTCACCCAAAGCCCTTCTTGAGTCCAGTGTGGTGGTATGTGGTGATTCCACAAGTGTCTTAATCATTTCCAGGCGTGCTTATAAATTGTTTTAGAATAAACAGTCTCTCTTTGTACCTCATTATGCACTGTACCAGGAACATGGTGTGCAATTCTGGTCAGCAACCCTCAACGAAGACATGATTAAAGTGAGCGGGTACAGAGAAAGTTAACTAACATGGGCGAAAGAGTAGGCTTCTATATTGATTAATTAGCTTAAATTGGTGAATTCATTCACTAAATATTTTTCTGCATGTAGCATAAAAGGAGGAGGGCTCTATTTACAAAGGAAGAAGGTTGAGATAGAGGATATGATTAAAATCTATAAAATTATGAAAGCTGTGCTTTCTCATTTATTCAATTCTGGTATACTAGAACTCAGAGCACTTTCAGAAACTTAAAAGAGGTCTACAATGAGTAGAAACTCGTGGAAAGCATTATCTGAGGAGGTGGTACAGATTGAAAATATAAACAGATTTATTAAAAGTTTAGATAAGCTCATGAATAACAGATTGGGGAAACAATGACACTTTGGGGTATGTCCACAACTCTTGAAGGAGATCAGACATACTCTTCTATTATATGTCCCTTGGTATGCCCACCAGAGAAGGAATATCATGCTGAATGGGCCGTGGGGAAGATATATACTACAGTTGGATTAGGCAGGTAAGACAACTGCAAAAATGTGGGAAAAACTGGACTCATTAAATTATCCAGGTTCCAAAGACATGTAAATAAAATAACCGCATGTGAATTCTAGGGCGTTAGTGGTGGAAAGCCTCTGTGAAAGAGTGTACTTTGTACACTAGGAGCATCTGATCTTTGTTATCAGAGGAGCGAACAATAATGTGCATATGTTGGACACAGGCAGAATTAGGGAACATGTAACCTTCTGTTTCATAGACCACCATGTTGCTTGTGTCAAGCCTGTTTCTGCAGAGAACCAAGGTTTTGTCTGCAATTAATGCATAATAAATGAGACCCAGCCATATATATAAAAAAAGAAATGAAAATTTCCTTTAAGCTATATCCTTTTAAAATGTTCCTGGAAGGGGGCCTCTATTCTTTTATTTAAAACAAAACTGGAAATGTGGTAGAAATATTTTTGTAGTAATTTTTTTGCAAATAAATTTTATTGGCCTTCTTTGTTGTCTTTCCCAGTATGAATTAGTTCCTTACATGATTTACTTCTGTTTTCAACAAAGAAGGCTGAAACTAATTTAAATTAAAACAGCCTGCAGTTCTATTAGGATGCATGTGGTACTGTTTCTCACCTTCTATCTTCAGTGATGATAATAATGTATTTTTTTCTTTCACCAATTTGCTGGAATGTTTTAAAAGGACATCTCCACATGTGTTCATAAGCACATATTTGTACACGCATGAGGGACAGAGGCATATAAAAATTATGAGGGCATAATCTGTTATTGCCACCGATACTCACAACCAAGTTATGCTCTCAGCACTTTATCTTATGAGATGATGGATAAATATAGATGCTCTTGAAAAGCATATCCTTGAGTCTCAAAAATGATCAACTAATATGATCATACAGTTAAGTATTATAAAAAATTATGAGAAGTACCTTAAGTTTTTTTTTTAAAGACTTGAATTGCTTGATTTAGCTCCTAATGTTTTGATAGTCTCAAAAATTATAGGAAAATGTAAGACTGTGTTTATAGCTCTTTTTCTGCTGTACTATTTCGTTACGGCCTTTTTATGTCTTTTACATGGGGTATACTTATTAGGTGTCAATAAGAAGTCAATGCCTATACAATATATTTTTCAACTGAGGGCCATCATTTGTAACTGAACAGGCAAATAAATTACACTGAATATCAGCATCTGGAAGCATTTTTCCAGGCAAGTGACTAATGAGTTTAAATCAATTAACACAGTTAAATCACATCTAAAATTTGATAGTACTAAATGATTTCAGTATAGCTATGTGATACAAATATACAAATGTATTAATATCAAAGAATGCAACCAAAACTGAAAGAGCAAAACATATATAACTCTTTATGACACATTCATTTAATGAAAATCTACTGCAGGTAAAATCATCATATCTTAATTTGTTATAGTGCTTTTACAGTTTAAGACACACTTTATTACACATTATTTTATTTGGCCCACAAAGAACTCTGTGTGAATTATCATTCCCACTTTATAGACAAGGAAACTGGTCTCAGAGAAAGCACTTTAATCAACATCACAAAAAAAATCTCCTAATGTCTGATCTCCTCTATTCCTTTTACCACATGGCAGCTAGAGTGACCTTTCTCCTGCTTAAAATCCTTTGAAGACTGCATTGTCTGTATGTTTCTGTCCATAGTGTAGTGACTTATGAGCCTGTGCCTCTCCTGTGCCTGCCCATGTTCAAGCCAAACGTTTGGAAACTTTTTCTGAAAGGCACCAGGTAGCAAATGTTTTAGACTTCATGGGCTATACAACTGTTGCTGTAGCATGAAATCAGTCATAGGTTATATGCAAACAAATGCCCTCTAAGATTACTTTCCTTGAAGTATATTCTTTTAAAATTCCTTTATCTTCGGTCTACTGGAGGAAAAAATCTCTTTATTTGCCTGAAAACATCTTTATAATAAAGATACTTTTGCTGTTATAGAATTCTAGGTTGGGGGTTTTCTCTCAGCACATTGAAGTTGTATTGTAATTCCACTGTCTTTTGGATTTCAGTTTTGTTTTTGTGAAGTCAGCTGTCAAATTGCTGCTCTTTTGGAAGTAATCTGTTCTTTTTTCCTCTGTCTACTTTCACTTTTTTGGTGTAATGCAGTTTTACTATGATGTTCCTTTAGGTGTATTTTATTTTATTTTATTTTATTTTATTCATTGTGATTCATGAATTTGGATTGGTGGCTTTTATCACTTCTAAAAAAATGTTAGTGATTACTTCTTCAATTTTGTCCGTGTCCCTGCCTCATTATTTTTCCCCTCTCTTTCTGGAACTCCAGTTAAACATATGTTTGCCCTTATTCCTTAGCCCATGTATCCTAACCTCTCTTATAGTTCCATTTTTTTCCACTATGATGCATTCTGAAAAATTTCCTTTTCCCTACTTTCTAGTATACTAACTTTCCCCTTATCTATGTCTAGATTGCAGTTGTATCCATTCATTGAGATTCGTTTTTAACCTTTTTATTTAGAAATAACCTTCAAACATTTAAAACATATGGATAAGTTGAAAGAATAAAAACAGTGCAAAGAACATCTGTAAACTCTTTGCCCAGATATACTTATTATCAAGATTTTACTCCATTTGTTTCATCATTTGTTCTCTGTTTATGTATAATTTTATATATTATATTATAGGTAATAGTTTTTATACAGTCATACATATATACATATATGTATGTGTATATATGTAAATAATTTTTTTCTGAAGCATTTGTGGGTAAGTTACATTCATCATGGGCCTTTACCCCAATTACTTCACTGTTTATTTATGAAGAATAAGGGTATTTTCATGTAACTATAGTAAAGTTATCAATTTCAATAAATTTTTACATGGTAAATTTAAATTCAACAATTAGAAAGTATTGGTACAGGGCTTTTGTCTAATCTCCTGCTGTATTCCATTTTTCAGTTGACTCTAGAGTGTTTTTTTTTTTTTTTGTGGTACGCGGGCCTCTCACTGCTGTGGCCTCTTGCGTTGTGGAGCACAGGCTCTGGACATGCAGGCTCAGTGGCCGCAGGCTCAGTGGCCATGGCTCACGGGCCCAGCCGCTCTGCGGCATGTGGGATCTTCCCGGACCGGGGCACGAACCCGTGTCCCCTGCATCGGCAGGCGGACTCTCAACCACTGTGCCACCAGGGAAGCCCTAGAATGTTTTTTATAGCATTATTTTCCCCTCCACTTTAGTGTTCAGTCTAGAGTCAGGTATCGTATTCACTTGTCATGTCTGTTAAGCCTCCTTTAACCTGGAACATTTCCTTAGCCTTTCTTTGTCTTTTATGATATTTATATTTTGGAAGACTATAGCCCCATGCCCACCTTTTATAAATAGAGTATTCCTAACTTGCGGTTTGTCTGATGTTCCCTCATGATTAGAGTCAGGTAATGCATTCTTGGCAAGAATACTACATCTGTGATGCTGTGTCTTTCTCAGGGTATCATATCTGTAGGTGGTGATAGTAATTTTGATCAATCAGTTAATTTATCTGATTTCTCCACTGTATAATTACTTTTTATCCTCTCTTGCAAATAATAAGTAGTTTGTGGGGGTAACACTTTAAGATCATACAAATATCCTCCCTCTGGGAGGGGGAAATGGGGAGTTGCTGTTCAGTGAGTATAAGATTTAAGTTATGCAGAATGAATAAGTTCTAGAGATCTGCTGTACAACATTGTGTCTACAACTAATTATGTCATATTGTAGACTTAAAAATTAAGAGGGTAAATCTCATGTTAAGTGTTCTAATGTCAATTTAAAAATAAACCCTATTTCTGGAGAAGATAATAAAATCAAGTAAATAAGTTAGCTGTGCATGCAAAAACAAACAGACAAAAACAACAAACCCAAATAGATTGCTTTTTATCAAAATCTCCCCCTAGATTTAGCAATCAGTGATGATTCTTGCCTGATCTAATCTTTACTGCAATTGTTGCAAAAATATTTTAAATTAATTTTATTTTTCAATTGTAAAAGATCTATTCTTTTCAAATTTTCTAAGGGTACATTTTGATATTTTCCTTTCCCTTTTAAACTTTATTCTACATTTTCCTTATTTCTTTCAATATACTAGTAGGAATAACTTTTATAATATATGTCTAATGATTTGCTGTCTAAAGTCTTTGAAAATCTATTTCTGCACTTTACTGTTTCTGCTGGTTCTTGCTCATGGTACCTTTCTTTAAGTGATGTGAATTTGGTCTTCGCATTTACTCAAGGGTCATCTTATGGTTGCAACTTCTCAGGGACTTTCCCCCCAGTCTGCTCAATAAAGACATGTTTCTTTATAGTCCTCTGGGGTTGGGGATGGGATGGGGTACATTTACTTCTAGTTCACCCTTTCCTTTGAGGATATAGCCATTTGGGGAAAGAGCAGAATGTAGGCATTTCTTTGATTTGTCTCCCCACCTTAAAGGACCTGAGCTTTGATTTCATTTCTCCTCACCCCAAGAGGTCTACAAATAAAAACTCAGAGTTACCTAATTGACAAATGTCCTGGAGCAGAAGCAACTCCAGAGCTCTGCTAACCTCTCTGAGTTCCTGCTTTACTTAGATTTTAGCCTGGTTATTCTATACTCGTCAGCTTTTTAATGGGTTTAAGATGTTTTTCTGCATTATCTAATGTTGTTTTCAGTGGGAAGACTGGTTTGAATAACCTAAGCTGCAATATTCCCCCATGCTATAATCTCTACATTGAGTTTTTTTCTTCATCAGTTCAAGTGTCACCTCCTTCATAAACACTTCCCTGAACAAATCTCTCTCCCAAGGTACAATAGATTATTCTCTTACTCCAGTTTGGCTTCCTGTCTGTCTTTCCCAAAGAGACTATGAGTTCTTTGGGAGCAGGTACCATATCTTGTTCATTTTTGTATCCCCAGGACCTAGTATTGTGGCTGGCAGATAATAGGGCCATAATAGATGTTTGTCAAATGAGTGAATGAAAGCAGATCCAACTTTCCTCTGGACCGTACTCTTTGAGAACTGGTGTGTCTTATTTGTCTTTGTGTTCCCAGTGCTTAGTATAGTGTCTGTCACATAGTAGGTATCTAATAACGATTTGTTGACAGAACTTTTTTGTCACCCTGGAATTGAGATAGGCTATGGGACAGAATGACCAGTGCAGTATACTAGGCCAGGGGACCCAAGCAGGTTAATTCATGGAATGGGGTGTTGGTGATGGTGGTAGCAATGGTGGTAGAAATAGTTTGAGTCCTGAAAGGATACAATCTGGTTTATCTAGCCAAACATAAGCAAATTCGGAATGTTTGGGGATTTATAATTCATAGTTGTTCAGAGATACAGGCTAGGGAAGGGGATCCAGATAGAAGTCATAGTTCAAACAACTCCAGTACTAGAAAGTTAGGTGGTGACTCTTAATGGCACAAGTGGAGGTGGTTTCAAGAAAGGTCTTCTTTGGCTTGCATTCTGGTCTTGAGACTTGATTGTTGTATGAGACTGTTGTGTGTATTGAGCAACACATGGGCTGCTCTTTAGGGTAAGGCAAACTTCTTTCGGGTTAGCTATTGCATCGAGGACTAAATTCTCTGGAGAAAGATTTTACTTTCACCAGGCCTGCTTTTAAGACTTCAAAATTTGGCTCCTTCTAGCCTGATTCATCTGTCACCTTTCCAATAAGTGCCAGTAGAGCTGAAGTGTCCCAAAATCCTAGGAGTAATTGCTGCTCCTAGCCCTCTCTCCATAACAAATTCCCCATTTTGTGCCTTTGCACAAATATTTTTGCATTCCAGTATGCCTTTCTTTGTATCTACTCAGGGTTCAAGGCCCAACTAAAATTCCACCTCTGCTTAGATACCCTCTCTATTATCCAGCCCATTGACCAGACTCCTGTAAACTTATCTGAACCCTCAACATTCTGCATTTAATTATATTCAGTTTTGTCATGCTTCTTAATTATTTCACAAGGGTTACTCCTCTTTCCCAATCTTGATTGTTGACTCCTTAAAGACTATTGTATTCACCCTGGTGGGCCATTCATTGCTCTTAATGGCACAAGTGGAGGTGGTTTCAAGAAAGGTCTTCTTTGGCTTGCATTCTGGTCTTGAGACTTGATTGTTGTATGAGACTGTTGTGTGTATTGAGCAACACATGGGCTGCTCTTTAGGGTAAGGCAAACTTCTTTCGGGTTAGCTATTGCATCGAGGACTAAATTCTCTGGAGAAAGATTTTACTTTCACCAGGCCTGCTTTTAAGACTTCAAAATTTGGCTCCTTCTAGCCTGATTCATCTGTCACCTTTCCAATAAGTGCCAGTAGAGCTGAAGTGTCCCAAAATCCTAGGAGTAATTGCTGCTCCTAGCCCTCTCTCCATAACAAATTCCCCATTTTGTGCCTTTGCACAAATATTTTTGCATTCCAGTATGCCTTTCTTTGTATCTACTCAGGGTTCAAGGCCCAACTAAAATTCCACCTCTGCTTAGATACCCTCTCTATTATCCAGCCCATTGACCAGACTCCTGTAAACTTATCTGAACCCTCAACATTCTGCATTTAATTATATTCAGTTTTGTCATGCTTCTTAATTATTTCACAAGGGTTACTCCTCTTTCCCAATCTTGATTGTTGACTCCTTAAAGACTATTGTATTCACCCTGGTGGGCCATTCATTGCTCAAGAAATACTTTTTGACCTGTTGAGTACAGACAGGGAGCATCCCCATACCTCTCAAATCCGCTGTCCTGTATGTGATAACATCCCAGAAAATTCTAGGAGTTGGATTGAATAGAGGGTCCTTTTTGTTTTGTTTTATAATCTTTGTTTTACAAATATATGAGAGGAGATTATGTGGTTGGCTCAGCTTCAGGCATTTAGAGATTTAAGTCTGGGAGTGGCACAGCCGGAATTATAGTCTAAGCATGATGACTGCCGTTTAGGACCTATTCTCCTGACTTTTCTGTGAGAACACAGGCGTAGCATCATTTACCTTATAATAGGTAGTGTACCAAGGGGATGTGGTATTGTTTTCCTTTCCTGACTTTCAGTGTCTATAGAATTTGGTTTAAATCAACACATTGGTGAAAGTTATACCAATTGGATTTGTTTAATCCGTATGTAGTTAAAATTAAAGAATCACCAAAACAAAGTATTTCATTACTTGTGTTCTGTTTACAGGTTCTTTTTAGTGTTTTTTAGACTGTCACAGCTACGCTGTACATGGCAAGAGCTATCAGTGGATTACTGTACATGGGGTTTCTACAGGGGGGCCATGGTGTTCGGACCATTTTCCCATGGAAGGCTCTGCCAGCCCTTACTGTGCCCTGGTGCTTTAAGTCTTCTTGTGGAGGTGGCCTCCCCTTAGGCGGTCATTCTGAAGAGCCTTTCAAGAACCTGAAATGTTGCCATTGGAGCGTTTCCCAGAAGGAAATTGAACCACAATTTTTTTGAAGTTCAGGGAACTCTCTACCAGGAGTATGTCATGTGTCTAGACATATTCTGATGTGTTTTTCATTACAATAATGCAATAACATGGGCTGCACCAAATGATAGGGTAAATTCATTAAGACTGTTTTCTTGTCCATTTCTTTCAAAACACTCAGCAAAAAGGACACTATGAACTATGAACTACCTATATGTAGCATCTCCCTTCTTTGTTTCTTTTCCCTTCTAATCTCTTTGTACTTAATTTTTTCTCTCCTTTTTTTTTTTGCTTCTCACTTTTCTATGAATAGAAAAGTAAGAGTTTATCAATTCTACTATATTTCTCAGCTGATTAGAGATCTAAAAAATCGTCCTGAACTAATAGAGAGCCAGAGAATTACAAATAAGTCAGCAGTTGCATAAGGGAGGGAATGAAATTTAACTAAGGAAATTGGGATCTCTGCTGCCATGAAGAAAATAAATGAGACAATGTAGAATCATTATAAGAAGACTGGGTGGTCTACAAGAAAGAGGGCAGATTGTGCAAACTGACATTTGAGGAATCAGCCTGAATGTTGTTGCTTGGGACCAGCACTGTTCATTGGTGTCATAGCGAAATGTGCTTTATTTGTCGAGCACTCGAGGAGCCCTGGCAGACAAGGGAGGCTCTGAAATACAGGAGGGCTTAACCTTCTTGTCTCTGAGGTGTGCTTCCTATTTAGAATGGAAAGTTCGGGGACCCTTACCCTAAGAATCTCCCTGGAATCCCAACTGGACTGTCCTTGTTCCAGAAGCATCAGAGCACACATGCAGGGAGAGGGCTTCTCTTCCAGCCACCTGCATTCACTTCCTTGTGCGAACTGTAGTTCCAGAGATGGTTACCACCCTCTCCCAGCTTCAGCTTACAGCAAGAAGTAGGGGCTCTATTGGGCAAAACCTCCCCTGGCTCAGGTTGCTCTTTGTGGTTTGGATTTCTGGTACCATTGTCTTAACCCACTGAACTTCCTAGCTTCTGGGCTCTCTCCCTCTTTCATGTCCAGGATTCCTTTGCTTCTCCTCACCTTGTCTAACTTGCTGAATTCTATTCTCTGTTTTTATTTCTGACCACAAGTAACCATATTTGCCCATGTAGTTGTTTCCTGTTTTCTAAATGTCGGGGAACTCAGCCTCTATTCCAAGGTTGCAAACTGGTGGGCCATGGGCCAAGTCTGACCTGCATTTATGTTTTGTTTGCCACATCTAGAGTTTATTGGCATTGTGTGTGTGTTTTATGTAAATCAGTTGCTAATATTTTCAAAATTGAAAACTTTCATGTTAAAATGTGGATTTCTGATGTCCCATGAAAAATTGAAAGATTTGGCAACTAATGCCTGGAATGGTGTATGTTTCTCCCATTAGTTCTCCATAGTTCCCACCGTTTCCTCTTTTTCTCATGGTTATTATTATTATTTTTTTAATGTAGTGGAGTTAAGAGAGAAATGAAATATTTTCTTTTATCCCAGTGTTTTAAAATGTTTTCCTAACAAGATATCCTTCAATCTTGTTAGCTTCCCGATCCCCTTAAAAGCATTGACTTTGTGACCACTCCTTAGGCCTTGCTGGAGTGGAGCTTCCTAGGTGTTGGCCCCAAGTTTGGATCCAGAACTGTTGCTTGGTGCTCCTCTAGTTTTGACTGGGACTCTGCCAGTGCCCTTACCTGGACATCCCAGACTAGTTAATGGCTATACCTTGGGGTGGCAGTATTGGAAGATGTCAGGTTCCATCCACACAGGACCCTGTTTATGTTTGTCAGCTCTGTGAAGACTTCCATTATAGAAGATGATGCTTGCAGGTTCTGCCTTTGTGGTCATTTTCTCCCAGTGGCAAGCACCAAAAAATCTATTCCTCGTGCTTTGTCTTTTTGCTTTTTTGCTGTTTTGTTTGTTTCAGTTAACCTATCCCAAATGGAGTTGTAGCTATTTTTAAAAATACAGTTCTGGGGGCTTCCCTGGTGGCGCAGTGGTTGAGAGTCCGCCTGCCGATGCAGGGGACATGGGTTCGTGCCCCGGTCCAGGAAGATCCCACATGCTGCGGAGCGGCTAGGCCCGTGAGCAACGGCCGCTGAGCCTGCGCGTCCGGAGCCTGTGCTTCGCAACGGGAGAGGCCACAACAGTGAGAGGCCCGCGTACCGCAAAAAAAAAAAATAATAATAATAATAATACAGTTCTGGGAATTCCCTGGTGGTCCAGGGGTTTGTACCGCAAAAAAAAAAAAATAATAATAATAATAATAATACAGTTCTGGGAATTCCCTGGCGGTCCAGGGGTTTGGACTCTTTGCTTTCACTGCCTAGGGGCTTAGGGCCCGGGTTCAATCCCTGGTCAGGGAACTAAGATCCCACAAGCTGTGCAGTGCAGCCGAAAAAAAAAATACGTGATTCTACTTCATATAATTCTATATGTAACTTCCATATGTCATCTGGAGGCCCAGCCTAGAAACAATAAGCCTTGTCTTAGAAGGAGGGGAAGAATAATTTGAGTGATAATATATATCACAGTAACATACTGAAAGATACTATCATGTAATAATTAACCACTACATAATAGTTAATAGCACAGACTTTGGAGCCAGACTCTTTGGATTCATATTCGTATCTGTCACTGTCTAGCTGTGTGTAGCTATGGACAAGTTACTTAACCTTTTGACTCAGTTTCTTTATCTGTAATGTAGTGATGATAGTAACAGCATATACTTCATAGGGTTGCTGTCCTAGGGTTAAAAGCTGTTATTTATAAAATGTCTGCCACTTAATAAATACTCTATAAATCTTGGCTGTTACTGTTATTTGAACATCTCCTGTGTGATAGGCTTTTGTGTCAGATACAAAGATAAATAAGACATGATCCTTACCCTGAAGAAGCTGATGGTTTAATATATGAGAAGATAATAAATAATGGTAATACAGTATGAGCATAACCACAGATACATTGAAGTTAGAATAGTGATCAGGGAGGGAGGGACCCCTATCTGGAGAGGTCACGGAAGGCTTCATGGAGATATTTAACCTTTCTTGAGAGAAGAATTTTAGGGACAGGGGAGGAGTTGCCACCAGTTCAGATACCATGCACATTCGTCTGATCCAAGAGTGCAAGGCCAAGGAAGGCTCTCAGGAGACAACTGGTGCCAGGCTGTACATTCCTCTGAGTGGAAAAGGATCAGTCTCCCAGATCAACTATCAGCTTTAGCAAAACTTGACCACAAATGTGACAGGCCCTCAAAAGATCTTGCTATGGCCATTAAACTCTAATGTCCCCCAAATCCAATCAGTATTTCAGATATTGTTACAATGCACAGAGCATCTGTCTAGTCCAGGTAACGCTCCTTCTTATCAGACAAACAGAATTCAAGTACCCTAAAACTGGAAGCAGTCTTAGACATCATCTGGTCCAATCACTTCATCTTACAGCTAAGAATATTAAAACTCATGAAGGAAAAGTAACTTTTATAAAATGATTGATTACCATATCTGACATGCCTGGACCCAAAGTAAATATTGAGATGCCTTTATTATTTCATATTATTTCACAGAAGTGATATAAAAGAAAGATTGCCACTGAAGGTCTGCTTTAACAGTTGCATACACAAGTTGGTCAAATGAGTTATATCTTTACCAATTTAAAGTCTACCGAAGGGGTGGGGGCTCACCCTAATGGTAGTAAAGATATAAGGGCTTCGTTAGGTACTAAGGATTGTGTTTTTCATCATTAAATTTCTGGCATTTAATACTTACTTGCTGAATTGATTTCAACATATTTAATTGAACAGTAAGTATGGAGAATAATTTGCCATTTATATGCTTTAATCATTTTTCAAATTATTTAATAACATTTTGAAAGTTTTGTATGAATAGACTGTAGTTTTCCTGTGCTTTGAATATGGGAAAGTTCTGGCTATAGGATCTCATGAACACATTCCAAATTCAAAATTGCATGGATATGATCATTGCTGTGTGGGTAGAAAGCTGTTCATATGCCAAACATAAAAATGAAACCATTCCAGGCACTATGAGAGTTAGGCTGAAGGTTCATCTGTGCAATCTGTGTGGGTATCTGGGTTCTCTATGTTAATTTGTTAAGATATCAATGTTCTAGATCTTAATATGCATATGTTGTTAAAATGGAAAATGCACTCAAAATACTGAAGGAAGCATCCACCAACAAGATAGAACTAAAAATCCAGGAATAAAATATTTTACCAAAGGAAAGCTTTTACTTGTATGAAAACTCAAGTTTACATAAAAAGTGACAACAATGTAATCATCATTAGAAAGAAAAAAAAAAGGAGAGTAAGATTGGGTTTACTTCCAATTGTCCATAAGTATTCACTAGAATCAGTCAATGCTGTAAGCCTTTTATTTTTAAAGGATTATTATATTTTATCTTATTGTTGCTAATGTCTATTGATTTAACTGGGAGAATTTAACAAGATTTTCAGATCCAGTAACTTTTTGGCTGAGGATATGAAAAGGGAGCTAGAAAAATCAAAGGAAACTGCACAGTTTGTATGAATATCCTCCATTTATAACAATTTGTCCTTTTTCTAGCTGAATTTGCTGAAACTTTTCTAACTTAAATTTGTCATAAAATTGACTGGCCAGAAGAAAAAAATACTTAATAAAGGACAGCTAACTCAGGACACACCTGGAATACTGCTTTAGGTTCCAACTGTCATTGTATCACAGATGAAAGCGAAACAAAATTGTTTTTTAAAAAATGAGCTGGGCTGAAGAATGTCAAGACTGAAAAAGCTAAAAATAGTTAGGGAGCCCATGACTAAAGAGAGGTTATTGTAGCCACGTATACATATTTGAAAGTTCTAAATCCAAAGGGAAGAAAATGGTATTGCATTACTTTAGATATAATGGTAACAATTTAGAGGAGTATTTACATTAAATCTCAATTTAAAAAATAATGAATTTGTGAAATCTGTCTTAAATGGTCTTTTACTTTCTCTTGAGATATGGTTACAAGATCTAGCTCTTAGTGTGTGGAAATTTATTTAAATGCTTCCACGGAGGGGAATGAGAAAATTTTGAAGTGTTTCTAGTCTTTATGGATTGAGGTTAAAATCAATACCATGTCTAGGTAAAGATTTTTGGAAGTTCGTATGTGAGAAAGAAAAGCCTGATGGTTTGCAAAGGTGTGATGGATGTGGACGAATGCTTGCCCCTTGTATGTAAAAATAAATTACCTTTCAGTGTTGACTTGGCTACAGACTCCAAGTATGTAGTTGGAGGTCAGTGCACAGTAGGGTGGCCAGAATGTAAGGAAGAAAACTGTGGCAGATCCATCGTGTGTGGACTTGGTGGAAAAGGGTGCGAGTCATTCATAGACTTGGAGAATGTGTAGATTACGGAGATGTGTGTTTGTCACTTTATGTATGTACAGATTGGGTATTCTACTTTATAGAATTTATAGTACTTTTGAAGTTTCATAGTGTCTTCACTTAGCCTGTTACCTAATCTTTTAGAGAACAGAGTGAGATAGGAATCTTTGTCTCCAGTCTACAGCTCTGGACAGCCATTCCTGTGTCTGATGCATTGATGGGGATGGTTGCAAGACTAGGCTCAGCTAGGACTGTCATCTGGAGAGCCTACCTTTTGCCTCTCTAGCAGAAAGATCTCAGCGTAGTTGGATTTCCATGTATGACAGGTCAGGTCTACCAGCAAAACGTTTCAAAAGGGCCAGGTGGAAGCCTTAAGGCTTCTAAGTCATAAGAAATCCTGAGTCACTTTTACTGCATTCTTTGACCAAGCAAGCTACTAAAGCGAGCCCAGATTTAAGAGGAAGGACATGAGATGCCACCTTTCAATGGGAGAGGCAGTGAAGAGTTTGTGGCTACGCATAATTTACTTCAGGCTACATTCCTACATTTTTACTAGGTGCAAAAGAGAATTATCTTCTTCCCAATTCCCCCAAACTCTCATCTCATTATGGCCTCTTCTTTGAATCCTAATACTCATTGTCTGTTATGGACTGAATGTTTGTGTTCCCTCTGAAATTCTTATGTTGAAATCCTATCCCCCAATGTGATGGTATTAGGATGTGGGCCTTTGGGGGGTAATTAGGTCATGAGGGTGGAGCCCTCATGAATGGGATTCATGCCCTTATAAGAAGAGGCACTAGAGAGCTTGCTTTTTCTCTCTCTGCTCTCTGCCATGTTATGAAACAGCTAGAAGACGGCCATCTACAAACCAGAAAGTGGGTTCTTATGAGAACCAAATCTGCCAGCATCTTGATCTTAAACTTCGTAGCCTCCAGAACTGTACGAAATAAATGTTTGTTGTTTAAGCCACCCAGTCTATGTTAATTTGCTATAACAGCCTGAACTAAGAGATTATCTAAATCAGATCCAGATGCTAATGAAGTTACTTGCGTGTGATTTCTCAGGTGTAGCATAGTTCCTTTCGATCTGAAGTTCTGTGAATTAGAGACAAGTTTATCTAACCTTCCCCCACTCTTAACCCCTCCCCATATACCTAACATATGATGCTGGCAAATGTATAAGATACCTACAATATACATTTCCATTCACAAAGGGGTAAAACAGGAGGTGCATAGCCAAGAAGGTCTATGTCAATTCTGAATTCCAGCTGGGCAGAGGTCACCAGTTCAGTGATCAGGGCCCAATCCTTTTCCCTAGAAATGATTCTCTGCAGTTCTTGGCATGGGCCTCTGGGCTTTTGTTTTCACACTGAGTCATTTTTTCTCTTCCTTTTTATTTGCAAAGTAACAGCCTTCCCAGTCTGATTCCTGCTAGTAGAAGTTTGGGAATCAAATTCCTCTTTTTCTTTGGATTGTCTTTGCACCTTTTATTTGAAGCTGATACACTTTCTTAAAGCAATTTGTGGGCTTCCTGTGTATCAAATTACAATCCACTTAATTAGACAAAAGAAATGTCCCCATTTTATTCCAAAAATTTGCCCTTCTCAATGTTGAGCTGAATGTCTGGGTGCTGTGGGACAGTGACTTTAAAATAGAAGCCTATTATTTAGCTGAAAAGTGCTATGAGGCACACCCTTAAGATTTCTGGAGGCCAGATTGTCTAGCAGAGAGGGTCTAAGAGGCATACCTGTATGATTCCTAGAGACTCTACTAGGCATACCCTTAAATGTTTTGGAGGTCTCACCAAAGAATTTTGGAGGCACAATTGACATCTTTATTCTGAGGCCATGCTTTACTTATAGGGCTCCAGATCTGATTTTTGCCCTGAAGCCATTTCTAACTTGAGAATATTTTGCTGGGAGAGATTAGAGATGAGAAACAGTTTTATTTAAACATAGAAAGTCCTAGATCTTTTTTTCCCCTCTAAATTCTTCTTAAAAACCAAACAATTCTTCTTTTAGTTCCTTTTTCTTCTATATTCCAAATTACTGAAGGCTGTAATATTGTCAAACTTTCCGCCATCATATAAGGGTCCCCCTTTTCCAAACCCCATTAGCGTTTTTCTCACTCTCCTTTAAGTCCTCACCAACAGTCTCCCCAGACCCTTTAGCTGTCACTGCTAGTCTCCTTGAAGCTCTTCCAGCTTCTTCCCACCACCTAATCCCAAAACCAATGTTTTTACATATTTTAGGTTTTTGTTACTGCAGAACTCTACTTTCCAGGTGTAAAAATATGTTCCAGTTATGCATAACAAGGTCTTTTATTATATCACATGATTTTGTAGGTCAGGAATTTGAGCAGGTTTTGGCTGTGTTTCTTTTGCTCCATGTGGCATCAACTAAGGTCACTTGGTGGTATTTAGCTGTAGATGAGCTGGTTTGAGAGATCCAAGGTGCTGTGTATGTGAGTACATGTCTGGTGATAGTCAGGATGGCTGGGAGGCTAGGATCAGCTAGGACTGTCAACTAGAACTGTCTTATTAGTGCAACTCAGGGCTCCCAGAGAATGTTCTAAGAGGACATGAAAGCTGCAAATCTTATTTTGACCTAGGCTTGAAGTCCCAGAATGTAATTTCCACTGCATTCTATCTCATAGGCAAGTTGCTAAAGCCAGCCCATACCAAGGGAAGAGAATTAGATTTCACTTCTAACTGGGAAGAATAACAAAGAATTTGTGGTCATCTTAATCTACCACACTTATTATTCTAAGATTAGCTTCTTAAAAAATGGATCATTCACTCTGTATGACAGACTCTAGGTCCATCCACCTCACTACAAATAACTCAATTTCGTTTCTTTTATGGCTGAGTAATATTCCATTGTATATATGTACCACATCTTCTTTATCCATTCATCTGTCGATGGACACTTAGGTTGCTTCCATGTCCTGGCTGTTGTAAATAGTGCTGCAGTGAACATTGTGGTACATGACTCTTTTTGAATTATGGTTTTCTCAGGGTATATGCCCAGCAGTGGGCTTGCTGGGTCATATGGTAGTTCTATTTTTAGTTTTTTAAGGACCCTCCATACTGTTCTCCATAGTGGTTATAGTGACCACCTAGAGGGGTGGGATAAGGAGGGTGGGAGGGAGACACAAGTGGGAGGGGATATGGAGATATACTTATGCATATACCTGATTCACTTTGTTATACAGCAGAAACTAACACAACACTGTAAAGCAATTGAACTCCAATAAAGAAAAAAGGACCATTATCAATTCATGGATACATATATTTGATGTACTTCAATCCACTGAAGCTATTATTTTTTAATTGATGATCAAATTGTCTTATTTTTGACTAATATGAACCTTCTCAAGTTGACGTCTGGATTCTTTTGACCTGGTCCTAATAGCATGTGATACTTCCTCATTATCTGGTATGACAAAATGTTTCAGGCTTTACATTTCCTCCCTAAACCTAGAGTCAGCCATTTATCTAAGAAGTCCTGTTATCTTATAGTGGGAAATATCAATAGTATTTTAAGACCACAAATTGGATGGTCCCACCAAAAGGATTACGAAAACAGTTAAGAAAATTATTTTTGTGCATGCTTTCCCCCATTTCCTTCATTTGTAAAAATAGTTGTACTGTATTTACATTGCCAGAGTATGTAGCCATTGCATACTTTAAAAAAAAAAAATAAATTTATTTATTTATTTATTTTTGGCTGCATTTGGTCTCTGTTGCTGCATGTGGGCTTTCTCTAGTTGCAGCGAGCTGGGGCTACTCTTCATTGTGGTGCACGGGCTTCTCATTGCAGTGGCTTCTCTTGTTGCGGAGCACGGGCTCTAGGTGCATGAGCTCAGTAGTTGCGGCTCGTGGGCTCTAGAGCACAGGCTCAGTAGTTGTGCCACACGGGCTTAGATGCTCCATGGCATGTGGAATCTTCCCGGACCAGGGATTTAATCCGGACCCCAGCACTGAAAGCCCAGAATCCTAACCACTAGATCACCAGGGAACTCCCTCTTCAGGTGATTCTGATGCATTGTCATGTTTCGAACCATTGGCCTAAAGTTCTCAGTATCATTCTTCAGTGTTCTATAGCCCCGTCTCTGTATCAAGTTATTTGATCAAAAACACATCTCCTTAGGAGAACACCAGAATCACAACTAACTGCTGAATAGTCATCGACAGGAAGACACTGGAATTCACCAAAAAAGATACCCCACATCCAAAGACAAAGGAAAAGCTGCAATGAGATGGTAGCAGGGGTGCAATTACAATAAAATCAAATCCCATAACTGCTAGGTGGGTGACTCACAAACTGGAGAACACTTATACCACAGAAGTCCACCCATGGGAGTGAAGGTTCTGAGCCCCACGTCAGGCTCCCCAACCTGGGGTTCTGACAACAGGAGGAGGAATTCCTAGAGAATCAGACTTTGAAGGCTAGTGGGATTTGATTGGAGGATTTCGACAGGACTGGGGGAAACAGAGACTCCACTCTTGGAGGGCACACACAAAGTACTGTGTGCATTGAGACGCAGGGGAAGGAGCAGTGACCCCATAGGAGACTGAACCAGACCTACCTGCTAGTATTGGAGGGTCTCCTGCAGATGTGGGGGGGGGGGCTGTGGCTCACCATGAGGACAAGGACACGGGCAGCAGAAGTGCTGAGAAGTACTCCTTGGCGTGAGCCCTCCCAGAGTCTGCAATTAGAACACCAAAGAGCCTGGGTAGGCTCCAGTGTTGGGTTGGCTCAGGCCAAACAACCAACAGGGAGGGAACCCAGCCCCACCCATCAGCAGTCAAGTGGATTAAAGTTTTACTGAGCTCTGCCCACCAGAGCAACAGCCAGCTCTATCCACCACCAGTCCCCCCAATCAGGAAACTTGCACAAACCTCTTAGATAGCCTCATCCACCAGAGGGCAGACAGCAGAAGCAAGAAGAACTACAATCCTGCAGCCTATGGAACAAAAAACACATTCACAGAAAGATAGACAAGATGTAAAGGCAGAGGGCTATGTATCAGATGAAGGAATAAGATAAAACCCCAGAAAAACAACGAAATGAAGTGGAGATAGGCAACTTTCTAGAAAAAGAATTTAGAATAATGATACTGAAGATGATCCAGGACCTCGGAAAACGAATGGAGGCAAAGATCGAGAAGCTGCAAAAATTGTTTAACAAAGACCTAGAAGAATTAAAGAACAAACAAATACAGATGAACAATACAATAACTGAAATGAAAAATACACTAGAAAGAATCAATAGCAGAATAACTGAGGGAGAAGAACGGATAAGTGACCTGGAAGACAGAATGGTGGAATTCACTGCTGCGGAACAGAATAAAGAAAAAAGAATGAAAAGAAATAAAGACAGCCTAAGAGACCTCTGGGCCAACATTAAATGCAACAATATTTGCATTATAGGGGTCTCAGAGGGAGAAGAGAGAGAGAAAGGACCGCAGAAAATATTTGAAGAGATTATAGTTGAAAACTTCCCTAACATGGGAAAGGAAATAGCCACCCAAGTCCAGGAAGCACAGAGTCCCATACAGGGTAAACTCAAGGAGAAACACACCAAGACACATAGTAATCAAATTGGCAAAAATTAAAGACAATGAAAAATTATTGAAAGCAGCAAGGGAAAAACAACAAAAAACATACAAGGGAACTCCCATAAGGTTAACAGCTGATTTCTCAACAGAAACTCTGCAAGCCAGAAGGGAGTGGCATGATATACTTAAAGTGATGAAAGGGAAGAACCTACAACCAAGATTATTCCCGGCAAGGATCTCATTCAGATTCAATGGAGAAATCAAAAGCTTTACAGACAAGCAAAAGCTAAGAGAATTCAGCACCACCAAACCAGCTCTACAGCAAATGCTAAAGGAACTTCTCTAAGTGGGAAACATAAGAGAAGAACAGGACCTACAAAAACAAACCCAGAACAACTAAGAAAATGGTCATAGGAGCATACATATCAATAATTACCTGAAATGTAAATGGATTAAATGTTCCAACCAAAAGACACAGGCTTGCTGAATGATTACAAAAACAAGATCCATATATATGCTGTCTACAAGAGACCCACTTCAGACCTAGGGACACATACAGTCTCAAAGTGAGGGGATGAAAAAAGATATTCCATGCAAATGCAAATCAAAAGAAAGCTGGAGTAGCAATTCTCATATCAGACAAAATAGACTTTAAAATAAAGAATGTTACAAGAGACAAGGAAGGACTGCATAATGATCAAGGGATCAATCCAAGAAGAATATATAACAATTATAAATATATATGCACCCAACATAGGAGCATAT
>NC_041224.1:120224350-120225240 GCF_002837175.3 Physeter macrocephalus | reverse complement strand
AAGCAGTTCTAAGAGGGAAGTTTATAGCTATACAAGCCTACCTCAAGAAACAAGAAAAATCTCAAATAAACAGTCTAACCTTACACCTAAAGGAACTAGAGAAAGAAGAACAAACAAAACCCACAGTTAGCAGAAGGAGAGAAATCATAAAGATCAGAGCAGAAATAAATGAAATAGAAACAAAGAAAACAATAGCAAAGATCAATAGAACTAAAAGCTGGTTCTTTGAGGAGATAAGCAAAATTGATAAGCCATTAGCCAGATTCATCAAGAAAAAGAGGGAGAGGACTCAAATCGATAAAATTAGAAATGAAAAAGGAGAAGTTACAACAGACACTGCAGAGGTACAAAGCATCCTAAGAGACTACTACAAGCAACTCTATGCCAATAAAATGGACAACCTGGAAGAAATGGACAAATTCTTAGAAAGGTATAACCTTTCAAGACTGAACCAGGAAGAAATAGAAAATATGAACAGACCAATCACAAGTAATGAAAGTGAAACTGTGATTAAAAATCTTCCAAGAAACAAAACTCCAGGACCAGGTGGCTTCACAGGTGAATTCTATTAAACATTTAGAGAAGAGTTAACACCCATCCTTCTCAAAATCTTCCAAAAAATTGCAGAGGAGGGAGCACTCCCAAACTCATTCTATGAGGCCACCATCACCCTGATACCAAAACCAGGCAAAGATGCTACAAAAAAAGAAAATTAGAGATGAATATCAATGATTAATATAGATGCAAAAATCCTCAACAAAATACTAGCAAACAGAATCCAACAACACATTAAAAGGATCATACACCATGATCAAGTGGGATTTATCCCAGGCATGCAAGGATTCTTCAATACACGCAAATCAATCAATGTGATACACCATATTAACAAA
>NC_041224.1:120218283-120224182 GCF_002837175.3 Physeter macrocephalus | reverse complement strand
CACCAGAAAACTACTAGAGCTAATCAACGAATTTGGTAACGTTGCAGGATAGAAAATTAATGCACAGAAATCTCTTGCATTCCTATACACTAACAACAAAAATCAGAAAGAGAAATTAAGGAAACACTCCCATTTACCACTGCAACAAAAAGAATAAAATACCTAGGAATAAACCTACCTAGGGAGACAAAAGACCTGTATGCAGAAAACTATAAGACACTGATGAAAGAAATTAAAGATGATACCAACAGATGGAGAGATATACCATGTTCTTGGATTGGAAGAATCAATATTGTGAAAATGACTATACTACCCAAAGCAATCTACAGATTCAATGCAATCCCTATCAAATTACCAATGACATTTTTTTACAGAACTAGAACAAAAAATCTTAAAATTTGTATAGAGACAGAAAAGACCCCGAATAGCCTAAGTAGTCTTGAGGGAAAAAAGTGGAGCTCGAGGAATCAGGCTCCCTGACTTCAGACTATACTACAAAGCTATAGTCATCAAGACAATATGGTACTGGAACAAAAACAGAAATATAGATCAATGGAACAGGATAGAAAGCCCAGACATAAACCCATGCACCTATAGTCAACTAGTCTATGACAAAGGAGGCAAGGATATACAATGAAGAAAAGACAGTCTCTTTATTAAATGCTTTTGCACAGCAAAGGAAACCATAAAGAAGATGATAAGACAACCCTCAGAATGGGAGAAAATATTTGCAAATGAATCAACGGACAAAGGATTAATCTCCAAAGTATATAAACAGCTCATGCAGCTCAATATTGAAAAACAAAAAACCCAAAAAAAACAACCCAATCCAACAATGGGCAGAAGACCTAAATAGACATTTCTCCAAAGAAGACATACAGATGGCCAGAAGCACATGAAAAGCTGCTCAACATCACTAATTATTAGAGAAATGCAAATCAAAACTACAATGAGGTATCACCTCACACCAGTTAGAATGGGCATCATCAGAAAGTATACAAACCATAGATGCTGGAGAGGGTGTGGAGAAAAGGGAGCCCTCTTGCACTATTAGTGGGAATGTAAATTGATAGACCACTGTGGAGAACAGTATGGAGTTTCCTTAAAAAACTGAAAATAGTACTACCATACGACCCAGAAATCCCACTACTGGGCATATACCCATATACCCAGAGAAAACCATAGTTCAAAAAGACACATGCACCCCAATGTTCATCGCAGCACTATTTACAATAGGCAGGTCATGGAAGCAACCTAAATGCCCATCAACAGATGACTGGATAAAGAAGATATGGTACATATATACAATGGAATATTACTCAGCCATAAAAAGGAACGAAATTGGGTCATTTGTAGAGATGTGGATGGATCTAGAGACTGTCATAAAGAGTGCAGCAACTCAGAAAGAGATAAACAAATATCGTTTATTAACGCTTGTATGTGGAACCTAGAAAAATGGTATAGATGAACCAGTTTGCAGGGCAGAAATTGAAACACAGATGTACAGAACAAACGTATGGACACCAAGGAGGGGAAAGCAGCAGGGATTGGTGCTGGTGGTGTGATGAATGGGGAGATGGGGATTCACATGTATACACTGATGTGTATAAAATGGATGACTAATAAGAACCTGCTGTATAAAAATATAAATAAAATAAAAATTAAAAAAAATACATCTCTAGTTCTTCAGTTAAGTGCTTTAACAGAACTATACTTTAACGCTGTGAATTAGACTTTTATATTAAGGGAAACATGTTAAGTATATAACTTGACTTTTTAGATGTAGTGACAACAATTTTATGTTTAAATAATTCAAATAATGGTTTTAACCTAATAGTGAAACATGAAGTGATGTAAAACAAATCTCCCTTTCAGGTTGCATTTCACAGGGTCTCCTGGGTACCCTTCACATCCACTTTTCACTCCCCTCCAACATGCTCTGAAACCGGAGGGCTGGCCTCTGGTCCACTCAGTGGGCTCCCTTGTCCTCTGGCTTCTTGTTGAATTTAGCTAATGGGAGGCCCTGGTGGGAGACCAGGCAGGATAAAGCGAGAATGAGGTTAGAGTATTTATCCACTATCTCCCTCGCTACCTGGTTGGGTTGTGTCCCCAGGACAGAGACTGCAGCTCCTATCAGCTGTGGATAGCCGTTTCCATGCAGCTGTCTTCTCAGGGTCTGGCCCCCCTAGTCCTTTAAGGTTCCGGGGTGGGAATGGTTTCATTTATCCCAGGGTACTGAAGTACCTATTGTTTGTTTCCTTACACCCTGCCTACCTATTTGTAAATAGTCCCTTTATTAAACTCTTCTTAAATCATCCAGTTTTCACTTGCCATCTGTTTCATACCTATCCTGACTGAGTCACAGGTCATCATGGTTCAGGAGTTCAGTGTAGGTGAATTAATTTGAAGGCAAAGCCTTTTATAAATGTTGGGCCATTTCTAGTATTGTCTTGCATTCATCAATAATATTTCCTATTTGTAGTTCTAGAACCAGCCATGCTATTCCAAGCTCCCAAGTAATCATACACAGTATTTTTTGTACCCCATTTTCCTCAGGTGGTCTTTGATAGCTGGCATTTTGAGATTAAGAACCCTAGAATATTTCTTCAAAAGGTATTTTACAGAATATTTATGGACTGCCTAGATTCATGGAATGGGAATGAAGTAGTGAACGAAAAAGTTCCTTTCCTCATAGAGCTTGTATACTACTGGAGGTCTCTAATATTAAAGAGGTAAACAAATACATGAACAAGGTAATTAAGATAGTTCTAAATCCAGTGGAAAAAGATGGAATAGGCTAAATTGATATATAGTAAGTGGGGTGTAGGAAGCAGTTATTTTAGATGGAGAAGCCTGAAGAGTAGATATTCTGTGTTATTGTCTGAAATAAGGTCAAAATACTTGAAAACCAGGCATGTAGGTGGCTAACCTGATATTTTGCTAGGAAACTAGATTTATGATTTGTCTTATGCCCAGAGAGTGGGCCATTCAAACTTCTTACTAGTAGAGGCTGCAGGTTAATATTTTCATAGGAAGCTACCTTGGATCTCAGAACTACTTGGTTGCCACTTCAGCTTTGCATTATTGAGTTTTAGCAAGGAAGAGATGACTTTGGCTTGGAAGGTGTAGAAGATGGGCCAGATTTGTTATCTACTTCTACCCAAATGAATTAATTCTAATAAAGCTCCTGGTGCTTCCAAGACTTAGGACAACCACTAGAATATATGGTTCTGTTTCGCTGTGTTAGAAAAATGGCATGCCCCTCTAGGCTGATGAAGAAGAATCCAAGGCACCTCTGCCATTGGTGAACAGAGGGAGAGCTGGCTTTCAATTTCTACTTGCCCTCCTTGTTGTGAATCTTTGTGCAGTGTAGAAACTGCTCAACTCTATGTGCTGCATCCCCGGATAATTACATGGAGTTACTTCATATATCCATGAGTATACATGATAGATGTCTGATTTCCTAGGAGGAGCAATGCTTCTAAAGGACATTATTTTTTGAAAAACTTCATTCGAGGTACACTCTATGTTTCTACCCTTCTTATTATATATTTTTTCACTAATATTATAAATTATTTTGAACACACTTCTCACTATAGGTAAAGTAATCCTGTCCAGAAGCTACTGGAAATAGTCATCGACTTTATTACTTCCTATGACAGCCGATCCACATTGCTGTCATACAGGTGTGAAAACTAGTGTAGTGTTTTTACGTGTTGTGAAAGGAATTATATCAGTTTACAGTCACAGACGTATGTATTACAGTCTAGAGCTGTGTTGTCCAGTACAGCAGCCACTAGCCACATGTGGCTCTTGAGCACTGGAAATGTTGCTTATCTGAATAAGCTGTGCTCTCAGTGTAAAGCAAACACAAGATTTGAAAGACTTTATGGGGGTGGGGAGTGATGGTGGTGGGATGGATTGGGAGATTGGGATTGACATACATACACTAATATGTATGAAATAGATAACTAATAACCTGCTGTATAAAAAATTTTTAAAAAGACTTTGTACCAAAAAAATGAAATATTTTGTTAATTTTTATGTTGATTACTTGCTGAAATGATAGTATTGGGGGTATATGGTGTTAAATAAATATGATATTAGAATTAATTTCATTTATATTCAATGTGGCTGCTAGAAAATTAGAAAGTACACATATGATTCACAATCGTGGCTCATTACCTACCTATTGCACAACATTGGTCTAAAGTGTGTACCTTTTAATTCTTATTTTAATAATTCGTGGATTCTTTGAAAGATGTGATGGTTCTCGATCTTTTTTCCATTCATGATTTTTTTTTTTTTTTGGCAAGACTTAGTGACTGATTTATTCAGTTACTATTGTTGAAACTTTGGAAATTCAAGAACATTTGGCAGTTAGTGGTTTTTAACTCTGCTTGCTTTATAACCTGTATGGAGATTAAAAACAAATAAATAAAGATCACCTTAACCCTACCCCTGCAGTTTCTGATTCAGAAGGTTTTTTGGGGGGTGGGAGGAGGAGTGGTGAGGCATATGTTTTAAAAAACAAAAAATTAAAACAAACCCCCCTAGAGTGAGAGTTGAGAATAGCTAGTTTATGAGGCTACGACAAGATACAGTATTTGAAGTCAAGGCTGCCAGGGTAAAACTACAAGGTGTAGCTGCGCTACTTACATGTCTGAGTGGCTAAGCCCAAGGTTCCCACTGAGATTCAAGCCTGTAAAGGTTTGAGTGGTCACCATACATTAGCTCCCTTGATCCTCTGAAGAACTCTGTGAGGCACATATGCCCAACCTGTGTTTCACAGATGTGAAGCTGAGAATCAGAGAGGTTAGACAAATACTTTCTCATTCAAATTCCAGAGTGAAGTTTTGGACCTTTCTATGGAGATTTATAATAGGTGCCTCTCACCTGTCAGATGTCAGAAGCAAGTAGTCAATGACATCTCTGTGGTTACAGACAAGCTTTGCATTTTTGAGTCTGTTGAATAATGTAGATCTATTTAGGCTGTAGCACCTTCTTGTTTAAGTGCAGAGGTACACTTTTTACTTACTACAAAACCAGGAATATACAGAAATTTAGTTCTGCCTCTTCCCTTCTCCTAATCTCATAACTTTCCTTAGGTAGTAGTTGCTTGAGATGCGTGACCCAGGTTATGATGACAGTAGTTTCCTACCTGTATATTCTTAGAAAGTGGTGGTTTAGCTTGTGAAAAATGACATGCCCACTGGGAGAATTTGTATGGTCTACCCTTTTTTTAAAAACATTTTTATTGGAGTATAATTGCTTTACAATGGTGTGTTAGTTTCTGCTTTATAACAAAGTGAATCAGTTATACATATATCCCCATATCTCTTCCCCCTTACGTCTCCCTCCCTCCCACCCTCCCTATCCCACCCTTCTAGCTGGTCACAAAGCACCGAGCTGATCTCCCTGTGCTATGCAACTGCTTCCTACTAGCTATCTATTTTACATTTGGTAGTGTATATATATCCATATATACACTACCACTCTCTCACTTTATCCCAGCTTACCCTACCCCCTCCCCATGTCCTCAAGTCCATTCTCTAGTAGGTTTGCGTCTTAATTCCCATCTTGCCCCTAGGTTCTTCATGACTTTTTTTTTTTTTAAGATTCCATATATATGTGTTAGCATACGGTATGTGTTTTTCTCTTTCTGACTTACTTCACTCTGTATGACAGACTCTAGGTCCATCCACCTCACTACAAATAACTCAGTTTCGTTTCTTGTTATGGCTGAGTAATATTCCATTGTATATATTGCCACATCTTCTTTATCCATTCATCTGTTGCTGGACACTTAGGTTGCTTCCAAGTCCTGGCTATTGTAAATAGTGCTGCAGTGAACATTGTGGTACATGACTCTTTTTGAATTATGGTTTTCTCAGGGTAT
>NC_041224.1:120217005-120218124 GCF_002837175.3 Physeter macrocephalus | reverse complement strand
ACTGTTCTCCATAGTGGCTGTATCAATTTACATTCCCACCAACAGTGTATGAGGGTTCCCTTTTCTCCACACCCTCTCCAGCATTTATTGTTTGTAGATTTTTTGATGATGGCCGTTCTGACCGGTGTGAGATGATATTGCATTGTAGTTTTGATTTGCATTTCTCTGTTGATTAGTGATGTTGAGCATCCTTTCATGTGTTTGTTGGAAATCTGTATATCTTCTTTGGAGAAATGTCTATTTAGGTCTTCTGCCCATTTTGGGATTGGGTTGTTTGTCTTTTTGATATTGAGCTGAATGAGCTGCTTGTACATTTTGGAGATTAATCCTTTGTCAGTTGCTTCATTTGCAGGCTCTATATTTTTTTTGTGTGCCAGGACCATACTGTCTTGATTACTGTAGCTTTGGAGTGTAGTCTGAAGTCAGGGAGCCTGATTCCTCCAGCTCTGTTTTTCTTTGTCAAGATTGCTTTGGCTATCCGGGGTCTTTTGTGTTTCCATACAAATAGTGAAATTTTTTGTTCTAGTTCTGTGAAAAATGCCATTGGTAGCTTGATAGGGATTGCATTGAAGCTGTAGAATGCTTTGGGTAGTATAGTCATTTTCACAATGTTTATTCTTCCAATCCAAGAACATGGTATTTCTCTCCATCTATTTATATCATCTTTAATTTCTTTCACCAGTGTCTTTTAATTTTCTGCATACAGGTCTTTTGTCCCCTTAGGTAGGTTTATTCCTAGGTATTTTATTGTTTTTGTTGCAGTGGTAAATGGGAGTGTTTTCTTAATTTCACTTTCAGATTTTTCATCATTAGTGTATAGAAATACAAGAGATTACTGTGCATTAATTTTGTATCCTGCAACTTTACCAAATTCATTGATTAGCTCTAGTAGTTTTCTGGTAGTATCTTTAGGATTCTCTGTGTATAATATCATGTCATCTGTAAACAGTGACATCTTTACTTATTCTTTTCTGATTTGGATTCCTTTTATTTCTTCTTCTTCTCTGATTGCTGTGGCTAAAACTTCCAAAACTATGTTGAATATTAGTGGTGAGAGTGGGCAACCTTGTCTTGTTCCTGATCTTAGTGGAAATGGTTTCAGTTTTTCACCATTGAGGA
>NC_041224.1:120115812-120216504 GCF_002837175.3 Physeter macrocephalus | reverse complement strand
TTTATCAATTTTGTTTATCTTCTCAAAGAACCAGCTTTTAGTTTTACTGATCTTTGCTATTGTTTCCTTCATTTCTTTTTCATTTATTTCTGATCTGATCTTTATGATGTCTTTCCTTCTGCTAACTTTGGAGTTTTTTTGTTCTTCTTTCTCTAATTGCTTTAGGTGTAAGGTTAGGTTCTTTACTTGAGATGTTTCTTGTTTCCTAAGGTAAGAATGTATTGTTATAAACTTCCCTCTTAGAACTGCTTTTGCTGCATCCCATAGGTTTTTGGATCATCATGTTTTCATTGTCATTTGTCTCTAAGTATTCTTTGATTTCCTCAGTGATCTCCTGGCTATTAAGTAGTGTATTGTGTAGCCTCCATGTGTTTGTATTTTACTGTAATTGATATCTAGTCTCATAGCGTTGTGGACAGAAAAGATACTAGATACGATTTCAATTTTCTTAAATTTACCAAGGCTTGATTTGTGACCCAAGATATGAGGTATCCTGGAGAATGTTCCAGGAGCACTTGAGAAGAAAGTGTATTCTGTTGCTTTTGTATGGAATGTCCTGTAAATATCAATTAAATCTATCTGGTCTGTTGTGTCATTTAAAGCTTGTGTTTCCTTATTTATTTTCATTTTGGTTTATCAGTCCATTGGTGAAAGTGGGGTGTTAAAGTCCCCTACGATGATTGTGTTACTGTCGATTTACCTTGTTATGGCTGTTAGTATCTGCCTTATGTATTGAGGTGCTCCCATGTTGGGTGCATAAATATTTACAATTGTTATATCTGCTTCTTGGATTGATCCCTTGATCATTATGTAGTATCCTTCTTTGTCTCTTGTAATAGTCTTTGTTTTAAACTCTGTTTTGTCTGATATGAGAATTGCTACTCCAGCTTTCTTTTGATTTCCATTTGCAAGGAATCTCTTTCTTCATCCCCTTGCTTTCAGTTTGTACATGTCCCTAGGTCTGAAGTGGTCTCTAGTAGACAGCATATATGTGGGTCTTGTTTTTGTATCCATTCAGCCAGTCTGTGTCTTTTGGTTGGAGCATTTAATCCATTTACATTTAAGATAATTATCGATATGTATGTTCCTATTACCATTTTCTTAATTGTTTTGGGTTTATTATTGTAGGTCTTTTCCTTCTCTTGTGTTTCCTGCCTAGAGAAGTTCCTTTAGCATTTGCTGTAAAGCTGGTTTGGGGGTGCTGAATTCTCATAACCTTTGCTTGTCTGTAAATGTTTTAATTTCTCTGTCGAATCTGACCCTATAATTCGAATGTTGGTGTGTTTAATATTGTCCTGGAATTCTGAGACTGTCCTCAATTCTTCTCATTGTGTTTTCTTTATTCTGCTCTGTAGTAGTTATTTCCTCTATTTTATCTTCCAGGTCACTTTTCTGTTCTTCTGCCTCAGTTATTCTGCTATTGATCCCTTCTAGAGAATTTTTAATTTTATTTGTGTTGTTCATGATTGTTTGTTTGCTCTTTATTTCTTCCAGGTCCTTGTTAAACGTTTCTTGTATTTTCTCCATTCTATTTCCAAGATTTTGGATCATCTTTACTATCATTATTCTGAATTCTTTTTCAGAGGCAGCCTCACTGCTAATGGGTGGGGTTGTGTTCCTGTCTTGCTAGTTGTTTGGCATGGAGTGTCCAGCACTGTAGCTTGCTGCTCATTGAGTGGAGCTGGGTCTTGGCGTTGAGATGGAGATCTCTGGCAGATTTTCGCCATTTGATATTATGTGGAGCTGGGAGGTCTCTGGTGGACCAGTGTCCTGAAGTTGGCTCTCCCACCTTAGAGGCACAGCCTTGACACCTGGCTGGAGCACCAAGAGCCTGTCATCCACGTGGCTCAGAATAAAAGGGAGAAAAGGAAAGAAAGAAAGAAAAGAAAAGAAAGAAAGAAAAAGAAAGAAGGGAGGGAGGGAAGAAGGAAAGAAGAGAAAGATAAAATAAAATAAATTAAAATTATATTAAAAAGTTATTAAAATAAAAACAAAAAATAATTAAATTTTTTTAAAGTAATTAACAAAGAAGGAAAGAAAGAAGAGAACAGCTAAACCAAAAAACAAATTCACCAATGATAACAAGCGCTGAAAACCATACTAAAAAAAAGAAAAAGAAGAGGACAGACAGAACCCTAGGACAAATGTTAAAAGCAAAGCTATACATACAAAGTAACACACAGAAGCATACGCATACACACTGAAAAAGAGAAAAAGGGAAAAATACACACACACACACATATATATATATATATATATATATATATATATATATACATATATAGTTGCTCCCAAAGTCCACCTCCTCAATTTGGGATGATTTGTTGTCTATTCAGGTATTCCACAGATGCAGGGTACATCAAGTTGATTGTGGAGATTTAATCCGCTGCTCCTGAGGCTGTTGGGAAAAATTTCCCTTTCTCTTTGTTCGCACAGCTCCTGGGGTTCAGCTTTGGATTTGGCCCTGCCTCTGCGTGTAGGTCGTCTGAGGGCGTCTGTTCTTCGCTCAGACAGGACGGGGTTAAAGGAGCAGCTGATGCGGGGGCTCTGGCTCACTCAGACCGGGGGGAGGGAGGGGTATGGATGCCAGGCGAGCCTGCGGCGGCAGAGGCCAGCATGACGTTGCACCAACCTGAGGCGCACCATGTGTTCTCCCGGGGAAGTTGTCCCTGGATCGCGGGACCCTGGCAATGGCAGGCTGCACAGGCTCCCGGGAGGGGAGGCATGGATAGTGACCTGTGCTTGCACACAGGCTTCTTGGTGGCGGCAGCAGCAGCAGCCTTAGTGTCTCATACCTGTCTCTGGTGTCCACGCTGTTAGCCGCGGCTCGCGCGTGTCTCTGGAGCTCCTTTAAGCGGCGCTCTTAATCCCCTCTCCTTTGTTTCTCAGGAAACAAAGAGGGAAGAAAAAGTCTCTTGCCTCTTCGGCAGGTCCAGACTTTTTCCCGGACTCCCTCCCGGCTAGCCGTGGTGCACTAACCCCTTCAGGCTGTGTTCACGCCGCCAACCCCAGTCCTCTCCCTGCGATCCGACCGAAGCTCGAGCCTCAGCTCCCAGCCGCCGTCCGCCCCGGTGGGTGAGCAGACAAGCCTCTCAGGCTGGTGAGTGCTGGTCGACACCGATCCTCTGTGAGGGAATGTCTCCGCTTTGCCCTCTGCACCCCTGTTGCTGTGCCCTCCTCCGTGCCTCTGAAGCTTCCCCCCTTCGCCACCTGCAGTCTCCGTCCGCGAAGGGGCTTCCTAGTGTGTGGGAACCTTTCCTCCTTCACAGCTCCCTCCCACTGGTGCAAGTCCCGTCCTTCTTCTTTTGTCTCTGTTTATTCTTTTTTCTTTTGCCCTACCCAAGTACGTGGGGAGTTTCTTGTCTTTTGGAAGGTCTGAGGTCCTCTGCCAGCATTCAATAGGTGTTCTGTAGGAGTTGTTCCACATGTAGATGTATTTCTGATGTATTTGCGGGGAGGAAGGTGATCTCCACGTCTTACTCTTCGGCCATCTTGAAGCTCCTTCCTGTGGTCCACCTTAATCTTGCAAAATCAGAATGTGTTACTGTTCTCATGAGTTCTTAGGAGACAGCATTTTTTCCTGCAGGTTTTCCTTGGCTTCCTTTGAGATATTATGTTGAGGAAGGAATGGAAGTAGTGGTCATTTTTCAAAACAGCCTAAATAGGTACACAAACATTGTAAACAATAGAAGAACTTTGTGAATGGACCTGGAAGGAAGTTTTTAAAGAATAATTTTCTGTCTAAAAGGGTCTTCATTCTTTGAGTGATTGTAGTCAATTCCACATTAATTTTAAAATTTGCTTTTTTTTTTACCCAAAGAAAGGACAAACATATATATATATATATGTATATATATATATATATATATATATATATATACACATTTCTTTCAGGAGTGGTATGAAATCCAGCACCTACAATTCTGTGCTATTAATATATGCTTATTGTTTTTCCTGATAAGCCTGATAAAGGTAATTGAAAGCCTGACATGGGGTGGGTGAAACATTGAAAACCACATCTACTTTGCATGAAATTCAAGAAAGGTTTTGCTTTCTGTCACCACATATGGATATCAATAAAACACTTTTATTTTCTAAGAGCAAAGGCAAGTCAAAAGCACAAGATTGTATTTTGGTTTTTAATCAATGTGAACTTCTTTACTGCCCCATTTCAAAACTCTGCTGGGACTGATTTAATAGTTCTTGTTATGTTACACATTTTCTGTGTTTCTGGAATGATCGTGCTGTTTGATAAATAATTACTCAGCATTCATTCATTTATTTTTGCATTGCCATCTGGGTTTGTTGAGATCCAGAGCCTCCTGCTTTTGCCTCTTAGCAAAGTTCCAGCAATGGACCATGGTCTGCTCTTTGCTACATCGCCATTTAAGGTCATGTTTTGCTTATTGGTCCCATACTTCCGAGTTTGTTCTGGTTTCACAGCAGTTGATTAGTATTGGTTATCCTTGTGTTAGTGCATAAAATGTACACTTCAAAATATGTCTCAGTTACCTAGACAAAGTGTCTTAGTTACGTGTTCCAAGTGTCTGGACTTGACACCCAGGCTTCATTTCCTTTAGCCTGCAGTGTGCTCTTCTTAATCTCACATGAATCGATTTCCAGATTGGTTTAGGTTAATACAGCCCCACCAGTATGTGTTTCTTTAGCCTCAATGCCTTTCCAAATCCTTTGACTCATTGTGACTCTTAGAAGTTATTGAAGTCTTGGAAGGAAGACGCTAGTTAAATTATTTCATAGTTCCTGTACGAGAGATTTCTTTGTGATTGGTGCAACTCAGTAGTTACTTAGAGGCTTTTGAACTGTAATGTCTTAAAACAAACTACAGTAAGGCCAAATGTTCCGGATACCATTGTCCTGTTTGGCTCCTACTGAAGACAGACCCAAGGAATCTTGGGGGAGTAGGAACCAGGGGCGTTGCATGGGGCAGAAATAGTTCAACATTTGCAGCTGTGTTCATCAGCCCAATACACTTTCAGTTGTTTTCTCATTTCTGCTGGGACCTAAGAATCCCCTATCCTGTACAATCTGATGATAGAAGTCCTAATGGTGGGGGGCAGTAAAGGCAGAACACAATCATGAATGTATACACAGTTTACAAAGTCCAGCTAACATCTGCTTCATGGAAACTTGATCTGCAACAGTTTTCACTTTACAAGCTGTTATCTTGTTTGTACTTTGATATTAATTGCAAAGTGTCTCTAACAGAAAGTTCAGGATTTGCCATTATTATTAAAATGACTGTAGGGAGTAATATTTAACAAAATTTTTAAATCCTCTTTTGTTCTAAATACATACATATTGAGAGATAGTCCAGTTAAAACGCCATTTTGAAGTTATGTAAACCTCCCCCTCCCCCAACTGCCTGCATCCTGCAAAGCAATAAAATCCTTCTGTAGGGAGAAAACAGTATAAGGCCAGTGTATGTCATAGACTATGATAGTGTGAGAGAAAACCTAGTTAATCTGATTAGACAGGCAATTAAGAGATGAGGTATGCTCTAGCCTTCCTGTTCATAGCAACAGGTCTGGGAAAATCCAGCAGCTTCTTTGGAGAAGAGGTGGTGCAGCATGAAGAACAAGGACCCTAGAACCAGGCTGCCTATATTAGAGCTCTGGCCCCGCCACTTACTAGCTGTGTGACCTTAGGCAAGTTACTCAACTTCTTTATAATTTTGCTGTCTCATTTGCAAAATGGGGATTATGGTACACCTAACTAATAGGGTTGTTGTGAGAATTAAGTGAGTTAATTTATGTAAAGAATTTAGAACAGGTCCTGGCACAGAATAATCCCTCAGAAAGGTGCTAACTGGTATTTTTAGGTACTGAAATGAAAAACGTTGGTAATAAAGTATCAGCATAACCTTGTTTAGCATATTTCCAAGGGCTAGGAGACAATATAATCTCTATAATTCCTTCTTCATCCAAAGGGGAAAGATTATTTCACAGATACTCTAGAGGGGAGAAATTGTGACTCTTCAAAAACCCTGGGGGTGA
Organism: Physeter macrocephalus; assembly: GCF_002837175.3. Taxonomy (NCBI): domain Eukaryota; kingdom Metazoa; phylum Chordata; class Mammalia; order Artiodactyla; family Physeteridae; genus Physeter; species Physeter macrocephalus. The sequence goes on along the minus strand of NC_041224.1, from coordinate 120,210,490 downwards.
GTCAATCACAGAATCAGATAGAGAACCCAGGTTTCCTAATTCCTAGTCAGGTGCTGGACCTCGATCAGGATGAATGATATTGAACAATGGCTCCTCTGTTCAGAGCCTGACCTTCCAGGTCCAAATGGAGACTCCAAAACAAACAAACATGAGGTCTTGTTTTTGTTACCCTGGGGTGAAACTGCTTTCGACTTTGGGGAATTAAACTCATTACTTTGAGTCTCTGGATGTCTTGGGGTTTCTTCAAACTGAGTTCCTGTCATTATTTTTTGGTTCCTGATGATGAAACCCACTCTTTTCACTTTCCAATTTTGAAATATTAGTGAGGTTTTTTTCTCCAGCAGTTTGTCTTTTCATTCAAGTGTACATGCCCTCACAGACTCTTTTAAATGATGGAAAGTATTAGATTAAAAAAATAATTACAGAAACATTATAGAAATCATTAATTCTATGATAAAGATTTCCAGAGAGCTTTCCTTCATAATTGTAGTAATTTAAATTACACCTATATTTCATATTCCCTAGAAAGTCCCAGTATAGAGATTTGATTATTTAGTCTCTCTTCTCTAGATAACTGCATACACAGAAATGTTTGTAAACTTTAGAATCATGTGACTTCAGATTTGAAAGGGGTCTTTGGAGATCTCATAGACAGTGGCTTTAAAGCTGTGCTCCATTTAACTCTTGGCACTTTAGAAGCAGCACGCTGTGGTGCAGAGAGGGAGTAGGGAGCAAGAGTGTCTCACTGTTTTATTTCCCCCAACTAAATTCTGTAAATGTTTTATGTATTGGTCATCTCCATAATATTTATTTTAAAGAAAGAAAAGATTTCTCAGTTGGAATCATGTTTGGGAAACATTGATCTAGACCAGTTTTCTCATTTTGCCCAGGAGGAAACAAATGGCCAGTGAATACCTTAATCTTCAGGTTTGGAGATTTTGCCACAGATTTAAAAACAGCAAAAAAAAATTGCAGGTCAGTCCTTAATTTACGTCAAGACAAGGTTAGGAGAGCATTATTCATTATGTAATTTCAAGATTTACTTTTCCTTTATTCACAAGCCTGAAGTCTTTCTTGATGTTTAGTGCTTCACAACTGTAACCTTACCTTAAGAAAACCCAATACTGTATATAGAAATTCAAGTTTCTAAAACTAAAGAGAATGGTTCGTCACATTACACACAGCCAGTGTTCCTGTAATAACAATGCAAAAGTTCCAATGGTACATTCAAAACTGATACTATTTCTAAAACTTGCTTACCCGTAATCTTTCAGGATCTCCTTTATGTTATATATCAAAGTATACTTGCATTGAAATTTCTGTAGAATAGATGAGTGTACCTTTAGTTTAAAATAATAATCTACTATTTGTTTTCAGAAGAAACATGCTCAATTTTGCATTTAAATAAATAAGACAAAGTAAAATTTTGTATTTTTGTTTTCATTTTTTATAGATTGTGAAACTAAGAGCATATGGTTAAAAAAAGGAAAGCTAAACACATTAAGAGTTAAAATATCATTAATTACAAAATGCAAAAGATGTTTTTAGTCCTCAGCTTATGTTTCTTTACATACTTTTATTCATTCCTCTCTCTGCTGAGTGTCTACTATGTGCTAGACTTTGTTTTTAGCACCAGGGGTGGAAAGTAAGTCCCTGCCCTCAAGATGCTTACAGTCTAGAAGAGAAGACAGGCAAGTGAACAAGCAGTTACAATAAAGAGTGATAAGTGCTTAAGTCTGGGTAAGTACAGGGAACTTCCAGAACATATAGGAGGGGCACTGTCTTCTATATGTTAAAGGGTGGAGACTAGTCAGGGGAAGCTTCCTGGGAAGATAATATCCTGAAATGAGATGTCAAAGGCAAGTAAACAAAGGCAATTTGGAAAGAGTTTAAGAGGGTTGCCAACTCATGTTAGGCAGAACAAATGAAGTGCCAGTGAGGGGGCACACACGGGACTGCTGGTAGCTGTGTAGGTTTGGAGTTCAGACCAGAACGTGGGGATGAATGGAAAGAGGTATATTTTGAAGGTCGTTTATGCCATGCTAAGGAGTTAGGCCTTATCCTGGGAAATTCTTTAAGCATTTAAGCAGGAGTGATTTACTTAGATTTGTAGTTTTAAAAGATAATTGACTGTGATATGAGGAATGGATTAGAGTAGGGTCCCACTAGACGGCTGTCTGTGCATTTGTGTAAGGGGAGTGGAGTTGGTCTGAACCAAGGTGAAAAGTGGAGAGGGAGAGAAATGAATGCATATAGGTGATATTAAGAAGGTGAAAACCGATGGACTTGAGTTGGATCTGTCATTAAATGTGGGGAAGATTTGAGAATGTCCCCGGGGTCCTGGCTAGGCCTGCAGGTGGCTGGTTCAGCAGTTACCTGAAATAAGGAATTAGAAGGGAATCAGGAAGATGGAGTGATGCTGTCAGTCCTAAATGCATTGGATTTGGATTTCCATGGGTTAAACAAGTGGAGATGTCTCATAAGGAGTTTAATCTATGCGTCTGGAGTGCAGGAAAAGTATTTAACCTGGTGGTACAGAGTTGGTAAGTTCTGGCATGTTAGAAGGAAATTGAATACGTAAAGGGAAACAGAAGAGAATAATAGCCTGAGTATCATAGACCCATTGTTATTAAAAAGAAATCACACATGCCTTGGATTACACAATAAATGTGTTTCCCCAAAGGCTGTGTGAACAAAACTTTTATAAATTAATTTTTAAGTTCTCTGAAAAGATTACTATATTAACGAATCTTGAAATGTGAAGAATGCTTTTTAATACAATTAATATCCTCCTAATTTATCTTCTTCATAAATTTTCTTAAATCAAGTTATATCTAAACAATCTTTCTGTAAAGAGTTAGGAAATGTACCTAGAACTCAAACCAATGTTTTTTTCTAATTTCAAAAAAGAAACTTCAGAAAAATGAGAGTCTGAGAAATTCCTTTGAAAATTGTTAGACATCTTTTGGAGATGGTAAAATTAAGTTTGTTGTTTTTATTTCATTTGTAAGGTTTTCCACCTAGAAGAAATTGGAGGGTGTTTTGGAAATAAGTTTGATAATATCAAGAATAAGAATTTTTCTCCCTCAACATAACATAATATTTTTGCTGTTTTTGGAAATCAGAATAGACGCTTTGCTATGTCCTGAACTCGGCTTCCAGCTAGCCATGTGGCAGTTGAAGCAAAAAAATTTCACATTCTGCGCTCTATTTGCTCGCCAGCTTTAAAAACATGTCAACAAACTCAGAGTATCAAATTCACATGTCTGTTTTTCTATGGCAAGTAAAGGTTACTCCTTATTGTATTATGGGGAAGAGATCATGGAGGAAAAAAATTACAGGGGAAGCACTTTCCCTAGCAGAAATTTCCTAAATCACAGCTTCTCCACTTGATGTGGTGAGAAAAATGAGGACTGATTCACTGAAGTTTTCCTGACCTCCTTACACTCATTTACCTTGAGTTGATCTAGTTTAAAGATACAACAATATTTACAATCTTTAGATTTAATTTGGATTAGGAAGGCTTTCCCAGTTTTGGTGAGGGTGTTGTTGAGAGAATTGGGATTCTTAATCATTTATGCAAAAATATATCCAACTTGTCACCTGCTAAGTACTGCATGATGTGAAAAAAATGGCAAACGCGATGTTCATTGTGTTGTCTGAATTTTTTTTTAGCTGTATATGTAAGCCCACTGCTGGACCTGACTGTCATGGTTTGGCTAAAGTCACATTACTAGATTTGAACCTGGAAGCACTTTATCCTTTTACATATTTGGTTAAATATCAGAAAATTCTGTAACTACAATTTCTGTTCCTACTCTACAGAAATAGATTACATCTATGTGGTGGTGATAGCTCCTGCCCTGGCACCATTAAACAGTTGTTTTAGCATTTTAGTATGCCACATGGGTTGATTTCTCAGAGACAGCTAGTTATAGACCCAGACGGACCATATTTCCAATTTACAAATATGCAAATAATGAGTGAGTTTTGAACCCCTTCTTGGTCACAGGCACTGAGTTACTGAAAAGTTTAAGGCCAAGCCTGTTCCTTTAGGAATTTCCAAACTAATTAAGGAGGAAAAATAAATATATGAGATACATGAGCTACTTTTTCCCCACAAAGACAGTGTTTCCAAGAGCTGCATTTTAAGCCTTTTGCTCTTTCATTCTTTATCCCCTTCTTCCTTCAAGCCTGTAAATATGAGGAAATGTATCTCCATCTCCAAACTCCTGCACAGTCTAAACCGATATTTATGTCCATCTAAGTTTTGGACTTCTCCCTTTGAATTTTATCATCCTCCCAAACCCTGCTTTCACTTCTTAATCCCTTGTCTATTTACCTAGTTGCTCAAGCCTTAAATATGGGAATCTACTTAACTCTTCCCTATGCATTTAATCAATCAACATGTACTTAGACTTCTGTTTCCTTTTTCTCTTTCAGTTTCTTTGTGGTCTTTCCACTTCCTCCAGTCTCTGCATCCACCATATGACCCTACACCTCTATCCCCTCTCATCTGGGGGCTACTTTGATACCCTCTTAATTGGTCTTCCTATCTCTGGTCTTGTTTTCTTCCAGTTCATTCTACACAGTAAGAAGTATATTTAATTATGTCATTCAATTGCTATTTAAATGTCTTTAATAAATCTCGATATTAATTTAAGCTTCTTACCCAGCATAAAAAGGTCCTTCTAACTAGCTTCCTCTGCCCCCATCATGCCAGGCATATAGAACTACTTGTAATTATTTGACCTCACTCTGTAACGAATTTCTGCATATCCACCAAAACCCACGTCAAACACTAGTTCCTCCAGGAGGCTTTGCTGAACCTCTCCTCCCCAAGTCTAATTTACAGGGTCTTTGCTGAGGCTTCAGAAGCCCTGTATTTACCTCCCTTGCAGCATAGATCAAAAGTTTTTTATCTGTCTCTATATTAGACACCAAATTAGATCCTTAAAGGCTGAGACCTAGCCTTTAGTGACTGTATATTCCAGTGTCTAACACACTTACCTGCCACAGAGAAGAGGCTCAATAAATGCCTTTCAGATAGGCATATCCTTACAATGAAAGGCTATTCAGCAATTAAAATAAACATACTAATGATACATATGACAACATGGATGAATCTCCAAATAATCATGCTGAGTAAAAGAAGCCAGACAAAAAGGAGCACATACTATATGGTTCCACTTAAGTAAAATTCTAGAAAATGCAAATTAATCTATAGTGACAAAAAACAGATCAGTGGTTAGAGAGGCAGGAATGGGAGGGAGGGATAACAAAGGGGGATGAGGACACTCTTGGGGGTGATGAATATATTCATTAATATCTTGAATTATGGTAATAGTTTCACAGGTGTATACAAATGTCAAAAATTATCAAATTGTACATTTTCAATATATACAATTTATTGCATGTCAGTTTTACCTTAGTTAAAAGCAACACCAGCAAGACAGAGGAATGAACGTGTCAATGCCTGCCTTTAAACTTTATTGGGATATGCAGTCAGGGACTTGACAAAGAGGCAGGATCATGTCTGCTGATAACCATGGTGCTCTGGAGGTGGCACCCCACAGTGTGCTTGGGCGGATGGGTCCCACCCCCACCTTACTGTCATTGTACCTCACCTCATGACTACTTAGTAACTGTTCCCTACTTCTAAGGCAGTGTCATACTCAATTGTTTGGGGGTATTGGGAGTAACTAAAGCTTTGGATCATGGGATTATGGATTATATTCTAGAAGAAGCACGACGGGGGCTGGGGAAAGGCATGTCCCTTGTCCCTGTGGCGGTGGGCTGGGGGAGGTGTATGAATGGCAGTGATGCTGGAAAACCCAGGCCAGGTTGAGGGCATAAGACCGCCGGCATTTGTACGTCTTAAGGCACAGGAATCTGTGTATTAAGGAAAATGGAAAGGCAGATACTCTGCTAGTCTCTCACTACGCCCAGAATTAAATGCAGCACAGATTTTAGGGCCAAGGAGAAGACTGTTCTACACCCTTCTCCGCCTATAACATTCTTGTCACTTCCTGAATGTTCTCTAAACTCCTGTCTCAGGAGATACTTTTATTGCATAACAGGAAATGAGGCTTAAAATTGAAAATTCTTAAAAGAGTGAATGTATTTGTCATAATCAATTTTAGGTAAAGTATAAAAAATATTACATCTTGCTGTTTTTATTTGGAGAAGTTAGAAATTAAGAGGGCACTTAATACCTGAAGTTGGTAAAGGAGAGAGGACTCTCAAAGATACTGAAGGGGAGAGTAGAGGCAAAAGACACATTTTTCAGATGTTATTACTTTTCCAGCTCTATTATTCTTCAATTTTGTACCGACAAATAGAAGGTGGCTCTATGCTGTGTAACCTCAGAAATCTTGAGTCCAGAGGATGTTACTAATAAGCCTACGTGAGAACAAAGGACAGTGAGTGAATGGTCATTTAAGATATGCTTCTCTATCACAGACCAAAAAGCACGACTGCCAGAAAAGCAATTTCAGACTTCAGTTCAGTCAGGTAACCATATTTCTTGATTTTCCTTCATTATAATACAGTGAGCACTGAGCGGAGAACTTTAGAAACACACGAAAATTATTTGGTTATAAGGTCATTCCATACTTACAAGGAGCTTTACGTTTCAATAAGGACGAGAAGATACATGCAAATGAAAGAACAAAAGAACAGAAGCAGAAGAATCATAGGAAAAATATAAACATCTGCAGAATATAGAAATATCTTTCTAAGCGACTTCTGTCATTGTGCAAACAGGATTGTTGAAGTGATTTGGTTGAGCAGAGCCCTTCCGGGTTAGTTTAAGAGATGATTCCTGGCAGCATTCTGAAGGAGGAGGGACGTGGCTTGACAAAGATGATCTGTGAAGACTTCTGGGCTGGGGGAATGTAGAGGTAGGAGCAAGAGGCTAAAATTCTCTTGAAATGTGAAAAATGACGAGAATCAGATACTGTTAAAATGTAAGCTAGAAATGTGTCAGGGGGACAGGGTTGAACATAAGCAAGAAAGAAGGGAAGGAATCATCAAAATCACCTCTGAAGTTTGGTGAAAAAAATTGTTAAGTAATGGGGCAAAAGAAAAAGATGAAGTAGCATGAAAAGGGAGAAAAAAGGAGATGGAACTCTAGCCTTAGTTGATAAATTGTCAGGTAATGGCTTCTTCCATATGGAAGCAATGCTGGAGATTTTAGGCTTCCCTTGTGTAGAGGATTCAGATAAAATTCAAAATCAAGTTAACTGCTTTTTTAAAAAAAAGACTGATCATTAGTAGCAGAAGTAAGATCATGGTGTGACGGTTCAGGGAACTCAGTACTGTGTACTAAAGGGGATCTTCTGAAAAATCCAAGTCTGTTACATTGCAAGAATGGTTAGAACTTAGAAATCCTGCCAAAGAAGGGGACTAGGAAAGGAAGGTATGCCAGGTTAAAGAGCAAAATGACTTATCTGTTAGCAAAACATTTGAAAATTTTTAAATAATTTTGTTTCACCAAGAACTCCGAAGCCAAGCCCCTCACCGTCTCCCCCCAACCAATACTCAGCTCCCTGTCCTGCTTCCCCCCTTCTTTCTCCCCTTTTGAGATTATCTTTGGCTTCTAACCTGTCATGATGCATGTACCAGGGCACATTGTAAAATAATTTGATGTTCCTTTATGGAAAGAGAAAACATTTCCTAAATCTTCTTTCCAGGCCACGTGTAAACCAATGACAGGGCTAGCTAAGTAAACAGGAAAGCCAGCATCCTCTGCTTCAGAAACCAAACACACACAAGGACTGATTCTCTGGATAGGTGGGTTAGTCCTATCTGAACATCTGCTTTTCTTAGCCTTCCTCTCCTTTTCCCTCCCTTGACGTAGAAAGTCTTTGACTTTCTCTACTCATGTGAAAAAAAAAGTTCCCTTTATTAATAATGCAATGGAAGCAGGTTTAGATGAGTTGAGCTTTAAAATTTTGGAAAGTCTGGGGAAGGGGTAGAAAAAGAAACCAACCAGATCCATTGATTAAAGAGCATACAAAAGAATACATTATAAAGAGATAGGCATTTTGGATTATTTTTTTTTAACTAAGAAAAGATTTCATCTTGTTGGTAAATGTTGGGTATGTATGATAACAGAGCAGGTGTATTTTAAAACTGCCTGCAGCAAACAGAAAGGCAGGTAGAAATCCACATATTGCATGGGAAGAGTCGGCTTAAGCCTCTGGATTTCACTCCATGTTGCTGATCTGCAGTTACTTTTTGATTATAGCACAGCCTTGGCATAAGAATTCAACTTGCTAAAAGTGTTCCAAAAAAAGAAAATCTCTGGCATTTCCTGTTGGTTGGGAGCTGTTTGGCTTTCTGCATTACTATTTAGTGTTATAATTGGCCAAGCACCTTTGCTGGGTAGAAAAATACTGGTGCAAATTTTACTGGCGATGTGGGAATAGAAGCCATAAAAATTCTCAATTTCCCTTTTAAAAACTTAACTCGTTTGTCCAGGAGGAATGAATACAGAAAGACAAGAGATTTTAAACTTCCCATACATCTGGGTACAGCAGTGTATTTTGACTCCAAGTACAATAAAACAACCTTACTTGCTGGTGGTATATGACATAATGACCCAAATATGTTTTTAAAAAATCATTTATTGCTGTACATAAACAGCGAAGTTAGCGCAAGGGATGATAAAATAACATGGGTAATTCTTCCTTTAGCTGGGAACCATTGGCGGCCCATTAGGATTCCAGATGTAGCTGTGTGTGCTTTTCCATTTGTTTTCCAATGTCTAGTGCTTATGCCCTTGGTACCTTGACGGTGCTTGTCAGGCATGTTGGCTTTTCAGCTTGAGGTCTTCCTTGGAGAAACACACTGATCGGTCTCTGGGCTATAAAGCACACTATTGTCTTGGGCCCAGTTTGTTGAGAATATAAGACCCAGGGCAGCCTCCTGCCAAAGGTCAAATACCAGCTTGACCAAAGTTCCTCAAGTCAACACTGGACCTCCCCAGACAAGAGACACTTCAACTCTTCCTGAAGAAAAAATGTTTTTATGTTTTTATCACTCTGTAATAACAGAGATTGTTAGAGTGCAAGTAAGCTGAAATGCATTTTGATGAATTATTTATTATAGTTACTCATAAAAAACAGCTCACAGGGCCAGAAGCTTATAGATAAAATAAAAAATAAAATTTATTCCCATGTTTTGGGCATTTAAAAAAAGAAGCAATCTCCCAGTCCAAGAGACAGTCTTAATAAGCAGTAGAGGAGGGCATAGCTGTAAAACTGTACAGGTAGAATCATTGTATTTTAGGCAGAGAAAGAAAGCAGCTAAAAATAGAACCATAGCTAATTTAGCCAGCACCCTGACTGCCAAAAATGCATGTCTGAAATCAGGTGGGTGTTTCTTTATGAGTGACTTAGCCAAATGTAAAATTTATAGCCCTGTCTTGTATACTCTAGCAAAGATTCAGTGCATCAGTTTATTACAAGGCTACTATTAAGGATGCTTAAAATTCCCCAGCTTTACACTCCTCACTCCAATGGTCTAGCCTTAGCTAGTTATGATTGGGCCTGGCCCAGAGGCTCTTATTAGAGAGGGATTTCAGTATTCAACAATACAGTTAGGCCTTTTCTGTGGAGCTGAATGCTCTTCCTCCAGGGGAGCTCAATTCACTCCTCCTGTGTCCAACAACAGCAACTTCCCTTTGCTTCTTACCACTTTTCACCTGTGCCCTGGCTTAGCCAATCGAGGGGAATAATGCTTAAAGAAAACAAAATAAATAGCAGATGGTCTAGTGTTCTCTGGGATGAATAAATTACAGCTGCAAAGGGGAAAAGTGACTTAGTGGATGCACACTGCTGTATTTGTCGCTGACATGCAGGATGCTCAGCACCCTGACCTCAACATGTATCAGGCCCACCACCATTAATCACTCCACATAATCCAAGCCAGAAATTTATTGAGCCCAAGGGATCCATGACCCCTTGGAGTGGGAACTGAGAAAGTGAACTAGAGGCAAAATATAAAATACGAAAGTGGCTCCAAATAAGATGGCAGTGGGTTTTCAGTGCCCAAGAAATTAAAGTGATTTTGGATGGACTTTATCCATGTGGAATCAGATGGAGTACAATCATCTGAAGAGCTACGTCCTGTATGGTAGGTTCATTTTCTCTAATAGATAATAAAATAATTATCCCCCCATGATATCACAGTGTCATTCCGGAAACTTTTCTAAGTTGCTAAATGGAACACAGTGCTCAGCCTTTTAGACATCAAATGGTTTATCAAATTCATCATCAAAATAAACCATGGAATACCTGTAACACAAATTTTCTTTGAAAAATTCAGGATTTAAATGTAATTTTTATTAATCAGAAGAAGTTTTAATCTGAAAAATTTGGCACTCTCCCAGTCTTCATCCATCCATTTGTGGTACTTTTTTCTCAGTTGGGCTACATCTCTTACAGCTATATCCATAGACTAAGGGACTAAAAATATATTTATATCCATGAGCATCTGCTGAATAGTTCCATCAAGAAAGAATACCAAAATAAGAGGGGAGGAGAAAACAAAAGTAGATAAATAATAAATTTAGTTTCTTATAGACCCACTGAGTAATTTCCATCAGGTGTGCCCAGTTTCTTATAGTCCCTGGAGTAATGAATATCAAGTGGCTAGACTTTGTTCCAGTAATTGAATATCCATTCTTTCTCCTTGTTGCTTAGTTGAGTTTTTCTCACAGCATATTTTATTTCAGTTTCCTCAGAAAATATATTAAGATGAAGACTTTGAGGTGGAAGTAACCCAAATGTCCATCAACAGGTGAATGGACAAGAAATAAAATGTAGCATATACATACAATGGAATATTATTCAGCTTTAAAGAGGAAGAAAATCCTGTCACGTGCTATAACATGGATGAACCTTGAGGACATTATGCTAAGTGAAATAAGCCAGTCACAAAGAGACAAATACTGTATGATTCCACTTACTCTAGATATCTAAAGTAGTCAAATTCATAGAAATAGAAAGTAGTGGTTTTCAAGGGCTGAGGGAAGGGGAAATGGGGAGCTGCTGTTCAGTGGGTATAGAGTTCCAGTTTTGCAAGGTGAAAAAGTTCTGGAGATCCATTGTTCAACAATGTCAATATACTTAACACTATTAAAGGTCACTTAAAAATGGTTAAGATGTTTAACTTCATGTTATTTTTTTAACACAATTAAAAGAAAAGAGGAAGACACTGGTTTTATTCTCCTTTACCTTTTTACTAATTTTTTAAAATTTTATTTATTTATTTATTTTTGGCTGTATTGGGTCTTCGTTGCTGTGCACAGCCTTTCTCTAGTTGTGGCGAGCGGGGACTACTCTTTGTTGCGGTGAGAGGTCTTCTCATTGTCGTGGCTTCTCTTGTTGCAGAGCACGGGCTCTAGGCGCACATGCTTCAGTAGTTGTGGCACGTGGGCTCAGTAGTTGTGGCTTGTGGGCTCTAGAGCTCAGGCTCAGTAGTTGCGGCGCACGGGCTTAGTTGCTCCGCGGCATGTGGGATCTTCCCAGGCCAGGGCTCGAACCCATGTCCCTTGCATTGGCAGGCAGATTCTTAACCACTGTGCCACCAGGGAAGCCCCCCTTTTTACTGTTGATTACAGCAGTCCACTGGTATACATTGGGACTTGGTAATTGTTTAAGTTCTCCCAAAGGGCAATATGTGGATTAATTTTTTAAATAAACAATATATTATGAAAAATTTCAAATAGTCACTGAATAGAATAGTATAATCAACCACATATATCTATTACCAATGGTAATTTTACAACAATTATAATTAAATTATAATTACAACTGTGATTTTGCCGATCTCGTTTCATCTATTTTTCCACCGTTTTTTCCCCTGTAATATTTTGAAACAATGAATAGATTAATTTTTACTTGCAGACTTGGCACTTATTTCAGAAACTCAGAGTGTATTGTTTAAGATTTTGTCACATAAAAATAATATTTGTGATTTAGTTGTAATATTTTCTATTGTACCTTAATTTCTCAAATATAAAATTCAGATAGCTGTATAGGAAAGACTGTGGGGAAGGTCTGTGATTACAGGAATAGGAATGTTGAATGGGAATGATCAAACCCTCATGACTGAATTTGGTCCTGCTTTGGAAGTGCTAAAGAGTAGAGGACAAAAATGTTTAATTTTAGGAATTGGGACTTCTTTAAAGAGAACATCTTTGTTTCTTCTGAATATAATATGAGATAAAATCTTTTTTTGTTTTTTTAAAATGTGTTGTTTTACGATTCCTGCCCAGAGAAGGAGAAAGAGCTAGTCTGGGTTCATTCATCCACCAGCCATGTGACCTTGGGTGATTTGCTTCATCTTTCAGGGACCTTAATACCTTCATATGTAAAATGATGGCTTTGGAAAGAATAGTTGCTAAGGTCTTTTCTAATTTAAGAATCCTATGATTTGAGACTAGGAGTGAATATTTTACTACAGAATATTTCAGTTGATTAAATTCATGGCTGAATTTACTCTAGTAAAGGCCCTAGCTTTTGATATGGTTGCCACTATTCACAGGCTATGTAAGTTGGGGTATCGTCTCATATCTCAGCCAAAAATCAAGTGAAAAAATACCTGTGATTCAAGGTAACCTGTAAGTTAGTGTGGAATAGTTGCCAAAACATCTTCGTAAGATCTATGAAAGTTTTATCAAAGTTGATATGATAAATAGTATTTTATATTCTATACCCATTTTATATTGTAAATTTTTTTTTTTTTTTTTTTGTGCGGTACGCGGGCCTCTCACTGTTGTGGCCTTTCCCTTCGCGGAGCACAGGCTCCAGATGTGCAGGCCCAGCGGCCATGGCTCACGGGCCCAGCCACTCCGCGGCATGTGGGATCTTCCCGGACCGGGGCACGAACCCGCATCCCCTGCATCAGCAGGCGGACTCGCAACCACTGCGCCACCTGGGAAGCCCTATATTGTAAATTTTTAAAACTTAAAATGAAAATAATCTATAATGAAATAATTTGAACTAAGGGGCTGCTTGGTTACCTTGAACCAAGGAATTTTTTCATTAGGAAATCTAAGAATAAAAGGAAGAATCTGTGGGAAACATGCTTTGAAATGGTTGGCTGGAAGGGTGTAAGCTGTGTGATTGTAAGAAATACTGTTCACCATTCAAGTGCGCATGTTCTTTAGGGTAGTTTTTTAACAAGCATGCTCAGAAAGGCTTGCTGCCTTGGAAGGTTCTGGGTTGTTGTGAAGTGGCTCTTGTTAGAGTCCTGAGGAAAAGGAAGAAGAAGGCAAAGGGAGGAGCTTAGAGGATGCCAATCTTTGCAAAATCCATTTCCTTTTAACAGTGGTGTCCTGCTCATCTTCAGAGTAAATGTGAATGATCAAAGAAGCAAAGGAAGTAGAAAAGAATATCAGGAGTAACTAAGAGCTAGGGAAAGATCAGGGACTCAAAAGAAGTATTTGAGCGTAAGATAAGTGATTTTCAGGGAGGGAGATTCTCTTTTCAGCATAGGCATTCTATCTGGAGGTACTGCTCTGACACTGCTTGTGGAAACCTGTCTAAGGAAAGCTGAATAGAGTTTGACCTTATACTTGACTTAGCGGTTAAAGATGTACTGTTTAAGTAGCTCTGACTATGCCCCATTTTCTTTATAAATTTGAGTTAATGACATTTGCCTATTCACTAGGATTTATGCAGTAACAAGAGCAGGCTTTGTGTTTCTTGAAAAGAAAACACTGACTATGAAAAGTGGTGGGACCATTCCTCCATGTTTCCCTCCTCGGATTGCAGACAGCTAAGAATGTAGACTGGCTTCTTGTGCCCTATCATTTTTGAAGATCTCAGTTAGTAGAATTTACATTAACTGTCTGAAAGGGAAAAATTAAACCTTCCTTTTAAATATTGCTTTTCACTGAGTTCCTCTCTAATCCTTAGGTAAATTGTACACTGTTGATCTAGTTCCACAGCACATTTTCTGAATGGAAACCCCAAACATGATATATTCTCCTATTTAAGGAATATTGACCCCAAAGAAGGATCAGAATGTGGAAACATTTTCGAGAAATAACACATGTAACTGTTGTTTCTGTTGTTCTGATGTGCTGGCAAGCACTAGTTAGAATAATTGGCAAGGGCTAGCAAGAAATACTGTTTAGCCTTAGGAAAGTTATAAAACTAGCCCACTGGAAAGGTAAATATGTCATGTTTTGAGTCCAGCAATAATAATTATAACAAGGACATCTGAGACTTTTCCCTGGGCTTTACACCACTTAAGTAATTTTCTTCAAAATATTAATTTTCTGATGCAATCTTTTCTCTTTCCCTCTCTCTGTCTTTTTTGTTGGCAACCAAATTAAATGTATCTAAATGAATTTCAGTGCTCTAAAGATGTCACTTTATTGAAGAAATAATTTAAATAGTTGTTAGTATTAGAAAATATATTTATGTTATTGTTTATTCATACATTTAAGTATCCATTCAGTGATATAATGGAGATTGACTTAAAAATTAATAGTGGCCAAGACTTCAGTCCTTGTTTTCTTCAAGATCTTAACATCTTGCGTTAGACACTATTTAAAATTTTTTTAACCATTTAAAAATAATTACTGGAGCATCATTTAAAAAACTACCAACAACCTACCAGTGATTTGTCCTTTGTTATCATAGACAAGCTGAAGCAGAAATAAAGCATTTAAATAAGAGAGGAATAGCATTGATGATGGTGATAGATGAAGGAAAAGCAAAAGTCCACAAACAAGAAACGGAATTTGAAATGACTTGAGTAATTTATCTTACTCTGAATAGTGTTAAACCCCGAAGCCTCTTCTTCAAGAATCGTCCTTTGCTGTGATTCTTCATTATAATTGTTTTCCTTCCCAACCACTATTGGTATGCCAAGGTTAAATTAAAAAAATAAAAAGATTTACACTATTAAAATAGACTTGTTTGGGGCTCAAGAAGTAGCTATTCATTGGTTACTCTTCATAAAATCTCTATACAAAAATGATCTTTACAGTTATTTGAGAATGGGGATATATCACCTCAGTAAAACTTGAAAAACTTAGTGTTTTAAAGTTAAAATATTAAAATATTTTCTCAGCATAGATACTGAAAGTTATTACTGTAATGTAATTATGTATTGTGTAATTATGTCTTGGAAGATTTAATCAATTGGTATTTGAAAAGGTTTATAGGTAAAGTTTTTAGAAGATTACGTTTCTGGAATTTTTTATACAGTGGAATTTCTGATGCTACAGTAAATTAAAAAGTTGGATGATTTTCATGTGATATCCTATTTCACTAATACAGAACAACCTTGAACCACACTAGAGCAATAATTACTTAACCTAAATCAGAGACCAAGCCAGGCCAAACAGCTGTTTTCATTTTGTTAGGAGATCCATTTGATTTACTCTTTTAGTCAGCTTTCATTACTGTAGAAGACAAAACTTCCCTTGAGTTTTTAACCCTGAATTCTCTGCCTTGTTTGCTGCCTGCTGTAAAATTGCATGGTTGAGCTGCCACAGCCGCTGAACACGCTCCGGAGCTACTGTAGTGCTGTGGGGAGGCTGCACTTCAGCTCGGGGAAAGAAGAGCTTCACGAAAAGAGATAACATCTAGGTGCTTACCGATGCCCTTTAAAAAAACGAAACGAAACGAAACAAAACAAAACTGGTCATCATTATTCTGACTATAAGAGAAGCCTTTAGGAATGAATATCTGATCTGAGTTCCTGTAGGAACTGTGTCATAGCTCATCTGTCTTGGAAACTAGGGAAAGGAATGTTCCAGAGACACAGAGATAAGATATTTGAATTCAAATGAGTTACTTAGAGCTAGATTCAGATGTATTAGGTATTAAGTCATTACCCCTAAAATTGATCTCTTATATGCTGTAGTATGTCCTCTTTTAAATTGTGAAACCAGTTTTCCTATAATTTCTAAACACGAGGATGCACCAATATCTTGTGGTTTCTATCTTGGTGTTTGTAATTCCATAAAGGTGTTGTCCCCACGCTCCCCAGTGAAAATAAGGTGAAACAGTATTGGGACCTTGTGACTTCATGGAAAAGGTAGCTTAAACCATTTCTTAAGATTGCTGTCACTTGGGGGAAAAAAAAATCCTTGGAATTGTTGGTGCTGATTAAATCTGTTTTTCCCTTTCCTCAAAGCAAATCTGTATCTACTTCTTAAATAAACAGAACCTGGCAAGACAATAGGTTCTCTGTGGCTACACAGATTGGCATAAATAGAGTCAACCACACAAAGACAACTATCTGATGGTTGTGATGAACTCTTTGACATACTTCTGCCATATTACAGACCTGCATTTCTTTACCATGTCTATTCCAGATTTTTAGAGTTCCCTGAAAAAGACTTTCATGGTCAAATAAATTTTGTAAACACTTCCTTAGAATATCACAATACATGATAGCATATTGTAGCTCTAAGAAATCCAGCAGAGAAAAATATCTTTTAAACCTAGTTTAATTCAGTGTTTCCCAAACTTACTTGAGTATGAAAGACTTTTTTTTTTTCACATGACACCATAATATCCCACAAAAGAGTTTTACTTTGGACACTAGTTTGCCAAGGGGCATATGCTATATAGATATTATCTAATACAATTACTCCTTCAAATGCAAAAATATGTGGAATTTAAAGTTGGTGGAGACAAGGAGCTCTTTTTTGGTGCTTATTTTTTTAATAACAAAATAATTTGGAGGTCTTGCTGCTGCTAGCTAAGAAAGACCCTTGGGAGATTACTAGTTTGGTCAAGGCTCTTCATAAGTACCTTTATTAAAGGGTAATCATTTTGACAAAACCCAGAGAACTACAGTGATGCCTCAACCTTTTTCTAGCCAAGTCATAATAGTTAGTGTTGGGGAAGAGTCTTATTGAAAGTAATTGAGAACTGATGATATGTAGAAAAACAAAGATTATTTCCTGTGGTGCAACAGAATCTTTACAAAGAGCCATGGATTGCATCTTAGATGTTAGTACTTCACAAAGAGGAAAAGCTAGTTGAAGATTGCTTCTTTATTTAGGAAGTCTAGTCTTTAGGAAGAGTGCTGGTATCCTCTGATGCTTTCCTGTTATCTAAGACATAGCGGATTATGTCTGGGATAGCTCCTGACTCCCATGGTGAAATGTAAACGACCGCATGCTCGCTAGGGCTTCTTTCCTTCACTGCAGGTTCTGATATTTACCACCCAGTTTTGTCCACACCAGTTTGAATTTATGCACTAGTCTCTTTATCTCACTTCTTTTTTCCCTCTTTTTCTTTCTTTCTCCTTTTTCTTTTCTTTCTTATTTTTTTAAAGAAGCTTGTACAGGAGTTGCTGAAATTGCATTTGCAACAAGCAAATCAAGGAAGCCGAAGGCTACAAATCTCCATCTGAAGTTTATTCTTTTCACAGTCAATTTAATAAAATATGATTGATATGTGCTAACAAGTTTGTTCTACAAGAGTGAGGAGGAAGCCACATAAGAAAAGGACTCTTCACTTTGAGGAAACATGAACTATAGTCTTTTTCTAACAGAGCTATATAGTATACGTGTTTGTTTATTACTCTCTATTTAAACTATTATAAGTTGTTTTCACTTGGTGTTGAAACAAATATTTCAGCCTTGCAGATGGCTGAATCTGAACAAAATTAATTTGCTGTCATGATAATTACATAACTAACGCCAGAGCATTAGCGATACATCTGATGGCAAATGTCAGGCCATTACTACCATCACCACCATCAATATCCACATGCCAAAATAATAAAAATGATGTCTTTAAATTGTATAGCTTTCCATAGTTTTAAAATTACTTCCCTTTATGTTATCTTATGTTCTCAAAACAACCTGAAGAATTAGATAAGTGTGGAACTATTATTTCTATTTTAGAAATGAGCAAAGTGAGGTTCAGAAAGTTTCAGTGACTTGCCCAATGTCATGAAGTTTATGACTGGCAAAATGAGATTCAAACTAGGATTTTTCTGACATCCAGTTCTTTCTACTTCTCTATACTGCCTAAAGTAGTGTAGTTCTGTCTTATTGTAGTTTTCATTAAATATTTTGTTTGCCACTAATTTTAAAAAGTACTCATCCTGCTTTTAAATCTTTAGGGTATAAAAAAAATCCTGTAAGTTTGACAGTGTTGATGTCAAATATAGTTATGTTTTCAGTGTAGTTTTTTTCAGCTATTTGCAAAGTAAATAACTGCTTATAAATTGAAAGATTTAAATTTACCAGTGCAAAGTGTTTTCTGAAAATTATGCTTCCTCATGAAACACATAAAAGCTTTTTCCCCATTTCTGAAGCTAGACATGTGTACATAAGGAAATTAATTACAGGCACAGAATGACAAAAGATGAAAAGTGTTTCAGTTTCAATCTGTTGCTTAGTTGTTTGAGTAACTTTGCTTTTCCTGCTTAGATCAAATACAAACTATCTGGGAAAGGAAAGATGCCAACAAATATATACAGTATAAGTAACAAAGCTGTTGGTCTGTTTTAAAAGCTACATTATTTTCTTCCTCTAACAATCCTTCAAATCCAGTAAAGATTTATCTTCATCCCCAAAGTTAAACGTGTTGAGAGACCCACCTTACTTTTTGTCTAGAGGATTATGCAGACTTCATTTGGAGAATCCATGTGCTAAAAGTTGAATTAGTTATATAACTTGCTAACTTTGATATATAAAGTAGGTACCAGTGACTCACTATATTAGTGGGATGTGGTCTTTAAAGTGTGGGTTCAGTCGTGGGTTTCACGGAACTATCTACACTCTGCCCTCAACTGACCCTGCTTGGAACCACTGACACTCCCATGAGACACTGACAGGGATTAGGATGTTATTTTTGTCCTGTGCACAAGAAGTGTAGGGTATGTTCAGCATCAATATAAAACAGGTGACTCAGTTATAACACAAAGCACAGGAGAGAATAAGACTGCCCCACAGAGGTCAGATTTCCATTAGCAAAGCTAAGCATTGGAATGAAATGATGGATTAGATCAGTTAGGCAAAATCTTGCTTACTTACTTTGCCCAAATTAGCACATTTTTTGTCCTCAGTGATCTGGATAATTACTTCATTTCACTGCTGTCCTCTGTTTGTGGAAGCCTGGCCTTAACCAGTAATTAACATGGCCTGAATTACAATTTGTCAATCCAGTTCAATTCGGCAAATAAATTTATGGAGCACCGAGTATAGGTTAATTACTATGCTGTGTTTTGAAATTCAAAGGTGGCTAAAACGTGGTCCTGTCTCTCAGGAGTTCATAGACTATGCTAGCAGGGAGGAAGCAAACCCACATCACCATTGTAATACAGTGTGTTAAGTGCTGTGTTAGTGATGCAGGTGGGGAGAGACTTTTCTGTGAGAGCACACATAGGAGAATCGTTAATCACAAGTCGAGGTAGTACTGTTTGGAGTAAGTGTAAGCAGGAGTACAGAGTATTTGGAAGAACATTCTCATTATTTACACTTGAGATTGTAAGTGCCAAATAAGCAGAGAATTAAAGCTCTTGCGCACAAAGGCAAAGATAGTTTTAGAAGAAAGTTAATTTACTGATCAATCAATAGATGGAGAAAAGGGAATCCATTGGTTTTCCATTTCTTTGCTATTGTTAAGGTAAGTTAGTGCTCCTTCTAACAGAGGAAGTAATTATGAACTCTTGACCAAAGGTGCAGGGAAATTGGATCGTTTTAAACAGATTTTTTAAGGTCCCTCTTGAACTTTAGAGATGGAGCACCAATTTAAAACAAACACACCATTCTTAAAGCAGCACATGGGTGCCCAACTGTGTGCCCTAAGGCTTTTACTTCCATTTAAAAGTTCAGTCTGAAGTTTCCTGGCAGCACAGAAAAGTCCCTAGATAATAATCCATGTTAAGGGAAAGGTTGACTTTTGGAACACTTCTGGAATAAAGATTGACAGAGAGATCCCTTCCAGAAAGCCTACAGAAGCAAAGATTGTTATAGAATGTCACTCAGGTTTTCACCGGAGGAGCAAAACCATGCTGGAGGTGTGTTCAGCCTGTTGGTGATCACAGCAATCAGAGGCAGTGTTTGAGAGCTGGTATGGTGACCTGGAGAAGTGATACTGGAAAAGGAAAAGGACCCTGTAGGAAATTACCTTAAGTTGATAATCATGCCTACACCAAGGGTTCCATTACATTATCTTTTAAAACCTCTTCCAGGGAATTCCCTGGTGGTCCAGTGGTTGGGACTGCATACTTTCACTGCCAAGGGTGCAGGTTCAATCCCGGGTCAGGGAACTAAGATCCCACAAGCCGTGTGGTGCAGCCAAAAAATAAAAAATAAAAATAAAATAACTTTTTAAAAAACCTCTTCCACTTTAAGAATTATATGCTATTATTTTTATGCTAGGAGGGAAATGTTGACTAACAGAGGCATTTGCTTGGAGTAGTTTGTCTAGAAGTGATTTGTCCCAATCCCATTATTTTCTTATTCCTTTAGAGATGACATTAAATGTCAGCATAATTGGGCATAATCAAAGGTTGTTGCCTGCCACCACAGAACTAAGTTAGGCAAGTATCTCAGGTTCCAGATTTTATTAACTCATGATTAGAGTAACGTTTTAGGAGGATTAATTGGAAATGTGTGCAGAAGCTGAAGATCTGATAAAAACTCAAAGCAAAAAAGTTTGGACAGAATGAAATAGTAGTAATCTAGGGTAGAGGTGATGAGATCTGGTACTAGGATGATGGTGGTAGAAAAAAAACAGTAAAAAACAAAATAAGAGAAATACAAAAGGAAGGACGGACAAGATTAAGTAACAATGGAATGTAAGTGGAATAAGGTGTAGAGTTGGAATGCTGGTCACAGAAATGGCCAAGTGGAAAAGGTAAAAAGTGAAAACAATTTGAGGAGAAAAGGGGAGAAGTGTTGGTTAGGGCCAATTGGGAAAAGATTTGCTGAGAGATTAAATGAGTGAGTAAGAGAGAGAGAGAGAGAGAGAGAGAGAGAGAGAGAGAGAGTGGGGCAGAGAGGGAGAGATCTATCTTATGTATTGATAATAATAAAAGAGTCTGTTAAACTGAAGTGATGGGGTCTTGTATGGCGTTGACCTTCAGAAACAATTTGGTTTGGAATTTTGAACTGCCTTCCTTGTCCCTATTCTCACTGTTGTTCTATTTCAATAAACACTTGGTTCAACTTGAATGTAGTGTTATTTTTTTTTAATAGGAATGTTTAAAACCACATCATGTTGGATTTTTAATGAAAATATCCAAGAGTCTATTTCCTAATGTGATCAGTGTTGGTATAATATGTATAAAATATTCTTATTTTGAAGTAAGTTTTTATATAATTAGCTATGCTTTACACCCTAGTTGTTATAGTTATTAACCATTATTTTAAGTGAGACCTACACTCTACAAAAAATAATGGCAGTCTCTCGGGTGTCTTCCACCTCATCAATGGATTTCTAGAGGATTTTTGAGTAATAAAGGCAACTGAAGGCTTATAGGAAAATAAATTCCCTATGAGCCATTTAATTCTCAGATGTTTATTTTAGAAATAATCCTCCACCACCACCTTTGTCATACAACTTCACTCTGTCTTTTTAAGGTGCTCTATTCCATTTAGAAATCTTAACTCCAAGGAGGCATTAGTCCAGCTTACGTTATGTTTCTGATACAGTCTGTTGGGCTTGTAAGAATCCCCTGAGAGTGTTCTGGGGAGAGAATCTCCTTTGGATATTCCTTTTCAATCCCTAGTATTTCTGGACCACCTGTGTTCTATATCAAGGCACAATAGTTACTGGAGAAATTAACAAAAGTACAAGTTGTGTTATAAGCTCTTTTCCTGGAACTTATTCTGGTACCAAACTCTCCTTCCTCCCCCTACTTCCGGCCCCACCAATTTGCAGGTTGTCCCAGCCTAACTTAAGCAGGGATTTAAAATCTGTTAGAGAGCTCAGCCTTTGATTTACAGAGCTGAAGTCTGCACAGAGGAATCATCTGTAATGGGCTTCTTTGCTCCCTGGAGAGACATTACACAGCAGAGCTGTAAATTACTGAAGAAATAGAGGAGGAGGAAGGGGAGGGAGGAGGAGTATGCTCAGTAAAAATAGGTTATACTATTGATCAGAGCAGTTGTCTTTAACTTTTTCTTTTTCACCATAAAAGTAAGTGGTTGTCATGAGAAAAGAGTGGATATTTAAGAAATTGAGTGTGCTGTATTTGTTGTCCCGTTTACTTAGTATAAGATGTTTTGATTTGTTTGGTTTACCAGTGGTCTCTTAGTAAATTCTCTTTTTTTCCTCCTGGAATTTATTTTTAAGGCATTCATTTTCTTTAAGTCTATGTGACTGTGTATTTGAATCTGATTTACAGCCAGAATTCATCACAATCAGCCCTTTGCCCTCTCTGCATTATCCCTGAATCAAACTATAATACGGGTTTGATCAGGGTAATGTAGAAGGTGTAGTGATATAAAGTTCTAAGTGAAAATGTCCTAAACACATTGCCAGTGCAGTGACACTAACCAACAGAGAAATAGATGACCTCAGGAAATGTCTGGCTTAACAAATGTATATCTTTAAATTGGAAATCTAATTATTTGCCTTAGATTTGCACTGCTGGGAACCTAATGCAAGACCATGTTAAATAAACTTATTATTTCCGTTTTTCATTTAACCTGTGGGTTGTAGTATGACCAATCTGTTTTATATCCTCAATCAACAGATGATTGTATTTGGTAATAATTTATCAAGAATAAAAATCTGTTTTTGAAACTAATCACCTCATGTTAGGTCTGCCCTTTTTCAAAACCACCATCTGATATTCATTTTGTCTGCAAAACAAACATACTGATGAAAATGCATATACCACAGGATACAGCCAGTGGAATGAAGCGTTTCCACTCTTTGTATATATTTAGAACATTTTCTGTCCTCCCAACAGATGGACCAAATTTTAGTATTAAAGAAAAAAATCAATTTTACATAGTACAAACAAATCGAACAAGTACATTTTGTATTTCTAATTACTTTGTAGCAGAATGTCCAGTGGAATTTGGGGTCAAATCAGGTCATATCTAAACTCTGTGACTTGACTTTTTTCATATTTACTAGGTTTTTTTCCCCTAGATTACTGGATGAATCTCTAAATGGAAACTACTGTTTCATGTATTTTCCAATTAAATTGTTTTTAATTTAATGACTTTTCGTTTATGTACAAATATTTGACATTGTTTGTTTTTCTGTAAGTCCAGCAACCTTACCATATAAGGTTTACCAAAGTGATACATGGATTATAATCCTCAAAATGTTTTTTTCTTTTTAAATTAGGGCAAGTTGCTCCTGTTTTTATAAACTAGCTACATTGACTGACTTTTATCCAGCACAGTTTTGGCACTGGCTCCTTTGGAAAATTAGCTGACCTTCCCCAAACTGCACTACTTTTAAAAAGTTAACTTTTTAAAATATATTTGAATGTATACCAAAAATTTACATTTAATTTTTCTTATATATTCAACTTTAATTTAAAACTATACTTATTTCATCTCTCATGTTTTAGATTTGTATTACAGATCTTAATTTTGTTAATGAGGAGAGTTGGGGCTATAGATTTGTATTTTAGAGGATAGTCTCTAGTCTTTTCTCCTTTTACTGCATCTAAATCATAAATCTAATATTTCACTCTCTTTCTTTTAAGCTTCCTGTGGCTCCCCAGTGTGTATAGGACAAGAAGAGGCTCCTTAGTCCTTCAGCATCTGGTTGCACCTATCTTTTCAGCCTCAATGCCATATTCCTCACTTTCCTCCTTAGGCCCCAAATATAGTCTTTAGGAATTTACATGCTTTTGCCCAGCATCACCAATTGTCCCCTTGACCTGGAATAACCTTCCTCATTTTCTTTCTTAGCACATTCCCTTAAGTTCAGGACTTAATGTCATATTCTAAGAGGTCTTCCATGACTCATAGCTCCCCCTACCAATGCCTCGTTCATGGCTGTGTTGCACAGAGTGTCCAGAATGTTGGGAAGACAGCTGACAGACAAGTAAACAAACAATTTCAATTTGTGTCAAGTGATATAAAGGGAATGAATATGGTAATATGAGAAATAAAAGTAGGAGTAGGCTACTTACTGGTCAAGGAAAGACTCTCTGAAAAAGTGATATTTAATCTGAGACTGAAAATATAAGAAGGAGCCAGCTATATAAAATGTGGAAGGAAAAATGTTTCAGGCAGAGAGGCACATACAAAACTCCAAGATGAAGAGATTGGTCCATTTGAGCAACTGAGAAGAGGCCACTTGCCTCAAGTGTAGTAATCAAGGGGATGATGGCATGAGGTAAGGTTGGAGAGCTAAATGGGGGCTAGATCAGGTCGGTCTACAGCATTGGAGGCTTTTAAGCAAAGAATGTCATGAATATATTACCTCTTTTGATGCTGTATGTAGAATAGATTGGAGGGGAGCAAGCATCCCAGGGAAACCAGTAAGGAGACAATTGCACAAGTCTGGGCAAGAGATAACTTTCAAAAGTTTGATCCTGAGATGAACCCACTGCTATCTTCAGAGTAGTTACTGATAGTTACAGTTGACCCTTGAACAACATGCGTTTCAGCTATGTGGGTCCACTTACACTCGGATTGTTTTCAGTTATTATGTACTGCAGTACTACATGATCTGCTGTTGGTTGAATTTGCGGACGCAGAACCACGGATATGGAGGGCTGAATGTAAAGATACGTGGATTTTTGACTGTTCAGGGGTCAACTATATATTTCTTAAAAGTTCTTTTGAAACCTAAGTGAGGAATTATTTGACAATATCATTATTGCTCTTGCAATAATAATGCCATTCGCTGGAGAAGTAGTCAGTGTTGAGATAATGCAGTTGGTGTAGGCCAAGGAAAAGAGTAGATTTTCTCTAAGTGCAGAATGACTCCATGGAATGTTTTAGGCATGGAGTGACATGCTCTAAAATTTTTAAAAGGGTATAAAAAGTGGATTAGAAAATTGCAAAAGTAGAAGACAACAAATAAGATAGAGGCTATTGTAAAAATCAGGGGAAGTATGATGGAGGTATAGGGTAATGGTAACGGAGATAGCAGGCAGTAGACAGATTTGAAGTGTTTAGGACTGGATTGGAGATGGGAAATACGAAAGAGGAAGATGTCCCTGGTTTCTTGAATGAACAAATGGTTAGAGGTATCATTTAGTAAGACAGGGGACAGTGTTGGGGGAAAGATCAGTAGTTCAATTTTGGAGACATTAAATTTGAGACATGTGTGCCTAAATAGAGATTTTTTAAGTAGACAGCTAAATATATGGATCTGAAAGTAATATACATGTAAGTATTTATAAATTAAAGAAATATCATACTATAAATATTCTGTTTTTTTTTTCATTAAAACCAAATTATGGGAATTTTTCCATATCTAATATAGAATTACATTACTGTTTTTTAAAGTTGCATGATAGTATAGCTATACTATAATCAAAATTTACATATATGGTCGTTATTATGTACATCATTACATAATTTTACAAGTATTTCTATAGGATAGATTTCAAAAAGTAGAATTTCTGGATCAAAAGGTGTGCACATTTTGAATCCAGATAGAAACTGCCACCCTTGAAAGGAACGGCACCATTAACCATGTATTAGAGTGCCAATTTCCCTAACTTTGGACTCTGTCAATTTATATTATGCTTTACAATCTGAAAGGGGAAAATGCAATCTCAGTGTTATTTTACCTTACCTTCTTGTGATCCATGTTGCTGAACATCTTTTGTTATGTTTATTAGCCATTCCATTTTTTGGTTTTATGTAAAAAAGATATGAAATGATTCTAGAAATGAAAAAGCAAAATAAAATTCAGATATTTAAGAGAAAGAAAATGAGAAGTTAAAAAATGAAGGAAGAAAAGAAGGAAGGAAAGTAGTAGGAAAACAAAGGAAAGAAGTGGAGACCTAATTACTATTTGCTTATTTGTTTGTTATTGAATGACTTATGAGAATTTTTAAGAGTGGTTGGTGGGGGGAGGGTTAAATACTTTACAAAAATCACCAGTTATGCTTTTGTGTGTAAAGGTTGTACATTAACAAAATATTAAAGGTAGGTTTTGGAAGTCATTTTAGAAATCAATGTTTTAATGTCTGTTTTAGTTACCTATATATTAAGAGACTTGAAAACAAATCTGCAAATGCTGAAGAAACTTTGATGGTTAAAATAGAGAAAGTTAACAAGGAGCCTGGTGAAGTATTTTTTTCCCTTGGAGTAGCCAAGTGTACTTCATAGAGTAGCTTTTCTTTGCAGGCTGCTACAACAGTCATAGCAAAACCAGCAAGAGGTCGCCCACAGCCATGTATATCCTGTTCTATTAATAAAGGAAATGTCGACTAGGACACTGGGGATTAGACACAACTAATTTTCTAAAATGCCATTGAATTGATCTTTATCTGTAAAGCCACCACAGACATACAAATAGTTAAAATGAGCTCCTTGCCTCTCAGATTGCGGTGGGATAAAGCCTGGTGTTTTATTTCACACCCATAGAACAGCAGCTCTGAATGGCAAGAAGTCTTTAAAAATCATATTTGTTAAACTATTATTTTCAAATACTACTCCAATTATTAGGGTTCTTGGAGTATATATTTTTAATTACAAAGCAATTTAACTGTTGTTTACTCTAAGCCCTACATTCTACCACTATCTCCTCAAGAAGTCTGATACTGTGCTCTCAAGAGTTCCAGGTTCATGTTGGTTGGACCAAGTTGGCATGTCCCCAGAGTACACTGGCCTTCTGTGGAGACTATTTATGATCAAATCAGTTTTGTCATTTCAACAGTAGGAATGACAAGTTAAACATAGTCCAGCACTGTGGATTTTTTGTGGTGACCCCTAACTTCAAGAGCAGTTATTTTACACTGAATGTCCTAAGTGGTTTGTCTATTATGAAAATTGAGTCCCTTAAGCCAAATAACTATTATTAAAATTGGGAAATTTGGCTACCACACACATGCAGACACTGTTCTAAAAACAGTGTATTAAATGATGGAATCATGAAATAAATAAGAGTCAGAATTTGACTAATATTTATCAAAACTAAAGAAAATATTAAACTTCTGTTAATGCCTTGAAACTGAGGTTAACTTTTCGGTGACAATTGAGAGTTATTTACTACTTTCTGCATGTACAGTTTATACTATTTGTGGGCATGATATTCCTCAGACATATAATTTTAGCTTCTAATTTCCTAATCTCACTTTAAGGGTGGTAGAGGCAGAAGTCACAGTACTAAAGTTTTCTTTTAGTAGGTTAATTGCAAGTGCGATGAAATATATGAATTACATGTAAAAAATACACAGCAAGATAACATAAAAAAGACATTTGATAGCAGCAGCTTTTAAACTTTATTCCTAAATATTACAGCTGTATTCTCATTATGTAGTCTCATTATGTAGTCTATACATCATGCTGTCTCCTAACTTCAGCGATCATACACAATAATAGGCCTTTGGATTTAATATCCTTGATTTCACTCTTCATGCATGGTCCCAAAGTCCTGACAAGGTACTAACTTGTCACCTTGCTGAAGCATGGCTTGGATTGCTTGTACTGGGTAGGAGCAAATCACTGTGGTTACAGAGTAAGCCCAGCCGACTACTCTGCAAGAACTTCTCAGGGCAACTTAGTTGTTCTGATTTGGTCATTGCTATATTGTAGTTCTTGTGAAGAGTAATGATTTGGTTTATTTGTGAAAAGTAGTCCAAGGGAAAAAAAGCTAAGAGCTAAGTGGTGAGTATGATATGATGTGAGAAGGTAAAAACCTATGAAAAATGATGTTTATTTATTTCACCATGATTTAGGTGTATGAATTGAGCCTATTATATCCTCCACAGAGAAATAAGAAATGATTTATAAATCTGTTCTGGGAATGCTGTAGCCAGTGTAAGAATTGCTCATCAAATAAGAATTTTTTTTAGCAAAATTGAAAAGGCCATTGACTTTTGGTATGATAACATGCTCACCATTTGGGGGAATAAATGGGTTCCTATCTGTCAAGTACTTGGGACAGTATTTAGCACATAAAAACCATGCAAGTATTAGCTGCTATGATGATGGTGATGTAATTCTGGATGAGACTGTGATTTGAGAGAAAACCAAGGACCTCTGTAGGCATTTCCATACCTCAAATATCAAGGGTCTGCTGTGTTGTCTCCCAGTTAATAACAAGCATGTAAAAGTAGAATGTTTGGTGTGGTTTTATCAGTTTTTTCCCATCACTGTTTATTCCTCTAGAAGTTCTCATGAATCTCAAAAACATAACTATCTATATTACTTTTAAAATTATCTCAATTAGAGTCACTGGGGAAAAATGGGTACAGTTATGAATGGTTTAATATGGACACATAACCCATGAAAATTTAGAATTTAGGCACCTTCAAAAGGAGCATTTTAAACATTTAAAAATATTTTAGAGTTTGGATATCTTTCTTTAGGTTCTGTCTGGAAGACTTCCCCACTTTCTCGGATGCTTGGCAGATTCCTTTCCTGATCCCTAAGCCTGAGTCCAAGTCCTGCTTCCTGCCGAAGCCTCCCAGGCTCCCCTCAGGCTCCTGGACTCCTCTTTTCCCCGATGCTGCCAGTGAACCACCATCTGCCTTGTTGTGGCAGTTACACCCTGGGTTGTAATAATTTGCATTTCTCTCTTACGGCAAGCTTGTTGAGGAAGAAAATAGGTCCTCACTAAATATATGAATGAACCTCAAATCATTTCACATATGACAAAAGGAGATAAGAGAGACCTAATATTTCAAGCAATGCAGATGCCAGGCAGTGACCATATCAGGAAGAATATAAGTTTCTCCCTATCCCCCAGAAAAAGGTTTTAAGTTATGAATTGATAGCACACAGCTGCAGTGAAGGAAAGTTGTTTTTGTAAAATGTTTATTGAGTATCTACTGCATTTCAAGTACTATGCTATTGTTTCTCATGTTTCATCTTATTAAATCCTCCTGACAATCCTATCCTGTATGTAGTTGTATTTTCCTAATTTTCAGATAAGGAAATTAAGGCTAAGAGAGGTGGTGTCTCCAAAGTCACAGGTAATAAAGGGCAGAGTAAAATTTGAACCAGATGTTCTGACTCTAAGTGGAGTTTTCTCCCCACCATTCTGTTCAAACCAAGTTTTAATTCTTATTCACCTAGACTAGGCAATTATTTGAGCTCTAGAGATACTCTTCACACTGTGTCAAAGTGTGTTAAGTTGTTAAAGCTTACAAAGTTATATTTCCTGAGCCCTGCCTCTCCCTGCTATCTATGATGTGAATTTATCCTCGATTTTGCCTGTCCTATCCTGTCTTGTAAGCATTAACACCTGAACTAGTAGGACCACTGAGAGGATAATGTCAAGACATCAATCTATCCATAACTTTCGTTGAGCATTCTATAGCTAGGTTGTTGCTCTTACTTGGGGAAACAGTTGCTTAGAGGGCGACAAATGAGTCAGGATTTTCATTATGTTTAGACACCGACACTAATTCAGAGATGTCACCAGTGACGCTAAGATAACATTTAGGGACAAATGGAAGCCTCCTTTTGTTTCTTCTCTTCTCCAGATTTTTCTGAATTAAGATTTTCCTCATAAAACTAAACTAAGTTCTTTATTCCTTAGTATTCCTTAGTTCCAAGGAAAAGCACTAAGCCTGTCATTGAGGTAAATCAATATATATTGGCTCTGATGGAGTGAGATTAAGAAAGGAAAGAGAGAAGCAAGAACAGGTATGGGAGGGGAGAAAAGAACTAAGAGAAGGCTTATGTTTGCCTTGCTGCACTCATGCCTTCACCTGGGCCCTGGGTTCCTCCTACACATTTTACCTCCATGCACCTCTGTCTATAAAGAATTATTCTCCCGGACTAAGATTGTCTTCCATTTGAACTTGTTTGCTGGATTCCTTTGGTTACACGGATGTTGTATTAGAAGCAGGAATATATATTTGCAGCCTCTTGATATAAAATTGTTTTTTGTTGTAAACAGTCCTTTAACTTGACCGTAAAATAATTGAGACATAAAACTCTGAGGGAAAAACTTTAAAGAGGGACAAAACATTAGCATTTAATGAAAGCCTCTCTTCCTTCTCCAGCATCATCTCCTAATTGGTGATGAG
The DNA here is from genome assembly GCF_002837175.3 of Physeter macrocephalus. Taxonomy (NCBI): domain Eukaryota; kingdom Metazoa; phylum Chordata; class Mammalia; order Artiodactyla; family Physeteridae; genus Physeter; species Physeter macrocephalus. The sequence continues at coordinate 120,180,355 of NC_041224.1, read as the reverse complement.
CTGTACCTCTTTGTCAGACCATCTCTGCATTACACCAGCTAGTTAAAATTATGGGGTGCTTCTCTAGCAGGTAGAGTGGGTGGATGTGGTGAGTCATCATAAAATATAGTTTAAAACTCAATGGCAGAACAGAAAAATCAGGTTTATATGTAAAAGGTTCAAGCTTGATTTCCATTGCTTTGCTTTCAACTCTTCTATTTTTAATTTATACACACTAGAAACACCAATTTGGGTAAAACTATAGCAGATTGCTCCTTTTCAAATGTTACCTTACTATACAAATATCTTTGGATTATATAAAATGAAAAAAAAAAAACAATGGCAGAGGAGGTGCCTTTATATTGATGTGGTTCCAGTTGCTGCAGGAGACTGTGTGAGCTTTGGGGCACCACATATATTGCAATGGCTGAAACTCCCCCACTGCCCCCCACCCCAACCTCCTTTGTCAGGTTCTATAAGGACGGAGCAGGATCATGACTATATATCTAACTTGTAACATTTTCACACAAATATGGATAAAGATAGTTGATGGAAGTGTCTAGAATTCTGTTCAGTAATTAAGCAGAATAAGCTTTTGTTTGGGAACAAAGAATACATGCAATGATATTTGGAGCAATGAGTAGCCTGGCAATTGGTTTGATAGTCTCTTCCAGCAATCAACTTTGGGCAGTCTGAAAATCTGTACAGTCCTTTCAGCCTGATGGTTTAATTGCACGTGCTGAGTGAGAAATGATGTTGGGAGTTTGAGTAGCAATCATATAGACACATTCTTTAAAATAATCAGAAGTAAATGCAGAAATTTTGAGATGGTAGAGGTTTTAAATGGAATTTGGTATATTTTTAAATGTGCCTATCATACTTTGGTTGAAAAGATGAATGAATATACAAATGAATTAACTATTGCTAATCTTTCCCTGAAAGTGTGCCAGTAAAATCAAGATAGATGAACGAGATTTTTTTTTTTTTTCTTTCTTACCAAGAGAAACAGCTTTCTTGGGCAAGTTATAGTGAGTGGTCTGAAAATTCTGGCCTTTTAGTACCAAAATAAGTTCCAGACCATCAGAGGTGATTTTTAGCCAAGGCTTTTGCATGAGTAGTTCTTGGAAGTACTGCATGTAGTCTGTCCAAGCTAGTGTAATGGACAGTTCTTGGAATAACAACGTGTTATCTCATAAGAGAGTCCCTCTACAACAGATAATTCATACTGGCAATTTGGCAACTTAACCTTATTATTTTTCAGTAAGTTTTGGTCTCTATTATCTATTTTTCTAATCTCTAAAGCACTCTCTGGTGTCTTCACTTTGGTAATTGATAAAATGACTTGGCATTAGTTGCCATTGTAGAAAAAAAATATGTTAAAAAAAATTGATTGGTTCCAGGATTATGCCGTTTCTTTGTTTTAGGAGATTGTGAGGGCTCCACTTTAGGTAGGGTGAGTTGTAACTTTAGCAAGTATTACTGGAAGAAATGGCAAATTAAAAAGTACTTAACTTAGAGTTACCCTTGGTGAGTAATACTATATTTGCTATATTTCTATGATTCTGAATCTCTATCTCTTATCATATCTGACATCAAGTTAGTATAGTTCTTTCTTTTTTAAAGGGAGAACTAACATAAAATGTATATGTTCTTTGTAAGATAATCCCAATTTTAGAAACATTAAAATATAGGGAAAAATAGGAATTAAGGAAATTAAGGAAATAATGTTGGCTAAGATTTCTCTGAGATTCTGGCACAGTGTTTTAGGAAATTAACTGTTGATAAACTTGGACAGTATGGAATTTTGCAGTCTCTCTTCTTTTTCCAGCCAATATAAAAAATTGTTGAAAGGCTGCGCTAGAGATTCCCTTCTTGTCAATCCTGCTTTTGCACAATTTTGGTAAATCTTTTCACAGGGATCTTATTTTAGCAAGTTGTTTAATAAATATGTGAATATGCATGCTGTTTTACATATATATAATATTTTGAGATTGGGGTATGATTTGTGGTAAGGAGAGAAAAATAGGGCTATTATACTTCAAAATAAAATGCTAAAACTAATACAGGAAATTTTTCATGAACATTTGAAAATGCTACAAAAAGTTTAGAAAAGGAGGCCAATGACTGTTCTTTATCATTAGTGAGACAACAATGGGAAAAGCTCACACTTTGCAAATGTGATACTATGTATGTTATTCAGTTATTTAAACATATACATGTTAATCCAAACAGTTTACATTGTATTTCATATAATGGTATTTTTAAAAATTAAATATCTTTGGAATAATCGGTGGGCTAAAGCCAAGATCACAGTACATTTACCATTACCTAGCAGTATTTTTTTTTAAAGAAAACTGCATTGTTATTTACTCAACAAGTGGATAATGGGCTTTATTTTTTAAGAAAAAAAAAAAGGAAAAAATACTCTAGGGAAACAATGGCCATATACTTTATTTTATATAGGCACGGAACATGCTATCCGTGTTTTATGCTATAGACCTTTTCATTTTGTGTGTAATGTGCTTTAATTCCACATGTACTGATTTTGTATGTATAGCTTTGAAAAGTCTTAACTTTTGAATCACATGGAGATATATATATATATATATATATATATATGAAAGGTATACAGTATATTGATTTATAGGGGAAAGTAAATTACAAAATATACATAAAACAAATCTAATCCGTAAGTGCCGTATTTAAAAACTAAAATGTATGATCACTAGGTAAGTAGGTAAGTGAACTCAATTCTTTAAGTGAACTCAATTCTCTTTTTTTTTTTTGAACTCAATTCTTAACAGATGCTGTATTATGTTTCATAGTTTGTAACAAACTTTTTTTAAAAAACTTTTGTATATCATTCTACTATCCAATCATGGCTCTTTAATAAAATATAATGGATGTATATTGACATAGTTCTTAGAGTACAAATAAGAGAAACCAAACAAGATACCATGTTGGCTACAGATGGGAACTGAGAACCAAAAACAAGAGGTTAATTTTGAAGACCTGCCTGAGCTTCCTGTGGAAGTCAATCAAAATGAGATTGAACGTGAAGACTTGCTTCTCTGACCTCTGCTGTCTCCAGAATTCTTTTCGTCATGACGTGTTTGTGCGCGTGCGCACGCATGTGCATGAGGTGCAGATGTATAAAGGATGCCTACTTAGATGGAATAATTTGGAAGGTAGTATTCCAGAGAGCAGTATCCTTAGGGGATTTGGTGATTCCACAGAAGTATGTGTCACATGGAGCACTGCCTCCCAACAAATGGCTGGTTGAAACCCAGAGCAGGGATCTGAAGGGGTGGGTATGGATCATAATTATTCCTTGGCCTGGCCTCTGTTCTTATTCCACTTGCTAGAATGAGGGCAAAGGAGGTAGGAGGTGCTTTAAGATGAGGAAGCAGTATAGCATAATAGTTATATATTGGGCCTGGGAAGCAGCAGATTTGGTATGAGCCCTGGCTCTGCCCCACACCAGTTTTCCATAGCAGGTGCCTCTGACTAATGAGCTATTTACTGGGCTCTGAAGGGAGGGAGGGAGGATGTGACCTCCCAGGGCTCAGCAGCTGGTCCCTCTTCTGAAGGAGCCCTCAGCCGGCTGATGGCTGCTCACGCCAGAGTCAAGAGGTGGTCAGAGAACGGCTGGAACAATTCTGGATCTTGTTTTTCTCAGAGGTGTTTACCTGATCATTAGCCATTTGGTGGCACAGAAAATGTTCAGTCCATCCATCTTCCTGTCTAGTGGCTTTTTCAGTTACCCCGTGAATTACACATTTTCACTGACTTAACACGTAACCTTGGCCCAGGTGCCCTCAAATGCAGCACTAACATGACATGCATGTGTTGACTCTGCGGTCAGGTTTCAGGTTAGTAGATAAAACACTCTTGACATCTTTAATACCCTTTATAGGGTCTTGTGTAAATAATAGTTGTCAGTCGATAGTTTTTTCTCCAGGCATTGATGACATTTCGAAATACAATTTGGTGGGCGGCTGCAGGTTGTTTTGGGGAAATAAAGACAAGCTATTTACTTACTTTACTGTCAAATGACTCTTTCATTATTTTGCCATTTTAAAAAGGTTTTAATGCCCCATAGAACATGTGGCACCAGTGAGCTAATCATAGTCAAAGAAAACATTGATTCTAAGAGTGGCTTGCAGGAATACTCTCTACTCCCATTATGCTTACAGAGGGAAAGATTATTAACGCTTAGATTGGGTGAGTTCTCAGAGCGTCTGGCCTTTGGTAGAGTGACACACAAAGCTAAGAAACACGTGGCCTTGGTGTTGGGACAGTGAGGGGAAGATAATGTTTTGTGGGGGTGTTTTATTGAAAAATAACATACATTAAGAAAAGTACATTTGATGAATTCTTACCAACTCCCTATGACCACCTGACTAGGAGCAAGAAACAGATGTTACGAGAACATTAAAAGCACCCCTTGTAACTCCTCCAGTTGCTATACCCCTAAGAAACCACTCTCCTAACTTCTAATATCATAGATTAGTTTTGCTGTTTCTGAACTTGATTTTGATTCAAAGGGCATGTTTACTTTTGTATCTGGCTGTTTTGTCCAACATTGTATCTGTGAAATTCATCCGTGTTGTTGCCTTCCATTGTGATTTGTTCATTATAACTGCTGTCTAGTGTTGAATGAATATACTACAGTTTATGTTGAGTATACGGGTAGTTTCCAGTTTTTACTGCTTATAAATGGTGCCATTGTGAATATGCTTATAAATGTCTTTTGGTGAACATATGAGCATTTCTGTTGGGTATATAATGATGAGGGGGTATTACTAAGAACCATAGAAATGTTTAGTAGGTACTCCCAGTTTTTCATCATATCTATTACCATTTAAAAATGCAAATAATCACTGAAGCTTTCTTGCTACACCATGGTTTCTGAACTGTAGACTTGATGGAAGGACTGCATCAGCAGATTATGGACTAGCCTTATCTCTAATACATACACATGTTTGTACATAGACATATACTATATTCACTATATGCACTATATTTACTAGTGCTATTATGTACAGTTTGTAATAGTTCTACCTGAATATTACTGCATTTTATCTAACTAACTGCTCTCCATTTTCTTCTTGCTTTTTACCATGTTTGTACCATCGCTGTGTTGTAGATACTCCTATTAACCTCACTTTACAGGTGAGGTACAGACAAGCAGCTTTCTCAAAGTTACATAGTAGGAAGTAGGGAAGAATGTGTGCTCCTTCTTTACGTGTAAGATCTTTTAAAACAAGATCTTTAAAAGTCTGACCAGGTATAATTCTGAAGACCAGACCTATATGCAGAGAAAGTTTATAGGGTCAGCAGAGCCCTTAAATAATTCTGCAGAAGACAAAGCGTTTGGATAATTTATGTTAAAATATCTGAGATGAAAATTGTCTACCTTATAATGTTTACCAATGCTAAACCCATATCAACCTCAGTGAGCACAGTAGAGAGCCATGGTTAAGAATACAGGCCCTGGAACTGAGCTCTCTGCATTTAAATCCTCAACAGCCCGCCCAGAGAATCTACTTCTCTGCAGAAAACACATGGGACCCTGCACTTCCCTTGTGATGCTTTCTGCTGGAGTCTTGCACTGCAGTTATTTCTTCTGTGTCCCTCTGCCTGACCGTGAACTCACTGAGGAGCAGGTGCCATGTCATAGTCATTTTTAATCCCTCAGGGTGCCTAATGCTGTGCCTTGATGATAAGTATCAATAAGTAATTGTTTAAGGAACAATGAAATATTTAACATTTTATGTCATTTACTATCTATACTGAATCTACTTTCCAAAGAACCAGAAACAGCTTGCAAGGGGAAAAAATACAAAACATGGTCTTTACATATTTTATGGCAATTGAGATAAGCAGATTACAACATTTAGGCAATGACTGCCTAAAATTTCTTGCAGTTTTATGCAAAGTGGACAATATGTTGCATAAAATGATTCCTATTTTCTGAGGGAAAATAAATACACATCTTGGGATTATTTGTTTATATGTCTTCCTTCCCTCTAGTTAGGGCAGCTCTTTGTGAATGGGGAACATGTCTTATTTAAATTTGTATCCCCAGAGCCAATCACAGTGCTTAACATGTGGGCACATGAAAGAAAGAATGAAAGAACAATAGGAAGAAAGGAGGAAAAAGAGGAAGAAAGGAAGAGAGAAAATACATATCTGGGAACTGTCATGAAAATAAGAATATTGGAATGACTGATACATGTTCACCATAGCAATGTAAGCAGAATATAGAGCATAGAGGTTCAGAGCCAGAGCTGGCCTCCTTGGGTTTAAATCTTGACTTCTTTACTGGCTAGATGTATGCCCTTGAGCAAGTTACTTAACTTCTCTGGGCATCAATTGCTTCATCTGTAAAGTGAATTAATAATATTAACTGACTCTTTTTATTTATTTATTTAGGCTACACCGGGTCTTAGTGGCGGCACGTGAGATCTTCGTTGCGGCATGTGGGATCTTTTAGTTGAGGCATTCGGGCTCATAGTTGTGCATGTGAACTGTTAGTTGCAGCATGCATGTGGGATCTAGTTCCCTGACCAGGAACTGAACCCAGGCACCCTGCATTGGGAGCACGGAGTCTTTACCCACTGGACCACCAGTGAAGTCCCTAACTGACTCTTAAGGATCATGAAATAGTGCATTTAAAGGTCTTAGTGTATAATAAGCACTTGACAAACATCAACAATTAATTTATTTAGCACATTTTTTTCAGGGCTACAATGTGCCAAGTACTATTCTGTGTGCTGAAGCTGCAGAATTTAGCAAAACAAAGTCTCTAATTTTATGGAGCTTGCATTCTAGTAGGGTACAGAGACAAAGAACAAATAGCCACACAAAATCAAAGAGTGGCAAGCTATGAAAACAATAAGGATAAAAGCATGGAGGGAATCATGGTGGTGAGGCTGCTCTTTTAGGTTTCTCGGGTGAGGTGCCCTCCAAGAGAGACCTGAAGGAAGCAGGAATGGAGAAACGAGGGAAGATCCCCTGGTGGAGAAGCAGTGAGTGTAAGGCCTTGCAGTGCGGAGTGTGCTGGAGGTAACCAGGGACAGCAAGGGGTCCAGTGAGCCTCGAACGGCAATGAGTGAGATGGAGATGGGGCTAGATCATAGCCTTGGAAGGTCTTGGGCATGGGAGCAATGGAACCTGATTTATAATTGTAAAGGACAATTCTGACTTCTATGTGGAGAAGAGATGCTAGCAGGGTATTAGAGGAAACAGGGAGAACAATTAGGAGGCTATTAAAATAGGCCAGACAAGAGTTGATGATGGCTTAGACTAGGGTGATAGTAGTGGAAATGGGAAGAAGAGATCAGAATTGGGATACAGATAAATGTAGACTTGATTTGGTTTGCTATTTGATTGTAGGAGGGTGAGAGAGAAAGTGGAATGAAAGTAAATTCCAAGATTTTTGGCCCAAGGAACTAGGTCAACTGGAGTTGTCATTAACGAAGTTGGAAAAGATGAGGAAGATTTCTTCTGGGTGCTGGGAGTGGGTGGAGGAGAGATCAAAGAGTCTGATTTGACTATAAGTTTCTTTTATTCATTTATTTATTCACTGTTATTGATCTCTGACTGGGTGCCATTGCCAGGCACTGTTCTAGACACTTGGGGTAGATCAGTGGGAAAAAAGTGAAAAAAAAACCTCTGCTCTTTAGAAGTTTTCATTCAAGTAGTGGAAGATAATAATATGTAAGTATTATAAATAATACATAAGTGAATTTGCCATTACTGCCTCAGTCCCCTGGTGAGCTCTCAGTTTGCTTCTAAAGGTGTTGGACCACAACCTTTTCTGTTGTGTCTGATGATGCTTTCTTCCAATTGGATTTTTCTCCTCAGCCCTGTTCAGATGCAATAAATAGGTTCTTTTGTTGGTCACACAATTCATACCAATTGCTGTCTCTAACATTATTTATATCTGAATTCTCCATAATGAAATACACACATGCACACTTATCCAGACTTAGCATTGCCCAGATATTTATGGATGTGTGGTGGTCTAGTTTAGGGACACCAGCTCCTTTCTGCTTAATGGTAAGTTGTTCCAAGTAGATAATTTATTCCAGAATCATCTTGTCATAATTATTCTACGTCAAATTTATATTTCTCTGCTCACACTCAAAACCGTCTAGCTTCTTGCTCGTGTCAGTCCACAGTGGTGCAGCATTTTTCAGTGTGTTCCATGTTACTCTAAGTCCAAGAGCTCTTAGTCTTAAGCTCTTACTCTTAAGTCTAAGACCATGAGAAAAGTGTTCTGTGATCAAATAATTTTAATAAAAGCCACATTCTACATCACCTGTTTGGAAACTCACATTGTACATGATCATTTTTAAGGCTCTGAGAAGCCTCACAGTAAGAAATTATTTAACTGTTCACTCAGCATGTCTGACACTTACTTTACTATAAAATAGAAACTTGCTCGCATTCTATAGAACTAGTGTTTCAGAGCTCTACTTTGGGAAAATGCTGAGTGGTCGACAGCATCATAGGCAAGAAATCCAGAGAAATGTGTTCCAGTGTTGAGGCTGGCTTTGTTTGTGTAACCTTAGACAGGCAGTTAACCTCTCTGTTCCCTGGATTTCCCATTTGTAAAATGGTGATAATAACAGGCTCTCCTAGGCTTGCTTTAGGTTTCACTCAGTAGCTCTAAGTGTATAAAACATGAATGAAAGCACCTTCTACAAGTTTAAATAAAAGTTTTAAATCTTTTTGTGTCTCTTCAAGCATTTAATTTCCATCTCATGCATATTCTGAAGTAATATTTATTCTTAACTTACATAGTAATTTTATTGCCAAGTTAAGTTTCTTTTACCAATGGTCTAATTTGTACTTGTGATCCCACAGCTAAGTGTAAACTGTCTCCTCCTACACGAAGTCATCCTCAATTCGGCCTCCTCTCATTTCTCCCCTTTACTCCTTTGTTCATTCATTGAGAAAGTCTGCCTCTCTTCTGGTATGTATCTCTGCAAGGACACAGACCATATCTTCAGTACCTGGCCCAGAGCAGGGGTTCAATTAATATTGAGCTGAATCCTAGATTGTTCCATTTTTAAGAATTATATCATCCTGTTTTCAATTATGGTACCCACAAAACTGGGGGAGGGGTGCTCTCTTTCCTTCATCTGAGTGTGTTTATCATCAGGATTCCCACAACATAATCCTTCACTGACTTTGCTTTGGTTCTAGTTCTGAGAACAAATTGTCCTGTGGTTCAGGGCACTCCCTGCTTTCCTACCGGGATTTGGGCTGTTTCTTCTCTCTCATTCCTTCTTTTCCCTTAGTGAAGTCAAACACTAATCAGGAGAAGTAGGAACAACTCCAAGGCTTTCTTCTTTCTTTTGAATTAACAGCTCTTCATTTTGAACCTCTTTATTTTGTCTGCATTTCATATACTCTGTGTTGGTCACCACATTTCTGTTTGAAGACACTTGGAGGAGACAGAGCCCATGGCTTTGTCATTTCTCCTGTGAGTCTTAAGAAAATGTTGACTTCCTGGGTAATTCCTGACATCATTCTCCCTCTTTATCCCACTGTTTTCTCCTTTATTTCTTCACCTAATTGTTTTGGTTTTATTGCTTTTAAGTTTTCTATTATGCCATTTCCTCATACAGGCAGCAGCCTGTGGGAAATTAAGGAGAGGAGAGCAAACATTCAAACAGTATAAGGGAGAATGAATAGGATGTACATAGCCAATGTGATTAATCAACAACTTCTATTCGCTGCTCACAACAATGTATTATTATCCCCATTTGGATGATGAGGAAATGGAGTCACAAAAAGGTTAAGTAACTTGCCCAAGCCAGAAAGTAGAGAATCCAGGCTTTGAAACCTGGACATCTGGCTCCAGAGGCCCTTCTTTTAACCACTGTATTATACTATTACCATATACAGTAGGAAGTCATTAATATCTGATGCTGAGCATCTGTGAGGACCTGATTGAGGCTGGCTAGTGTGGCTTCGATATTATGATCAAGTGAAGCACAGAAAACTAAGATGATGAAGATTTGGTGGACCAGGAAGTGGAAGTTAGCTGAGCAAGAATGCTAGGTACAAAAATTTCTGATGTTAATGAAGACATTAACCAAGAGATGACACAAGGGATGTGATAGACTATGAGGGCAGGGAGAGTGGAAGCCAGCTATGGCAATGACAAGAAACAACGAGCAGTTAGCGAGATGGTACAGCAGAAAGGTTAAGAACTTTTGAGGCATAAGTTGGAAACCAGGCTTTGCCAGTTTTAGCTGACTTTGTAGGTGGCCTACCTACCATAATGCTCAAAATGCAGTGGTTGACTGTTCCAAGATCTGAACAACATGTTGACTCTATATCATATATTGCTTTCTTAAAGATTCTTCCAAGTGTTTAGAGTCTCTATACAATTTTCTGATATACTTGGCAAGTTTGGGATAGGATCATAAGCAAATAAAGCATCTTAGTTCCCGATGAGGAAGAAAGAGGTTTGGCACGGTTTGTAGTGGCTGGCATGGACCCTACATAAAATGAAGTGTCCTGTGTTCCTGTTAGTTTTCTTGTTCCAGGCAATACTAAATAGTCTCAAAATCTGATATTTAAGACATATTCTTTTTGTAGGCTTCAACTCAATAAATAACAAGTCTTCCAATACTGTATATGGCTCTGGTTTGCCTTTGGCCTGAGATTTTTTTGCTCAAAGAGTTGTATGAGTTCTCTCCATATCTAAACCCTCTGAGACAACAAATTACATGGATAAAGAGTAAAACCTGAAATAGAGGTTTTCAAATTTCACAGTGGGCTTATGATGTAGGAGCCATCATTTCATCCCTAGTTGTTGACTCAAATTATAAAAATGAACTGGACTTGAAGGAAAAATTGTTTAAAATATCAAAGCTGGATTAAGAGCAGGGGCAGTTAGTTATTCAGGGCATCAACACATTACTGTATGTAGTAATGTGGTCACCTCTATGAATGAGTTGCTTAGGTGGGGGACCACAAAAGGTATACAACAATAGTGACAGACGGTTGCCATATGGCTTCCAAGTTCAGTGGGTCCTGTTATCTAGGCCTTGGTGTACAAATAGGGATATGGTGGTCCTCCTCCCCCCCAACTTCCTCTCCCCTCACCCCCCCACAGTTAGTTCACAACAGTGTTAGGTGAATAAATAACATCAGCTTGAAGAAGCCAAATTATTAGCCTGCCTTGGGAATCCAGTGTCTTGGTCAGAACTGTGCACTATCTAAGGGAATATGTTAAACAGAAAAACGTTCATCTATTGATATTGCAAAAATGTAAAATCTAACAGCTTGGCTCTTCATTATGACAAATTATGAGAAGGAAGCCTCACAAAGACAAGAAAATATGATGAATAGTCAAGAGACTCAGGTTCCAGTCCAGAGCTTATCCCTAACCAACACTGGGCATTTGGGCTAATCATCTAAACATTTCATCAACTGCATTTTTTCATTTCAGTTTCTTTATCTTACTTATAATGCCTTGAATCCTAATGACAGGAATACTAAGCAAATCAATTTCTTTGAAAAAACCCTGAAAAGACATACACTTCCAGGTAGAATATTTACTGAGGAAAAATATATTATAATGTTACAAAAACTCACAGACTTAACTAAAGCAGATGTTTTTCACAAATTCAAAGAATTTTATTGCTGAAAAGAATATCTGAGTTCAATTTGCTTAGTACACTGAGGCCTAGAGAAGTTGCTAAAGGCCACAGAGCTTTGCCCTGATATTTTAAATTGTTGAATGTTTGGAAAACACTTTCTCAAAAAAAAAAAAAAAAAGTACACCTGGAATTGCAAATGGGAGAAGGAGAGGGTTAGGAGAGAGTTTTATTCCTTTCCCCTAAGTAGCCCTTTAGTTGTTTCCAGCTCCTTTTCTTTAAATATGAAATGAACGAATGTGTTTCTGACTTTTACTGCCTGCATTTTGCTGTGGTGTTTATTTCAAGTAAAATGATGCAATCACAACTATAATTCTCACTACATATTTTTTCCCCAATGAGCTTGGCTCAAAACCCCACACTACTTCTTAAACATTATATGTTATTTTTTGGAGAAAAGGGAAACCTCAACGCTAAGAAAAAAAACTATCTTGAACCCATATAATTAATTTAAAAACGGTATCAGAGGCTTGGAAGGGCAGGGTGAAACTCTGTGACTTCCACTCACTTGATCGTAGCCAGGTTTGATGCCCAAAGGAACTAATTTTAGGGGACTTGCACTAGAATGTCGTCTTAGTGTCCTCTGAGCAGACACCAAACTGGGATTATATATGCAAGGATTTTACTGGAAGATACCAGGGCCAGCCTTAAGGGTGAGCTACCTGTGCAGTTGCACAAGGCCCTGTGTTTAGAACAATTGGTTTAACACTCTGCTCTCCCTGTCTTAAAATTCTTAATGATTTTTGAACAGAGTGCCCCACATTTTAGTTTTGTACTCAGATTATGTGTTTGGTCCTGGAGGAAACTCCCGTGAAAGGAAATGGGAAGGCAGGAGAGGCAGAGCAGTTTTGTCTGGCCTCTCTGCAGATCTGACCCTGAGCGGGGGGTGGGAGGAAGGGAAGGTGGTTGGAAGTGTCCTAGCCTGCAGTGCAGTGTAAGGAATGTTCTGCAAGGCTATCACGAAATGGGGCCTCGAGATAGGCAGTCAGAAGAGCTTGGTGTCTCCTGGAACCCGCCTGTCTCAGCATGGCTGATGGCTCAGTCCTGAGCTGGGAGCAGCTGTGGGACACACGGTCTCTGCACAGACACCAAGGTGGACTGCAGAGCAGCAGCTGGGGCCTGAGGTCGTTTATGCTTCTGGGAGTTGGAGGGTCTGTGAGGTGCATCTCCTGACTCCGCATAATATTCCTCATCCCCCTTCCTCTGCCTGATGACTGAAGATTCAAAATCAACATCGGTATCTGTGCTGGTCTCCTATTGCTCTTGTAAGAAACTGCAACCAACTTGGTGGTTTAAAACAACACAAATGTTTACCTTACAGTTTTGTAGGTCAGAAGTCCAGCATGGGTGTCACTGGGCCAAACTAAAGGTGTCAGCAGGGCTGTATCCCTTTCTGGTAGCTCTGGGGAAGAATATGTTTCCTTGCCTTTTTCATAAGCCCTGCCTTCCCTGGCTCTTAGCCTCATTCTCCCATCTTCAAAGGCACCAATGTTGCATCTCTCTGTGACTTTATTCAGTAGTCAGGACTTCCTCTGACCACAGCTGGGAAATGTTCTCTCTGATTTTAAGGATCCTTGTGATTAGATTGGGCCCACCTGGATAATCCAGGCTACTGTCTCCATCTCAAGGTCCTTAATTTAATTCCTTTTGCCATGTAAAGAAATATATTAGGCTTCAGGGATTAGGATGGCACATCTTTGGGGGCCATTATTTTGCCTACTGTACTATTTTTCCCTCCAAACTAGCTTTTCTTCCTAAATTTCTCTCTTTCTCTCTTTTTTTTTTTTTTTTTTTTTTGCAAGAACGTGTTTTTTGTTTTTGTGACCAGGTAGATAATGAAAGAGGTGGCATTTTGTGGCCTATACAGTGTTCACTGTAAATGATATTGATGTCAAATGAGTGAATCAATGACGAGGACGCTCTCTTTCACTTCAAACTAATGGTAGGACACTTAAAGGAAAAATTACAACTTCATTAACTACGCATGTGTGTGTTTGTACACTTTCATGCTAAAGCAGTGGTTCTCAACTTTGGACTTAACGTTAGAATCACCTGGGGCGTGTTTTCAAGTCCTGATACCCAGGCACAGCACATACCAATTAAATCAGAATAGCTGGGGCTGGGACCCATCAGTGGTTTTAAAAAGCTTCCAGGTGATTCCAACATGTAGCCAGGGTTGTGATGTTTTATAAGCCTTAAACTGTGTGGCTTAATTTTAACTTGGGCAATGACAAGTGAAAAGCTTTTAATGTTAGACTTTTCTGTAGTAGGTGCTCTTTGCCTTTAACAACTTTGATTTGTAAGATACTAATAAACCGATGAAAAGCATTATCGTTTCATTTATCAGCAGCAACCCATGACCTATAGTCAAAGACTTAAAGGCACCAATGATTAATTTGCATTTTTAGAAAAATAGCGGGTAAATAATGATTTTGTTCATATTCTCTCTGCCAAAGCCTTTAGTATTATAAAAACCTGAAAAGCTTAACATTATAGGTCTTAAAAGCAAAATAACTAACAGAACAATTAGATATTTAAATTGCACAAATAGAAAAATAATTGACAAATGGAAAACTTAGAATTAACATATTCATAATCCACAATTGCAATTAAGAAATTGTGGGATATTTAATTTTTAGTAAAAGTTTGTGTTAAATTTCTATGATCTTAAGATTTGCTAGCCAGTATGACTTTTAAGTTGAATAAAACAGCACCACTTCAACACACTTTGGGAAGTATAATGGGACATCAAAAAAAAAAAAATCCCAATAGAAGACTCAGGACAGACCTTCGAGGGTATCATTTCAGACAAACTTGAGTAGCCATTTGACCCAGCATCAGGAAAAACGGAAAAAGAACTTCAGTCATTTGCTTATTTAACTATTTTTAAAGACATAATTAGTTCTATTGAATTATTGCAGTGGAGGAAGGATAGAAATATGAGAACTGGTACAAAGTAAGAGGGGAAATAAAGGCAATGGTGACTCAACTTGAAATTTTCAAGAGCTAAATAATGTTGAACACAAGGACCACTTGGTTTAATGGCTTGTTTCCTTTTGTTTATCACTGGGCACTAAGCAGGAGGTCCATGGGCCGGTTTATGGAAGAGGTGCTGTAGGTTCAGTGTACCTGCCTTCACTGACCTGGTGCTGCTCAGGGTCAGCTGCAGGCAGATCTAGACAGATGGGCAATAGTGCTGGTCTATGTGTTTGTTCTCAGATGATGCTAGGTTCACCTTATACCCCAGACTCACATTCTGCCTGTTGTAAAATGGATTTACACCCCTGTGTAGAGTGTGTAAAGCTGCTTGGACAGAGAACAGTGGGGATGGATCAGCTGCAGACAGAATGTGGAAACTTGTCCTCTTCAGAGAACATTCACATGAAGGAACAAAATCCATTTTCCAGCCATTTTATTGAATACTTCACAAACTTCCAAGTTCCTAAGTAAGGATTAGTGAAAGGGAAATATCTGATTACTTTATTTTCCCTCTTCTCCAAAGAAATTGATTCCTCCCCTGTTCTGTACCTTTTGTGCTTCCCTCCTCTCCTGAAGGAAATAAACAAAACAGGATGTAAGAATCTTTGGGACCACCTTTAAGATATTATGCATTTTCGTTTTCTAGACTTCTTTCCAACCTGAGAAGCAGGTAACATACCATGGTTTGAACAACAACATCTCCCCCACCCCCATTGTCTGACCACTCAGGTTTAATTTATGAATCAGTCATCACTCAGGTTATACCTGAGAGAAATCAGTTATTAGAAAGTTAATTGTCTTCTTTGTACAGAGCTTGTTATCTCTGAGGTTACTAATATTGTGTATGGCTCATTCATCATTATGTGTAAGTGAAAAGAAGCTCTTCTCTTTACCCAGTGCAATGTAAAAACTCTCATCTCCTTCCAGTAAATGGAACGCTTTCCTTGTAGACTTATTTTGTTGTTATTCTCATGGAACGTAGTCATTTTCTGGGTTTACGGTAAACTTAGGTGAAAGATTGTCAAGTGGCCACATTTGGGGGATTGATGAAGTGTTTCATTCCTTCCTTACAAATTCACCCCAAGGTACACAAGTTTTCTAGGGATTTTTTTCCATGCAGAGAGCTGTATTAGCCCCATATTAGTTAATATTTATGATGAAAATGATAAAATTTATTGTCTGGAAATGAAAGTATCAATCTCTCATACCCAGTTTGTCCATTGTGCTTTGATATAACCTCAATCAAAATGGAGTTAATCAGGAATGACCTCAGAGGGTCACTAACTCTAAAATTAATTCTGGTTTTAATGATATATATCTCTAATTTATACCTAAAAAGTGTGGACCACCTGTGTTGTTGACTGGTTGTGATCATCTTGAGACCTAAGGGATTTGTATCAAGAGAAAATCCAGACATGCAGGATACATGTTTCTTTAAAGTGATGCTATAAAAATTATTTTCTCAATTGAATGTAAGTGATTCGCTTTTTATTTTGTAAAGCCATAAAACTCGTGGCTTTGAAATGATTGAATATATGTTTGTGATTTGTTTTCACTAGCCTCTTTCCTTATTACCCTTCTCCAATGACACCATTCATGTAGCGTAACCACAAGTCTTTTAAAGCACATTTCATAGCCAGGGCCACATTTGGCACTGAGCTGTAGCTTTCAATGATATAATTTTATAGAAAATAGCAGTATTAATTAGATATATTCTGGTGAGCTAGAAGTAAATGTTTCTGATTGTTGTCTAAAGCCAAACAGGAAAATGTAAAAGCAATAATAAGTATGTTCTCCCTCATTCTGATATACCAGCGTAGGCAAATTTTTGGCTGGAAAAGCATAAGTGAGTAATTAGATAATTGCTGCCTTGATTGAGCTTAATAGGAAACATTTCAATTAGGCTAAAACTACATAGAAAGGAAGTGGGTTTTTTACAAAGGGAAACATTCCTTGTCATGCAACTGTCAGCTTGTGCCCACACTAAGAGATGGGATTAAGTGGATCTCTGCAAAGGAAACAAAAAAGAAATGATTGCGGTAATTAGACCTATACTTAAACATTGTGTCTTCTGATAGAATTTCTTGATGATTCTAGCTTCGATAACACAGCCCCTAGAAATGTCTTGCCTGTAACAAATTACTGCCTTAAATCTGTGGCAAAACAAGTTCCTGGAAAAAAAAGTTATGATTTTCTCATACCACAAAAACTAACATTCTAGAATTGCAGTCCTCTTCTCCAAGCCACCTGCATGCTAGCAAATAATCAGAAAAGCCATTTGGGGCTAGTTTGCATGGTTAATTGTTTCTCCTTAGCATACCTTGAGCTTATGTAGCCCGTTGCTGACTCAGGACTTGAACCAGATGTAAAAAGGCTCCTTTCTCAGAGTAAGTGACCAAGGAACAGAGCTATTCTTAATATCCTGGGAGTTGAGGTAGTGATATGACCTCTCCAGCCCATCAACATAGGGGTTTTATCCATGGGAAGGGCAAATGGTTCCACCCACACGTGGTTAAGTTTGTGGGGATCATGTAATTACTGATGCCATTTCATGGCCCCCAGACTAAGGCCTCACACATATAGACACTTAATAAATCATCAATGTTGTTTTCATTTTGCTTTATGTGAAAAAGAGAATCACTTGAGCTCTTGCTAAACGAGAAATGGAGAAGCCACTGATAGAACACCCAACTACTATGCTACCTCTGTAGAAATGTGATATGTTGCCCAAATCTTAAGGATCTTGTCAAGTCAAGCATAGGTCCCACTTAAGGTAAGCTGATGCCTTAACATCCTAGGCACTGATGTTACCTGATACAACCTCCAAAGCAGTTGATCCTTTCTGTCTCTCCTGAGTGGGGATCCTTCTCCCTCAGTGTTTCTGCTGTATGAGGGAAGAGCCCGGGTTAGGAGACAGCAGCTTGAAGAGACCATTAATTTCCTTGTACTGGGTGGTGGTGAGGAGCACAGACTTTGGAATAAGGTAGGCCCAGTTTTAAATTTGGGCCTACTGCTGGGCGATCTTGGGCATGTCACTTAACGTTTTCAAACCTTAGTTTCTTCCTCTGTAAAACGGGAATAATAGTATTACCTCCCTCGTAGGGTGTTGTGAGGAATTAATGAAGTAATGCTGGTAAGGCCTTGGCACAGTTAAGTACTCAAAAATTCTTGGCTCTTCTTCTTACTACTAGAGGGTGAAAATTCTCATAATGGAGCAAAGTGCTTAAATGCTTTTTGAAGTCAGTGTTGCCAAGGGGTTGCTTCCACGTACCCTTCTCTAAACCAGCAGCCAAGTTCATAAGTTTTAATGCCTTGCATCAGGGCCACCTCTTGCCTGCTTCAGTCCGGCAGAGTGTAAAACTGGTGTGAAGCTGAGGAGACAGACCAAGATGAGCTGAAGCATTGCGTCAAGTGGTCCCCATTAACAGTCCTCCCACTTCTGGTCAGTGTTATTCAGTTGTCTGACAGGTGACCCATCTCCCACTGTGATCAACTGCTCTTTACAGAAAGCAGCTCTCCTTGCTCATACCCAGGTAAAGCTGGAGGGTGTGTGATGTTCTTTCAGTGCTAATGCCTAAAAATGCTCCATTTGACTATTTACATTATTAGGACTTTTACATAAAACAGGCTTCAGATGGAGTTAACTTTTTAAAAGAGTCCATTTGAAGGGAAAACTGTATGCTGTTGAATAGAGTAATTTGCACTGATTTGTTTCCCAGCACATGGGGATAGGAACTCCAATCCTACTGCCTGGGACATGGCTGATTTTAGAGTCTTAGAATTAGATTCTTGCAAATCTGTACTTTGCAGTTTGTATACTGGCCATGGTAGGGAAGATTTCTTTGGGGGATGAATTTGTAAGTATATCATGTACCACATACAGAATTCTTTCTATTTCTTTTTTTCTCTTTCCTCAAAACCAACCGTGATAGGTTAAACAGAAAATAAAAGTCTGGCTCTCATTTAGTGTAAAACCTTAATTTGTTTTTCTTTCTTTGGGAAGGTGGCCTACTAAATGAGTAAGTGGAAGAGGATCCACAGATTAGTCCCATGGAGGGGGCTGGGGGCAGCTCCATGGAGGGAGCTGGGGGCAGTCCCATGGAGGGAGCTGGGATCAGTCCCATGGAGGAAGCTGGGATCAGTCCCATGGAGGGAGCTGGGGGCAGCTCCATGGATGGAGCTGGGGGCAGTCCCATGGAGGGAGATGGGGGCAGTCCCATGGGGGAGGGGGCTGGGGGCAGCTCCATGGAGGGAGCTGGGGGCAGTCCCATGGAGGGAGATGGGGGCAGTCCCATGGAGGGAGCTGGGGGCAGTCCCATGGAGGGAGATGGGGGCAGTCCCATGGAGGGAGCTGGGATCAGTCCCATGGAGGGAGCTGGGGGCAGCTCCATGGATGGAGCTGGGGGCAGTCCCATGGAGGGAGATGGGGGCAGTCCCATGGAGGGAGCTGGGAACAGTGCAGTTGGGGCTGGGGATGGCTTGTGTAGGTTGATAGGCCTTTGCTTCTCTTGAAGAGCTGATAGAGATTTTCACTGTCCTTAGACTGTTCATGAACAATTTTCTTGTGGGGAAGTGCCATCCTGGAATCTCAGGTAGCATATCCCACTTCTGTGGTAAGACTCAGGGGCTGTGTGTGCCCTAACGGACAGAAACTGCTTGTCTTTTCTATTATACTTTCTCCTATGTGGTTCTGTGTTCAGTACTGTGTCCTTTAAGAACCCCTTTCACTGAGAGTTCTATTTTATGACAGCAGCTTGACTTGCTGCCAGAGAAGCTGGAAATGAAGGAAGTTTAAGATAAATATCAATGGTGATTTTTTTTCCTTGGTCCCTCTTTCTTGGTCTTTTTTTTTTTTTTTTTTTAAAAGGAGAGTCATATGCTCATATCCTAACTTGTCCCAGTAGGGAGTCAATTACAACCAGTTGGCTGTAAATCCAATCCAAGAAAAACACTGAGAGAAGGAACTGTAGCACTAGATACCAAGGGTCTCTAGAATCACTATAAATGTTAAGAACGTGTCAGCTGTGAACTCAGGGCCTTTAAGCGATATTTTAGGACACAGCTCTTCCCAACATGGCCCCAGATGAATAAAAATTAGCAAGGCATTTTTGTATGGTTAGATATTTTTTTCTGGAAACTGTTTAAAGTTAAAACAAAGCTGTAGTTAAGACTTCATAAAAGACGTGATTAAAAGTTCATTAGCAGGCTGTCCAGAGTCAAAATTAAACTGTTAAAAACTGGTTTGTTTAAGGCCTTTTACCACCGAAGGTCTTTAAGATCATCATACCTCTGCTATTGCTGACCTAAGCAACATTCAACATTCACCCCTTCCCCAATATCTAAAGAAGAAAGAGTATATGTTAAGAGAGGGTGTCTTCACAAATATTCATGGAAATAATAATAATTACATTTTAGAAATTTAAAAGAGTTTTGGAAATGGTAGCCCATGGAGAACGTTTCTGACAACATCTACACGTCAACCATTGCACTTTTAAACAGTTTTGAAAACCAAAAGTTAAGAGAACTTAATGTACTGAGGAGAACTAGCAAAGATTCTGCATTGCAGCAACAGTTGCTCACTTCCCGGGGGAGAGCAAATGGCAAAGCAAGCATTTTTGGGCTCTTCATCCAGGTGAGAACTGAGATCTAATTTCTTCATCCTGCACATACGTACAATATGAAATATGATAATTTAAAAATGAGGGCAGTAATGACCCCCCTTGCCAAATGCCAGTAATTGCTTTCAAAAAATTGATTTTTGCATTTTATGAGATGTTTGTCTTCTATCTAATAAGCTTCTTTAAGACATTTTGGCAGTGTGCTAGAATTCTAGGTTTTCGTCCTGTTATTACCAAACTATGTGATATTTAGCAAGTAATTGAACCTCTGTAGGCCTTATTTCCTAATCTTTAAATAAAAGGTGTTTAATTAAAGGTTTAGATGACCGTTTCCAGTTCTTTCATTCCAGAATCTATGAACCACATTATTCATTAAACCTCAAATTTGGCAGTGAATCAGAATCAGCTAGGGAGCTTTAAAAAATACAGATACCTGGGCCCCATCTCACAGAAGTTCCAATTTGGTACGACTGGGTGAAGCTTTTAAAAGCATCAAAAAAGTAGATGTACAACTAGGGGTGAGATTGCAATAAATAGTTAACTCCTTGCCAGGTCCTTCTGTGTTCCTAGATAGAGCAACCCGATCTGATCAATTGAAACATGATGAAATATCTTATGCATCCATTTCATATTGGCTTCTATATCCTAGATGCCCTTTCCCCTAGGCCAGTCCTTTGAAAGTCCCATGCTTTCATGCTGCTACATTACAAAATATAAGCATCCAATATATGAACTCACCTGTCATGTATATGGTAGAATGGTGTATATACTAACTGATGTGTGTATACTAACTGTGACCTGTGAAAGAAGCATGTTCTGTTTTATCTAGCTCATGAAATTGTCTTAAGGGTAGATGTTCAAATCTGATGGGGAGGCATAATTAGGGGATAAAGAAGTATCCAGGAAATTTTACATTTAATCCTCATAATCAGATAGACATCGGTAGTTCGTTCTACAGATTAGGAAAATAAGTCTCAGTGAGGTTTTACCTCTCTTACTCAAGATTACACAGGTAATAGGTGGTAGGACTGGGACAGGTATGTCTAACTCCAGAGGCTGTGATCTTCCCACAAGGCCATGTTGCTGCTAAGAAGGGAAGAAGTCCATTCTGCATAAACAGGGCTTTTCAGGTGTTCCTATGATCATTCTTACACAGGTATGTCTAGTTGGAGGGATATCCATGGTATCCCCCAGGCTCCAGTCCATAATTCAAGGGTCCTTTAACTTGGAACTTTAGAAGAATAATGAAAAGGAATACTTGAGAATGGTCCAGCCCATATGGAAGAACCATGGTAAGGACATGGTAAGACCAGCTTTCATAAACCCATAATTTGTAGCACAAATTGTTACTATCTTTTTGGAAAGTAATTTTCAGTATATATCAGGAATCTTAATTACATTCACATCCTTTGACCTAGAACGTCTGCTTCTAGGAATCTGTTTTTAGGGAATAATTATTGGTGTGAACTAATATTGAATAAAAATAATGTTCTTCAGAACAATATGTATAATAGGAAAAAAGTGGACAATCTAAATATTTAGTGAAGGTGAATAGTTCACTATACTTAAGTACATCCATATGACGAAATACTATGTAGCATCAAAAATAATGCTTATGAAGAGATTTTAATGAGGTGAGGAAATTTTAATGATATTATGTGAAAAAAGATGCAAAACTATATGGTATGATCTCAGCTATGAAAACAAAGGATGTAAGCATTAAAACCCCAAAATGTTAACAGTAGTTATCTCCAGGTAGTAGGATTATAAATAAGGTTTATTTTTAAATACTTTTTATATAGTTAATTATTTTCTAAAATGATCATGTATTATTTTAATAACTGGGAAACACATTAAAATATACTTATAAAAATAATCATAGAGTTTGGTTAAAAAAAGATTGGACAGAAATAAATTAAGGATAGTAGACTGGTGACCTGAGTTCCAAATAAATCTAAGCAAACTCACCAAAATGCCATTTATTTTGGTAGAAATCCTTCCTCTCTATTTGGGCTACATTTTCTCCTTGTGTCAAATTAGAGGAATGGATCAAAGTAACGTTAATGATCTTTAATATTTAAAAAAGGCTTTATCTTATCACAACCTTGTTATAAAGAATCTCTGTTTTCTGATAAGAACAAAATAGAAGTGTTACCCAATAATTTCTCTAGTCTCACTTTTTTTTCTGCCTTGAAACAGTAATCAGGCTGTAGCAGAGATTCCCATGGTGTTTCAAGGGCACCAAGTTTTGTGACATAGGAAAGATCAATCGAGATAAGCATATAGACATATAAAGACAAATTATGGCTGGTTAGAAACTCTGAAGGGCTCCACTACTTAGTACAACTGAATCTGGATAAATTAGAAGGCTAACTTTCACAGCATTCCTGGGATTGCAAGAAGCCAGTGGAATTCTTTAAGGGCAAAAACAAAAAATAGAAACAAAGAATACCCAAACAAAAAAAAAAAACAAGTAACACAATAACAAAACAAAAAATAACAAAACAAAACAACAAAGAGTACCCTACCCTCCAAAAAAATTCTTCCCCCAAACACTCAGAGAACTGAAATTGGAAAGGAGAGCAGTAAATGGTGGGATAAGGAGACTTTGAGGCTTGCCGTAATATGAGATTGCTAACCCAAAACTTCTGAATTCGCTAGGATTCTCTGTAGGGGAGTTTACGTGATCTCACACTGATTGTGCCTTAGGCTCCTGGTAGAAGCAAACCCAAATCCTCTTTGTAGGAAAGCAACCTCACTGTAGGCCTTTAGGATTCCCACAGACTAAGTCCAGTTACATATGAGATTATAAGGATCAACCAAGCAGATAAGTGGGGGTGGAAGCCCAGCAGGGTCAGGACATTGGCTACATAAGAGGGAATGAGCACACAAGTGGATGGATTGAGAATAATGGGAATAAAATTTCCTACTTTTGAAGATGGATGTTACTAATATGAAAAGGGAGAATACAGAGTAAAACCTTGTGGTATTGAATTGGAATTGCAAGTATTGGTGTGAACTCATGACTTTCAATATATGTTGATAGACATAGAAATAAATACAAATCTAAAAAAATGTGTGTATATAGATATGTGTGTGCATGCATGTATTTTGTTGCTCTGTCCACTTGAGAGTGTCTGAGAGATCTCAGTAGTAAAGAGCACACCTAATACCTAAATCTTGGTTTCTAAACACCATTCTCCACTAAAAGGAGAGGGCTCCTTGGAGAAACGGTGGACTTCAGGGCTGGGGCAAGGATAGTATAAGATAAGATTAGAATGTCTTACATCAGAAAGTAAGGACATTCTCAAAGAATGATGGGGATGTGAAAAGGACATATAAAACAGTTTGAAGGGGCTCTCACTGGCCAAATCTGGGACAATTAGAGCATTAAAATAATGATACTAATGAATTCTGTCACATTGAGTAGAATAGGAAGCCAGAGTCTTCACTGATATAAATAAATGAATGAATAAATACATGGAGATAAGAGAAAGTTCTTTTTTATAATAGAATGCTTACTATTAAATGTAGAGGAAGAAAATGGGATCATTTCCACTGGACAAGTTGCAATTCGGTACAGGCAAGCATGGCTTCTTTGAGTATATAAGGACATTCATCCATGTTTTAACTCCATATTCATCACTTGTTGGTGTAGGTGTTAAAATGTCTGGGTAGCCCCAATGAGAACCGGAAAGGAAAGGAAATTCTAAAATGTAACAATACCCTCCTTTTTGGGGTACATTATTTCATACTCTTTCCGTTAAACAATATCATAAGCAGTTTCACATAATACCAGAGTAATTGCAGTTCTTTGTTTACAACACTGTCCCTTAAATAGTCTTGATGGGGCAACTGAAGAAGAGCCAGTAGATTCTACAGAATCCAATTAATTTTGCCACTCACTATTCTGAGGTTACTTGGAATGTATTACCCTTAAATACATGGGGTAAGAAAGGCAGAGGTAATATAAACCTATGAGGATAGGTTTTTTTTTGGTCTGTTGTGTTTACTGCTATATATTAGCACCTATGCCAATGCCTGGTATATAGTAGGCACTCCAAAATGGCCTACTTGGCCTATTTTGAAGAAAATTCAAAAGAAATTAGTGTCTTTAATGTAGGCTTAGAAAAGGAAATGAGTATGTTTCCTTAAATAAGGGGGATGTTATTTAGTAAAGTATATCTACATTAGCCAATTAAAAATATCAATCTACTAAAAAATATACTAGAATCTTTGATGGGTAAGAATGCTATTATTCATGTATTCCTGTGCTTTTTTTTTTTAATGTGTGGTTAGTTTTTTTCCCTCCGTGCTTATTTATTTATTTATTTATTTATTTATTTATTTATTTATTTATTTATTGCTCTTTGTTTCATGTGTGCAAGCCCAACGGAATGAAAATAAGGTTACTGTGTTGTGATTTTTGAATAATATTTTACTATTTGGGGACAGTACAAGGTTATTCATTAAGGAGTGTTCACACTAAGAATGATACTATGAATAATACACAATGAATAATTTAAATTCTTAAATGAGTCACACTTTCTGTGGTGGTACATTTTCTTTTCTCTTTTCTTTCTTTTTTCTTTTTTTTTTTTGGCCATGTCGCGTGGCATGTGAGATCTTAGTTCCCGACCAGGGATCGAACACGTGCCCCCTGCACTGGAAGCATGGAGTCTCAAACACTGGACCACCGAGGAAGTCCCTATAATGGTGTATTTTAAAAGATCTTCCTATATGACATACATTCTTTAAAAATAAGTTTAGAAGATTCCAAAATGAGTTCTACATTCAGTTGGTGCTGAACTTTTACTGCTGCCTATAAGCACTAGGATCACATAATGTTGACAGTAACAGACAGTCTCCATGTTTTACAAGCACTTTCCAGGATATTTGACTATATTACTCCAAAAGACATAAAATTATAAGGGATGGCCAATAGAAATCTCAGAGTATTGCTTGCATGACACCAAAACAATCATTCAGTTAAATAAAAGTGCAAAGAGTGAATTCAATTAATAAGGAAGCCTATTGGGTATCAAGTGAAGCAAACAGTGTTTTGTTTTTTTTTTGTTTTTTGGTTTTTTTTAAGTAGTTGTCACCACATATATCCAGCCTACACTTTAGGAACGACCCCTTCTTCTGTGATGGTCTCATCCTGCAAGCCAGAAAAAAAATGTCAGTGACCTTAAGGTTGCCCTGTAGATAATGCTGTTGAGTTAAAGCATTGGACTAGGTCTGGGGGGAATATAATCAGAGGATACACTGTCTCTGCTCTCCAGGATTTTATAGCGGCTATTTTTGAAAAGGAAATCTCATTGTTTAATGGAGAAAGAGCTTCCAGACAACAGGTTAGGAATTTTTCTCTCTATTTGAATCTCTGTGGCCTTAGAGCTTGCTGGATTATGGGTCTGCAGATCCTTTGCCCTGCACAAGATTCTCCTCTCTCTGTACAGAGAGTCAAAAATGAAGATGTTAGCACTGTATCTAATTTACACACAAAAACTTTTCAATTGGGTTTTGAGAGCTTGGCCTTTTCTCCATGATCTGTTATTTATTTAACCAATGAAAAGATTATTTTTAGACAGCATAAGCAAGTTTTAAAACATACTACCTCAGCTGGTTGTTTAGATTACCTCACAATCTTCTATATTAGTTTTCACTGAAATTTTTGGCTGACTTGTTTTCCAAAATAGTAATATAAGCTCTAAGGTGAAAGACTCCGTATTCTACTTAGTTTGAATACCTCAAAGGACCAGGTACTTGGCATATACTTGGATTTTGAAAGTACCAGCCTCATGGTTTCTAACCGGTTACAGCATATTGTCCTCTTATGGGAAACTGTCTTTTAAAGACTAAGAACAGCTGCTTAACAGCAGTGATCAATCAGTTAGTTAGCTAACAAAGCAATGATCCTAGCAACGTTGATGAATGGCTTAGGCACTGACATCATCTAACTCTCTGGGGAAAGGACATTCACTTCCAATCTAGTTGAGAATAACTAAGTCTAAATAGAAAATGATGTACAATATGCAAAACTCAATCTTTCAAGCCAAATAAGTGTAGTATTCTAGAGCATACTGAAAGTATGTGGGTATTATATTTTATACTTTTATATTACATTAGATTTTATACTCTACTTTGAGCATGAGTTATCATCATGAAATGGAACTTATTTATTTATTTATGTGGATGAAAAAAGCCTCCTGCCATATCAGTAAACAAAGGATGCTGTGGCCATCAAGCCATCAGCCACTGTAGCCACCCCCAACTGTGTACCCTGAGGGGATTCAGTATGAAGAAAAGCAGGATACGGTCCTAGATGGTTAAGGTGTATATCAAAGGAATGATTTCAATGAGCCCAGACTCTTGCATCTTCCCATACAGAGAAAAGCACTAAATTCGTGAACTTGAGATGTCTGGTTTTCTTAGATTAATAGTAATCTTTTGATGTTCTGACTACCTGGCTATTGTTGCAAAGCTCCTCTATATCCTGGCTCCTCCCTTACCTCTTCAGAGCAGCCCCTCAGAACGATCTGAGAAGCTGTCTTCCAGGCTTAAGTCCTCAGTTTTGTCTGCTGATTAAAACATAATTCTCAACTTTTAGGTTGTGCATAAATACAGATACATGTATTTATTCATATACATGTATATACAGTTATTTATATGTAGATAAGTACTATACATCAAAATGTTATCTTAGAATTGTTGCTGCAGTTCTGCCACTGCTCAAAAGTTTTTGTCTTAGAGCTGGGTTGAATTGAGGAAAAAACAACTAATCACTCATATAGTACTTTACAGTCACACCTTGATTTTAACCAAATGGTATCCAGCTTGATCATGTTATTGCCGATGGTTGCCTCCAAATTTGGATATTTACAAAATTCAAATTAATTCCCAAGAGAAAAACTTCATGACCACCAAGGGGAATATGCAAATTTAAAAAGGAGAAGGAAAGAAAAGCTCTAAGGACATTTCCAAAAGAATTCCTAAAGTGTCTTGTGCAAAGAGAATGTTCCTGATATGCATTTGCCTTAACAAGACCACAACTTTGAAGGAGACAAAACCTGTTTCAGTTTTGAAAATTAAATAATATCTTTATCTTTTAAGTAATATCTTCTTTCCCTCTTTGGGAATGATGTGTGGTATAAATAATACTGCCATAGATTATACTACATAATTGATAGTATCTAAGAAAACAAACTTTATTAAAAGATCCCACTTGCATTAGAACATATAGAAAATTATTGTGTGGTAACATTTTCCTCCAAAGGCCGTCTTGCTGTAAGAGAGAAGTATCAACAAACATTCTGTTTTCTCAAGAATTTGGGAGAACTTTTTATTTATTAAAACACTCAGCATTTACTATGTGCCAGTGGGTCTGCTAAGCAAAGAAAATAAGACAGTCCTCCCTCTCTGATCAATCAAAATGCCTTATTTATATCAAGAAAAAGAGAGAAACTGTTCATTTCAAAATGAGCTAAATCTCCTCCTCCCCAAATTACAAAACCGAAATCTAAACGGTTGAGGACAGATTAGGCAATTGATCACTAGGTCAGAAAAATAAACTAAGGAAAGAGGATGGAACAAATAATTAAATGAAGGTAGAAAAAAATTAGTGCCTTGAAAGCAAAGTCCTAAATAGAGAACTGTAACATGTTTAAGAGGAAATACAGGTCATGTAAACATTTTGTCCTCCATGTGCACAAAGGGAAAACTTAACGATTTTGAAAAATTCTGAATAACATTTACTCCCGAGTACATGTGATCTGGCTGAGAAAAAGATTTGAGAGGTTGTGGTGATGCTTAGCTGGTGGGAAATGGGGCCCAAGGCCTTGCATCCAGCAGGGAGGCTGGAAAAGATGACTAGTGCTTTTCACACAAGGCTCTCAAAAAAAGAGGATTAACTCGCAAAGGTAGCAGGTGTGGCAACAAAGCAAGGAGAGCACACCTGAGATGCAAATCCTAATTGAAACTTGGTTCCTTCTGAAGCCGATCCTCTGCTGTCCCACCTGGTGCCTGGTGAGCGACTTGGCAATTTCCAAGAACCCCGGTTTGAATCAGCCTCAGCCTGAGGGTGAGGTCCTTCTGGAGCTTGGATAGCAGGAGAGGTGAGATGCAAATCCTCTCACCATATCCTGACCCCCCTTTTCACAGGCACTACGCATTTGAGTTTTTTTCATCTACAGACCATGGCTTGTTCTTAAGGAACCGCTAGTCATTTAATTTCAGTGATGCCTAAAATGTGGGCTAAACAAAATCAAATTATATTATAGGCAACAACAGAGAGAAGTCTGAGAGGTAACTGTGTAGTTTGAGCCTTGTGAAGATGCTTGAAATAGGTTAGGGTTTGCCCACTGAAGTTTCTCGGGTCCCTGGGGGACATTCCAACCACTCCTTGCCCAATATTGATCTCACGTTTGTATGTTCTCTTGTGACATTTACACAAGGGGGCCCCCACCACTTGTTGGGGACCTGCCTACAATCATTTCATGGGCTCCCTGCACGTTCCTTCTCTCCTATGCTGCATGATTGGTGGTCTGCTGTACACTGTGCAGATGTTCTCCTGTGCTATTTCATGATTATTTTTCAAGTGGCCTCTTAGTCAAGGGATGGCAGGTCAGCACATGGAAACATCTGCTCTTACCATTTTTCTAAGCAAACAGCAGATGGCATTGCTGCTGTCCTTTTGATCTGGAGCAAAAATTCCCATGGCTAAGGTGTTGGTTTACATTGACGCTGCCTGGTAAGGGACTGCCTGAGGGTCTGCTTCCCCCAACAGTAGCACTGCTTACAGATGTTTTCTCTGCAACTCTCATTTTTAGTTTGTTTCTTCCTGGGACTCTACTTCTGCAGGGTGTCTTGAACTTTGACTCTTCTTTCTGTGATTGTTGCCTGATCACCTCACTGATATCAGTCATAGTTCCCAGGTTTCTTCCCATTTGTCACCTGTTGGGGTTCTACTCCTGTTGCCAACGAGGAGACGGAACTGTCAGTCTGGGTCACCTCAGGATTTGGACACCGGATATATATGTGCCATGGACTAAACAAGGTTATCTGGGAAATAGCTGAACCACCAAGCTTTTTCTAGGTGTTTGTTAAGCCAAACAAGACCATCTTTTTTTTTTTTAACATCTTTATTGGAGTATAATTGCTTTACAATGGCATGTTAGTTTCTGCTGTATAACAAAGTGAATCAGCTATATGTATACATATATCCCCATATTCCCTCCCTCTTGCGTCTCCCTCCCACCCTCCCTATCCCACCCCTCTAGGTGGTCACAAAGCACCGAGCTGGGCTCCCTGTGCTATGTGGCTGCTTCCCACTAGCTATCTATTTTACGTTTGGTAGTGTATATATGTCCGTGCCACTCTCTCACTTCATTCCAGCTTACCCTCCCCCCGCTGTGTCCTCAAGTCCATTCTCGACGTCTGCATCTTTATTCCTGCCCTGCCACTAGGTTCATCAGTACCGGTTTTTTAGATTCCATATATGTGTGTTAGCATATGGTATTTATTTTTCTCTTTCTGACTTACTTCCCTCTGTATGACAGACTCTGGGTCCATCCACCTCATTACAAATAACTCAATTTCGTTCCTTTTTATGGCTGAGTAATATTCCATTGTATATATGTGCCACATCTTCTTTATCCATTCATCTGTTGATGGACACTTAGGTTGCTTCCATTTCCTGGCTATTGTAAATAGTGCTGCAATGAGCATTGTGGTGCATGTATCTTTTTAAATTATGGTTTTCTCAGAGTATATGCCTAGTAGCGGGATTGCTGGGTCATATGGTAGTTCACAAGACCATCTTAAAATTACCTTTTTAATGGTTGGATTTGCAAAGCTTTAATATTTGTGTTCCTTTAAGTCTATTACCCATTGAACAACTGTTATCTTTACAAACGTTGCAAATATACAAAGAAGTTTCTTCAACTTTGTTTTCTAGTTGGAGTGTTAGTGTGTTGGAAGAAAAAAAATCTTACATTTTTTCCTAGTTATATTGGATTTTCAATGGATATTTCATTGTAATATAACCTTTAGTCATCTGTTGTGCTTCTTCATTCTCTAGCATCTTTCTTTGGTAGGGGTGTTTCTTCTTTGATGTCATCAGTCAAGACCTTTATGTATGTCTTTACTTCTTCCTAGTCTTATATATCCTGCCAAGAGTTCTAGGAAGCTTCAATTTCCTCATCTGTTAAATGGAGATAATTATTTTCCTTATAGAATTGTTGTGAGGATTAAATGAGGATAATGTGTGCCTAGGGAGTGCTTTCAAAGTGGCAGTCATCATCATCTTATTCTTCATCATCATTCCATCATTAGTAGGTCAAGGAGTCAGAAGACGCGGCTTGATCATTTCCCTGCTGAAATGTTGGGCACTGTTATTATCTCTTCTTTCTCACCGTAGGTCCAAGTTTGATTGCCTTTTAGTATACTACTTGATTTCTTGTTTTATGTATTCCAGCTCTGCATTAATTTTTTTATATCCCTAGAGAACTATACTCAGATACAGTTCTTGAAATGTTTTTGGTCTTACTTGATATAAATATTATAGTTTTCAGGCTCAAGAATCCCCAGGTTCATACTTATGACTTTAACATAATATAGTAATTATCACATTTAAAGATTTATTCTAATCTTTGCCTTTGGTTTTTAGCAAAAGAAAAAAACTACAGCCATACAGTTAAACCCTTACAGAGAGATTGAAATACATTGAAACATGCTGCAGAGAGAGTCCATGCCTTTCCGTGTATTCTCAGTTTGCTACTCTCTCCTCAGAGTTCCAGCCCCTCTGATCTGCACAGCCTGTGATGATTCAAAATGGCAGGCATGGGACTTCCCTGGTGGTCCAGTGGGTAAGACTCTGTGCTCCTAATGCAGAGGTTTGAACCCTGGTCGGGGAACTAGATCCCACATGCATGCCGTAACTAAGAGTCTGCATGCTGCAACTAAGAAGCCCACGTGCCGCAACTAAGACCAGGCACAGCCAAAATAAATAAATAAATACATATTTCTTTTAAAAATGGCAGGCATGTATGCACGTTGATTGCTTCTTGTGTATCAGGTGGCCCGGCTATGGTAGCTCCATTCAATTTAAGTTTTATGCAGCTACTAACGTCTGTTATATTCTTGCAAATCAGACTTCAAAATGGCCCAGTTTTTAGGGTATGTAATTTTTCATAGCAAAGTATTTGGAGGCTTAGGAAATATAAACTTTTAGAATATTTGGCAGCTGCCTGAAGTGATTAGTAAAAAGAAATAATATGTGCGCCTACTGTTTTTTAAGACAAGTTCTCAAATGTAGAAGAGTTGTCAAAATGAAGGTCTTGGTACATGCCACTCTTTCAGAATTATATTAGCAAATAAAAAGGGAGGCGTAGAGGGGATATTTAAGAGAAAGTATGAGTCATAATTCTAACAAGAAAAGGCAATCACCAACTTTGTGTGGAAACAATGTAGGAGCACGTCTGTTAACGTCTAAGTCATTCTAGAAGTTGGGATTACCAAGAGTCAGTAAACTTTAAATACTGGTGATTAGTTTACGTAACACTGGAAAAACAAATCTCCTTCTATCTTTCAAACAAATATTTCTGGTGAGCCCATCCCAGTGTTCTTTTATTTCACTTCCACTCAACTCTTTTGGAATTTGTCAAATCTTCTTATTCAAATGTTGCTCTTTTTTCCCCTCGTGTGTAGCCTTAGGAATAAGGCTGTCCCCCGAAAGAGGTTTACCCATTCTTAGCTAACTTCTTTCTTAATTTAGTACCACATTTGACTTTGTCCTTGAAAATTTTGATTTGAAAATTCGATTTGCTACACTTCCTTCTCCTGCCCCAGTTAGGCCTGATCTTTATCCTTTAAATGAATGCTCTTGTGCTGTTTCATTTCCCCTTTCCCCTGAGAGCTTTTAGTTCATTTCTCCATTTACTTTGTTTCCTTCAATCTTTACAACTATTTTACAATCCAGTTGGATCAATTTAACTGATTAATATTAACTTATTGTACTTTCAATTTAATTCTCATGGTAAAAACCATTGCTCTTACTAGTTATGTAGTCTTTCCTGAATCAGTAAATTGGTCAGTTTTCCACTTGAGGTTAACTCCAAAATTGGCCCAGCCTCTCTCCTGAACTCGAATCTGCCTTCCTCATCTGCTACTGAACATCAGTTACATTGGTATCCCTCCAATGCTATAAACTCATCATGTCCCCGTGTTTGGTAATGGAACCACTCAGTTATCCTAGCCAGCAGATTTGGTGTTTTCTCCCCCTTATGCTTCCTCTTCTTGTTCCACATTCAACTGGTCACCACATCCTGTGAGTCAGCTTCTGGTGTGTTTCTCTCATTGATGTGCTCAGTTCCACGCTTATGTCACTGAATTCATTCAACCCCTCACCACTTTTCTCCTCCTCCATTGTTCCCAACTTACAACTCATCCCCCTGCCATTACCACCACCCCACACATGTCCCACCCTCAGCTTCCCTGCCTCCTGCCACTGCCGATCCAAGATACACACAGCCACCAGATTTTTCTTCCTAAAATGTGGCTCTAATAGTTGTTTATTTCTGCCCCAAATCCTTCAGTGCCTCTCTGCTGCCTACTACCACCCTCCCTAATCACTACCTGCAAGGACACTGGTCATTCTTCAAGACCTGCTCCAGGAAGCCATCCTTGGTTCTGCCATATTGCTTCCCAAGCCTGCTGGCCATCTCACTTTACTTGTTCCTCTTTCCTAGTCTATCAACCTCTATCTTCTGTTATAGCTTATTGTATTGCTTTCTTTCTTTCTTTTTGGCTAGAATTTAAGATGCTTGAAGGTGACAACCATTGCCTTAAATATTCCTGTATTCTTCATGGTGCCCAGCATAAAGCCTAATACATGCGTGGTACTTGATAAATATGTATATGTTAAGATATATATATATATATATATTTACATATATAATATGTATATAATTAAATATTAATCTCCAATGTCTTCACTTATTTGTTACTTTTTTTAAACATAATACTCACACCTAATGTTTCTTTACTTTTGCAACACTCCAAGACTCAGGACCTCCCCTTCCCAACCAGTTCTTATACTTTGCACAAGAAAGTGGGAAAGAATCCTTCAAAAGCCTGTTATTATCACATTTGGATTAATGAGGAAATGCTCAGAAAGGAACTCAGAAAGTTCATTTCAGTTTGCCTTGCCTGGTGAGCTTACATATTTACCTGAACTTTAAAAATCTTCACGAGCTTTATTTGCTTATATATTTATCTCCTCTGCCAAAAAGTCTTTGAATCCCTACAGGCAGGGACTGATTGAATATATTCCATGTGTAAATGTTGAATATACAAATGAATGTATAAATATAGACTGTATAAATGTAAAAGAAGCTGGACATTTTAACATAACTTCTTTTAAGAGCTCTTTGAAGAGTAAAAGATTAGTCATATGACTAATCTGTAGTAATTTGTTACCTTTACTTTTAGTTCAGCACAAGGATACCTGCATGAAAATATTAGGTTGAACTATATGAAACTGATGATGTTTGAGCATTTTAACAAAAACAGCAATTTCACATGGCTCAACCTATGGAGGCATGGAGTGGGATCAGTCTTGAATCTCTAGAACTTAATGTTTGTACTTTGGATCTGTGTACATCTGGTTCTTTCTTCTCCCTAAACTGGTTTGTTATTTTACTTTTGACTCAGCCTATAGAGACAAAATGCTAATTAGTAATGCTACTTGTTAGTCATTACTGATAATTATTGGCTTAATTCCCTGCAGTTATAGGTTCATATGAGTTCATAATTAGTTGGTCTTATTATACCAGTAATTAAAGTAGAAAATTAATTATTTCCTTTTCTTTGATGTTGGCCTAAAGGTATATACATGCCATGTCATGACTCTGACTCAGTAACTTTCATGCATGTTGGTGAATTATGCTCTTATGCTCATCCATTCATTGACGATTCCATCAGCAAGTGTTTCTTGAGCACCTACTCTGGGCATACCACCTCAAACAACATAGGGCTCCTGACCTCAAGGAGAGATGGTATGAAAAGTGCCTGGCCTACGATCTTTGCTTAACTGACAGTTGCTGTGATAATCATTATTGTGATGGTGGTCACAAACCTATCTGATAATTAGCTATATTTTAAGAATTGCTCTTCATAATAAAAAGATTATTGTTATACTTTTTTTTTTTCCTTCTGACATTTTCATGACTAAGGAGAGTGAGAAGAATCTAGAGGGGGTGTCATTAAGTAAATGCTCAACTGTGACAACTTTATAGGAATTCATTTGGATCTTTGCTCAAGGTATGCAGAGACAATGGGATCTGGAGCCTCTTCCCTCTTTCTGCTTTTCCCCTGCTGGGCACTAAAGCACCTGAGAAGTATTTCCCCTCTGAGTGCAAGGCTCAAAACCTGTACCACCAAAACGGTCCTGCTTGTATCTGCCTCTGTCGCCTGCTTGGGATAGAAGGTTTGAAGTACAGAAGTGAGTGTCTAGGGCTTCTTTGGACTCTAATACTGAGCTTGGTTGGTGGTAATAAAAACTAGAGTGTGATTTCAGGCCCCCAAGTGTCAAGTAGATTCACTGTGGTCCAGCCCCTCATTTCACAAAGGTCTTCCATAGCCCACAGGGTAAACCAGATTGTGAGACAAGATAGCACAAGCTAAAGAAACCTATTCCCGCTCCTGGAAAAGCAGATTAGCCCGCCAGCTCTAGAGCAGGACCCTGGAACACCAACCTTGGGCATGAAAGACCACATATTTATTTATTTAATTAATTAGTTTCTGCTTTGTACCTCAGTCATGTTTCCCAACATTTAATTGTGATTGTTATGAGATTATTCAGAAGAGGAAAAAGCTAAATTTTCCAATATACTTTCTTAATTTTTATACTTTTTCTGACGCCATCCTTTGATTTTTATGTCTCTGCAACTTCGTAATTTAAAAAAATTAAGGCTGAATGAACTCTAAAGGCCTTTGTTCTTATTAGATTTATTAATCCTGCTTTATTGAGAAGACTTGACCCTGTGGTTGCATTATCTTGGGATCAGGATATATTTCACTATATTTTCTTTGATATATGTACAGTAAAATACCAGACCCTAAAATAAAATCCCTTGCTGGGCTTCTTCTCCCTGGGAAAGAATACACTTTATGGCCAGATGGAATGGCATCATGTCTCACTGCTGGGGTAGCACAGAAAGGACAACATCACTGAACGCTATCCATTCTCATTCAGCGGAGCCTCCTTAGTTTTGTCAGGTGCTGTAACTTGGACCCAACACTGAGCTGCAGCTCAGGAGACAAAACAGTTGGAAAACTTGGGGAAAGGCTCTAAGGGTCAGTGAAATTTACTGTGGGCAGCTGCTGCTTCAAAGCCACTGTCTGTGCAGAAGCCTATTAAGAAGTAGTAGGTTACGTTCCTGCCGTTTCCCCCAGCATGATGGATGATGCTCTGAAAAGAGAAAAGACTTCCTGTTCCACAGAGGTGGCTTTCCTCTAAGGCTGCCTCACTGTGTTTCTCAGGCTCTCTCCGTTCCGTTTCTAACCATTGAATTCACTGCTCCACTACATTTAATAATAACCTGGATTTGTCAGGAATGACTGACTGTGACTCACCAGTGACTGCTTGTCAATCAGCAGGACCTCCCACTCTCAGACAAGGGGCTTAGCTGTGCTGTCCGTGCAGGGGAGAAGCTCTGTGAGGGAAAAGAATCAGGTTGCATATGGTCGAATAACAGAAGTAGAAGTGGCTTCAGCGTTTGCTTCACCTCCTTTGCCTTCAGAAGCATTTTCACTTTTCCTCATGTAAAGAAATTATTCCTCCCTGGCCTTCTCTCAGGCCCTGGTAATTGCCAAGCTCACTCCTACCACAAAGCTTTTGTACAGGCTGTTCCCTTGACTATGCATGCTTTTCCCTCCTTGCTTTGCTTTCTTAACTGCTACTCATCTTTCCATTCTCAGATTATGAGAGAATCCCCACCCCCGCCGCCCACTTCTTGCTTAGGTCAGAGCTCCCAGCTCAAGATGTCCATAGGACAATGTCCCTTCCTTGGCCGCAGAATTTCAGTGACCATTCAATGGATGTCTTTCTCACTCTCTATGTTATTAAGTACTATGTGTCTGTCTGTCTGTCTCTCTCTCCCCTCCCGCCGCCCCCAACACCGTTGCACAATGCCTGTCCTCCCTGCCCCAACTTCAGGTTCCTCAAGGACAGGGATGGTGGCTGCCAGTCTCCATCATTTTTACTTTCATTGCCCACTACTCAATGCTTGTTTGTCGTGGCTGGATACAGTGAAATTATACAGATAATTTCTCTGTCATTAGGAAAGCAGAAACTTGTCATTATATCCTTTCCACAGGCATAAACAGATACACAGCATTCACGGTATGAGGTACTATTTCAAATAAAGTTCTCTCTTACTGACCCTATCAAATAACGGTTACCAAGTGCTGCTTATTGTTTAGGACAGTGCTTTGCTGTTGTATGGAGACGACTAACATAGATAAAATCCCTGCCCTCCTGAGGCTTATCATCTAAATAGGAAACATCAGATAAAGACCGGAGAAGAAAGTGTTCACTTGTGGGAATGTGAGAGAAGCACAAACATGAAGGAGAGGAAAGTTTAATTCTCCCTCCTTCTACAGGGTCAGATCTGTGGACTCAAGAAAGATAAAAATGTAACTGACCCTTGGTTAGTGGTGATTTATATAGACCTACAACCCATAAATCTTGTGATTTCATTCTAAAATTAACCCAATATTCAAAAGGAAAAAAAGTCAAGATTCCTTACAAGATTTTGGGGGTGGCAGCAGGTGCATTTTGTTGACATTTGTATTTAGCCAGAGCTAAGGAGTTAAGTATTTAAGGAAATAAAAATTCACACAGAGGTTTCCTCTTGCTGTATGATTTAGAAGCTTTTCATTCCCTGTGAAATCCCTGCAGGAGCTTCTAAAGGAGAGGTCAGGAAGGAAGGAACGCAAGGGATAAAGGTCTGGTCCCCCCAGTTCTCCAACCGGAAGGGCTCTGTGTTGAAACCTTCATTTTAGAATTTTAGAATCTCATTAGAAGAAAGAGTTCTGCTGCCATGATTTGCTAACTTTTGTTTAAACTGCAGAATTCAAGAATTCTTGTGCAGGGCAAATGACAGTAGTCAGTGAATTTGAATGTTGGAGGACAAGAATGTTAGTAAGCTGGGAGGTGTGAGTATAATATGTAGACAAAGAGAGACATAGTCACATGTCCTATAAGAAAAGCAAGGAATTGATAAGATCGTAACACTGATCCACTGATCAGTGAGGACTTTAGGTCAGGCTGTGCTGAATCTACTGCAGCACACACAAGGGCTCTTCTTTGAGGTATCTGAATTGAGTAGAAAGAGACCCTTGAGCAATTCCTTTGATCAACTCGGGAATTTCCTCTAACATGCCTTCGCGTTGCTTAGAGGTTCATTCTCTATGGTGGAAATGGGAGTTGTTGTAATGTCTGGGAAGTCATAGATCGCTATGCTGATGGGAAACTCGCCCTCTTTCCTTTTTTGGATACTTTCTTGAAATGTTTCTTTAGAGATAGCAAATGAGGCAGAAGAGCAGAGGAAAGAGAGAAGTCACCTTGAAAATGGAGATTCAGCTGTTTCTCATGACTGTGACACTTCTGAGCCATCCACTTTCTTATGTTCTAGGTAGTTCCTATCCCAAACCAAAAGTATGTTTACAAATTGTTGTCAATTAGGGCTCTCTTAGAGGCTATGATTTATTTTTATGTTTAAGTATCATATTAAAATATTATATTAACTAAAATAAATTATATTAAACTAAATTATATTAAACGAAAATACAATATTTCATAAGAATATGAAAATTATTTGTCATAATTTAATGAGAATCTGTTAGAGTAAGAGAGTAGGGAATAAACTCAGAAGGAAAATATTTCTGGTCTAGTGTACTCTAAAAAATATTGGACTTGCTCCAGAATATTTTACTTTTATTTTTGATAGGAATAAATAGGAATGCTATAGTTTACTTGGAAAGTATGTCTATATATAGTGTGTGTGTATTTATGTACCAAAACCAAGTGAGATTATTCAAACATTGGAATGTTAGAGATTATAAAATTCTCTGTAAATTTCACTGTCTCATGGGGTCTTTGTTCTTTGTTGAAAATTGAGAAATTTAAAGGTCTATTGACAATCCTCAAAAATAATAAACATTTGAATCCTAAATTATCAAAAATCATAACCAAAATTCACTGATCTGGTTGAGGGGAGATTCATTTTTAAAAGAATATAGCCTAAGATTTTAAATTTAGTGGAGTGGAAAAGATGGATAATAACTGTAGAATTGTGAATTTATTACATTTACGTGGAAAGTCATGATGATTGTGATATGAAATAATGATGTCCTTTGATTAAAGCATAAATCTATTCCATAGGTCAGGATCAAAAGGCAGCATTTTCACCTTCAATTTGATCAATTCTGAGGATTCCAAAAGAGAAACAAAGCTAGCAAATATTAAAAAAAAAAAATCAAATTAGCACATCTGCTAGCCAATTGATCCCTATCCTTTGAAAGGAACCACAAACATTTAAAACTGACTGAACATGAAGTAGGTAATTGGAAGGCAAAGTCAGATTCCAACCACAACCATTCCTTTAGCTTAGAAAAGCCTTTTCTCAATCTTAGAAACATCCACATGGGTAGGAAAAACAAACTCATCTGATCACACAAATCAGAACTAAACTGATAAGACAGATATAAGGAAATTGTTACCCTCCCCATCACAAGCAAGTCTGTAATTCCGATATTAGTATAGATATGTCCATGTTAAATAGTTTATCTTCTTGAAATGCATAACAAAATTATAGTTCTGGGTGAGCACACTGAGTGGGTTTGTGTGATTGTACTGCAGGCACTGATTCTACTTATATTTATATTCACTTTTGCTTAATACCTAAGCGTACTGTATGAGTGTTGACAAGGTACCAAAAATGTTACTTTGTCCTTTTACTGCACCTCTCATGAGAGGATCTTTAAGAGCTTTACTCACATTAGTGTGTTATTCCCAGGATTATTCTTCCTGTTTTTTAGCTGAGGAAACTGCTTCCCATGGATATAAGTAACTTGTTCAAAGGCTGCAAACCAAGTCTCTAATGTGGCTACAAAGCTGCTCCTGATTCCAGGGCTTGACTGTTCCACCCGCGAGATTAACACTTGAAGGAGGCATTCTGTGATGGCTTTCACCCAGAGAATGGTCATGTGGACCCCATTAAATTAAGAATTTGTGAACATGCATGAGGGATCCACTTTGTAGAGTCCATACAGAAAAGGGTTGCTGAGCAAACAAAGTAATAGAAATACAGAGAAAAAATGGTTAACTTGCTGCATCGAAAGATTGCCAAGCATTTCATCTGTACTGGCTTAGACTCAATATGCTGATTATAAACAAGCTATTGATTCATAAATTAAGATGCATATACTTAGAAACATTTTATTGGTATTTGGTTTGAGTCCATGATAATTAGTATTTATGAAAAGGTAGTAAAACTATATTAAGTTAAAAATATATTTACTCATTTTGGCTTTTCATGGATTTAGACTAGGAAATTGTATATGTAAATAAGAAGTCTTGGAAAATGAAAGCACTAAATAGCCTTTGCAAATATAGCAAAAGTGCAATTTCTAAAAGAGGTTTCAAGGGAGAGATGGAGAAGAGTATTGTGGAATTGTGAATGCAGCAATCCTGGTAGACAGGAAAAGCCATTTTTCACTGAGACTTTTGAGTGTCCCTCCACTTCAGTTAACAACTTTCTTCACAAACAAAAAACAGTGATGTTCTATCTGTGATTCTTTTGGATTTTGCCATGTAATGAGAGGTCACCAGGTGCTCCTGGCACTCTTTGAGCAGGCTTGCAAACTTGGAGCAAGACTGGCCTGGCTTGGAATGAGGGTAGATGCACTTCTGTGCATGTACCTTTGGCAGCTCATTTTGCAGGCAGGGTTAAAGGTTGTAGCAACTCCATCTTCCATTGGTGAAGAGTCAAAACATGGCTTCTACCAAGCGGGTGCAGAATACCAGCAAGAATAGCCTGCTTGGTCATGCACATTGATTCAACTGTTTATTTTGATCACAACCCCATGCATGGTCTTGTACCTCTCTGTGCTGAAGGCGGATAGAGCTATTATTATTATGGTCCCTGCATGAATAATCTATTATTTTCAAATATAAATTTTCCCTTTACTCTGTCAGCCATAAATACCTTCTTTGCCAACATGCTGTTCTGGATCACCATAATCTGGGGAAGGGCCATTTTATATCCTCTGTTCACATGATCTAAGCAGCATTTTTGCATGGCTTTGGGGAATAAAACAGGAAAAAGGGGGAAATTTTAAAAATAGAATAAGCTTAATGGCTTTTTCACTTATCTTTTCTTTAACCACTTTAATATACTATGGGGGGATATGTACTAACCTTTGGTAGAAAGGGGGGCCTATTTTGTAATGAAAAGAAAGTGGAAAATATTTCTGGAACATTTTGACTTTCTTTCAACCTCTTAAATGACTCAAAAGAAATATGGAATAATAAAATAAAAGCTTGAAGGCTGCCAACTCAGGTCTCACAATAACTTTTCTGCCAAAAACTAAAATTACTGCTATTAATAGTTCTACCCCACTACCAAAAAGAAAATTTCTGGCTCAACCAAAACTACATATCTACTACCTCCACCTCAAATTCTAGAATCACGGAAAGCAGTAAAATTATAAATTTTTAGAAGTGAGTTTCATTGTGTTTGTATGTCTAACCCCTAAATGAGACCGTTATCCTTAGAGGCAAGAAAGGCTGGATGATTACATGGCATTCTATGACCTTTAATTCAACTTTTGAAAAATTTATTGATTCCTTTCTGGATGAAACATACACTATTAATACCCTTTGCAGTTGTTTTCCAGATATTTCAGCTACTCACTTAAATTTGATGCTATTTGATTGTGTTTTAAAAACATTACACCAAGGAATAGCATAGAGCCTTATAGACAGAAGCAAGAATATTAACACTAATAACGATTTATGTGAGAAAAATAACTTTGGTAGAAGAATAGAGAAAGGACAAGTGGTAGAAGAGAGTGGAGGCAGTGAGCCACCTTGAAAGTAACTGCAATTATCCAAAGATGAGGAGATCTCACACTGGGACTGTGGAGCTGCAGTTGAAATACTTCCAAGAGGTGGCATTGTTCATAGGCTGGCCTGGGGCTCTAATTCTCCTTCTTTCTTGTTTGTATGGGAAATTATGTCTTAAGACATACAGGAAAGAGGGAACATATCTGTCCTGGAGGGAGCTCTCACAACTGCTTCAGCACCTAGTGGACTCAAGGAGTTTAGAGTAGGGGTTCAGGGAATACTTCTTCCCTCCCCAACTCCAGAGAGGGGATGTGCCTCTCTACTTCTGATGCAACATTTGTGTGCTAAGGGCATTTGTAAGGCACTTTTTCATCACTCTGGAAGGGCCTGTATTTCCTTTGCTCTTTCCCTGCATAGCCTATAGCTTTGGGAGTCAACTGGAGAGCCCAGCCACCCTCTGCTCCTCACCAGCAATGGAGCAGGGGATGGCAGGAAGAGGAATGGCCCCTGAGCTTGTGGGTCAAGACTGAGGCTAAGGATAGTAAGGCGTAAACACCAGGCCTGGTGCCAAAGTGACCCTCTTGGGACCATGCCCTCTTAGAAGATTTTCAGGCCTTATATAATAGTGGCCACTTTTTCAGCAAAACCTTAGAGCAATGTTTCTCAAAGTGTGGCCCTTGGATGTTCTTTATCAGAATGCCTGGGGAAGGCTTGCTAAAGCTATAGATTCCCAGGTCTTACCCCAAACCTTCAGAATCAGACTCTCAGGGGGTGGGTTTTTACAAGCTCACTCAGTTCCACCCATGAAAGTTTGAGAACCATTGTCTTAAACCTCCTCACCTTAACAGATTGTGATTAGTTTAAAAACTAGTACAGTGATGACAGCGTTATTGCTGTCAGAATTCCATTTGAGCAGTTAGGCTGTTGTGTTCTATGTTGTGTGAACCTTCCTTTTTCTGATTATTGGCAAAAAGCAAGAGTTACATATAATGAGAGTGGCTCCATACTTGAGGTGGCTTGGAGAGCGGAATCACCACTGCTGTTTAGATAGGTGTTCCCACGAACTTTCTTGCTTGTTTTGGCTGTAACTGTGTTTGGTGCTGCTGAGCAGGGCTGTGCATAGAACTGCAGCCCATAGCTTTACATTTCTTACTCAGGAGGGATTTGCTGGAAAGATACAGG
The DNA here is from genome assembly GCF_002837175.3 of Physeter macrocephalus. Taxonomy (NCBI): domain Eukaryota; kingdom Metazoa; phylum Chordata; class Mammalia; order Artiodactyla; family Physeteridae; genus Physeter; species Physeter macrocephalus. The sequence continues at coordinate 120,137,780 of NC_041224.1, read as the reverse complement.
CCAGCAAAGAAACCAGAGAATAATGGTGAGGCCATATTCAGGGAGAGTGGATCAGAGAAGGGAGGGAAGGAAAGGACTGAGGTGGCAGGTTGGGGCAAGGAGGAAAAAGAATAAAAGAAAAGAGATGGCAAGAGCATGACACCAGCACAGAGTCTGCCTTGTAAGGTAGGAAATTTACATGGAAAAGGCATTCTTGAGAATAGAAATAATTATTGGTATTTTTATGATTTGAAAAACATAGCAGTTTAATATTATCTCTACCTATCCTCTTCTCTCTCTACTCCTCATGACATGAAACCCCGAACATGAAAATCTAGTTCTGTTTTGTGAAAGCAAATTTTCTCAACCCTGGCTTATTCACTATTGTTATCCTAGAAATTCCACATAGCTTTCTCAGTCACAAACATATGTCTGTGTGTGGTTAAGTGGTCAAACTACTGAAATGAAAAAGGTGGAATTAGATAGGAATAGGATTCACAAGACTAGAAATAGGGATGACATAAATTGGCCAGTGAAAATAGATTATGGTTATATAAACACCTTGGTGTATTTTGGTGTATTTTGGATTAAATGATTAGATTCCCATTTTCCCTTCTAAATTAAAAAAACAAAAAGAAGACACTTGTGAAGCTCTCCACGTTAGGCTTTTGTGGGTTTCACACCCACCTCATCTCATTTGATGCTCTGAACAGTCTGCCAAGAAACAGGAAGTGAATTCTTGCCCTAATTGGACAGATGGAGAACCTAACAGCTAGAGAGCTTATGTGACCTGTTGGACATTTTATGATCAGCAAGTAACATAAGGAGGACTCAAGTCCATTTCTTTTGGTTCCGAGTTCAATGGTCTTTCCAGTGTGCTGCCTTTTCTCTTAATATTCCAGGAAAAGACAGATGTTCAGGCTGCTTATTGGTCACTGATTAAACTATTACTAAATAGGTATTGGAACATCCATCATGTGTTGGTCTGTTTACTGGGATCAGACAGAGGAATTGTGGTCTAAATTGTGCAGTCTAGATTTAGGAAATTCTTCAAACAAAGATGTGAAGGTGGAAATGAGCCAAAACTTGGGTTGCCCTTCCTTCCTTTCATCCTTTCATTTTTTTCTATAGGTGTCTCAGGTCAGTTGGTGGCCTGAGCCCTTTCTTCTCCATCACTTTGGCTCTGTGGAGAGCCTCCCTTTCTAAGGGCCCTTAGAAACAGGGGCAAAACTGTGCATGCTTGGGTTTGGAGACCTTATTTGTCAGGTTGTAAAAGCAGGTGAAGCATCACCTCCTCCACCTGCAGTCAGTGGGGGATTATACGGGATTAGAATATTTAAAGACATTTCTTGGGGTTTGTTTTTAGAGACAGTAGAGAGAAGAATGTCCTGGTTTGAGTGAGTAGGATCAGATACAAAGGGCTTGGGATCTAGCAATCAAACCAGTCAGCTCCACTTGCCCTCACTCCATCATAGGATTCCTGATGGAGGGGAGAAAGGGAGGAGAGTGGGGCAGTTGGAGGAGGAAGCAGTGAGTCAGCTGCCCTCAGGCTGTGTGCCCTGGAAGAGGGGGGCACATTTGTTGTGGCAGCAACACCCACTGAAAGCAGAACTGAGCCTTGAAATCATGCCACACACTCTGAACACCCTCATAAGACGTTTTCAACTTATAGTCAAAGCAACCACAAGAAGCACATGACAGGACTTCCTGGCAGTCCAGTGGTTAAGACTCCTCGCTTCCACTGAAGGGGGTGCAAGTTTGATCCCTGGTCAGGGAACTAAGATCCCACATGCCACATAGCACGGCCAAAAAGAGAGGCTGTGTAGAAAAGGGAACCCTCCTACGCTGTTGGTGGGAATGTAAATTGATACAGCCACTATGGAGAACAGTATGGAGGTTCCTTAAAAACTAAAAATAGAACTACCGTATGACCCAACAATCCCACTCCTGGGCATATACCCTGAGAAAACCATAATTCCAAAAGAGTCATGCACCCCAATGTTCATTGCAGCACTGAACTATTTACAATAGCCAGGACATGGAAACAACCTAAATGTCCATCAACAGAGGAATGGATAAAGAAGATGTGGTACATTAATACAATGGAATATTACTCAGCCATAAAAAGTGCCATTTGCAGAGATGTGGATGGACCTAGAGACTGTCATACTGAGTGAAGTCACAAAGAGAAAAACAAATATCGTATAATATCGCTTATATGTGGAATCTAGAAAAATGGTACAGCTGAACTTATTTGCAAAGCAGAAATAGAGACACAGATGTAGAGAACAAACTTGTGGATACCATGGGGGGAAGTGGGGGGTGGGATGAATTGGGAGATTGGGATTGACATATATACACTACTATATATAAAATAGATAACTAATAAGGACCTACTGTATAGCACAGGGAACTCTACACGATACTCTGTAATGACCTATATGGGAAAAGAATCTAAAAAAGAGTTGATATAGGTACAGTGTTTTCCCCCCTCCATGTTTGTGTATGGCAGATTCATTTATTTACTGGGCAGCTAAAGGGCTAAGAGTTTGTGGAGTCAATATGCACAGTCTAGCAATAAAGTGTAAACAAAGAAGCCTGAAGCAGTATATTGTCAAATCTACCAAGAAGCTGGTTGCAGAAGACAGATATGGAGCATGGTCTTGTTTCTAGAGGCATCCTTTGGTGAGTTTGGCTCTTTCCACTCCGTTCTAGTTCATTTGTGTGGCAGCCCCGTGTAAACTCTTGAAAACCAAGTGGCTTCACTCAGTGTCCTCCTCCCTGTGGCTCCTTTGCACACGCGCGTGTGCATGTGTGTCCATGCACATGCATGTGTGAGCTTGACAGTGTTATGTGGGCGGAGATTGCCAGTCTCCCATATCTGGGTAAGCCCTTAATACCTGGTGACGAGGCCAATTTCCACAGGGCACAGTTAATAACTCTTAATATCTCTGATGTCAGGAACCTTGCTTCTGAACTAGTGCTGGGTGTTCATTGCATAAAGGACCATAATGAAACATACCTACAGGAAGACTTCAAAGGAGTTTAATCTTGGAGATTCCTAAAAGGTTGAATGGTTTCTTAATTATGAAACTTTGTTCAAACTCATTTTATATTTCATTATGTGGAATAAATGTGTGCACTGATTAAATGAGATGAAATATAAAATTGAACGTTGCCAGAGCTGTAGTTGTCTGTACTTCTGAGAGTTGTCTGTCTTAATCAAGAGGGCCCAGGGAGGTGGATGTGGTTACCTGCTTGTACCTATGGCACACAGGCAGTTAGGCAAAGTAGGACAATGGAAGTGTTTTGACAGTTAGGCTGTTCTGGGCAAACACATCTAGAAATGGCCTAGTTACATTATCCTCAGTAGCTGTTTATGTGTATGATAATGGCCTAATGGCTGAGTGAAAAAATGAGCCTTAAAGAGTAATTTCTGAAGACATTCTTCGTTTATTCTCTGCTAACATGTAACCCAGTCATGCCCTATGTTTTTACATATGTTCAAGTTAGTCAACATTATATTTTATCACTTCCAGTGGAAAGATTAGACTCTTACCTAGAGTTACCCAGAAAAGAGAGATATATTAACAATGAAACCTAAGCAAAATTGAATATAAATGAATATCATTAAAGAGCAAGTTCTGTATAATAAAACCATTTTCCTCACCTGGCCAGAAGTCTCCACTAATGCTGATTATTAAGGTAGACATAATGCATTACATTGAAAGAGAAATAATTTAGCAGGCACATTTTTCTCAACAGAAATATTGCTGCTTCAGTTGGTATTTATACTGGCAGCTGCATTTGAAATCCTAATCAAAGTTAAATTTTGTTCAGGCAATGTGATTGGTTTCTCAGATTTGGGGGTTTTATGCCATTTTAGTTGTGGCTGATGCAAGATGCTTTCTGATCTTTGGTGGTTGTCTGGGAGGGGGTCATAAGACTGTAAAGCAGGAAGGATCTATAGAGATTACCTGTGGTACCCCCATCCCCTCACCCAACCACCTTATCTTGTAAGTGAGGAAATTAAAATCCACTGAGTTGGGTTCCCTTATTAAAGTAGCATGTTAGTGAGTGGACCAGGACAGGAACTCAGGGTTCCAGCCATGGTCAGCCTGGTTCACCCCTGCATCAGCTTTGAATACTTCCCATAGGCACCCTGTTGAACACTGAGGAAGGCGCCTCTTACTCCCTAGCCTCACCAGGTTGCTGCCCTTCTTTGAGTCTCTGGATCTCTGCCACCAGCAGCACCAGGCCCAGGAATGAGGAGGAAGCAAGAAGTAAGAGGAGAAAAGAAGAAAGGGGGTGATGACCATGGAAGAGTGTCCTGGTTTCTAAAATAATAAGATGGACTTTCTCTGGTGACCGCAAAACGTCTCTGATGGCCAAATTCAAGACAAGGGCCAAAAATGCTTTGAGCAGCCGATAGCATCATTTGAATATGCATCCAGCCTTTCAGTGTGGTGCCTTTCAAAAACAATAGAAATTTGGATGAAAAACTCTGATTCCATTTCTGTTTGTATGCATACAGAGACATGAACTTAGGGGTACCTAAGAACTTTTTTGCATTATTTGTACATTCTCCTTACGTCCATGACCAAACCATGTGACATCATATGTAAATGAAGGTGTCTTTTTTTGTCACGCCAAAAATAATTGTTAGATGATAAGGCATTTAGCACAGAAATTTTATAAGTTTCAGGGTTTTTCCTTTCAGCTTTGATGGATATCCCTGTGATTAGTGAGTTACTTCTGCTGAGACCCTTAGGGGAACACATAAATATTGATAAAAATGGTTTGAGTTTCCATATATATAAAAAATAACATAATTCCCCTCCAGCTACATAAAGTAGGTATGTGATAAATATTCTCTTTGTTGAATGAATGAGGGAATGCTAGGGAGCTAAAAATGGCTGGCTAAATTAACACAGATTGGGCTGCTTTAAAAAAATATTTGGCAACTGATGTTATTTAGTAGACACAGTAAGGTACAGTATACATTACTAACCTCATTAAGTTCCAAATAAAACTCTATACTTTATACCATTTCTACAAGAGGTTTTATTAGATTTCCTTAACTGGTGTCATATTTTTTGGCCAGGGCATTTTTAACCAGCTTCACATAAATAAAGTTCTATTTTGTCACCATGTCATAGTAAAATAAACTGCTTGTACTATGCATCCCTGCCAAAGCCAGAGCAGACGGAGAAAGGATATAAATGTGTCAGTATTCAGGGAGAGAAAACACATAAATGCACATGGCAACTCTCTTAACTCCAAGGCTCAGCGTGATACTAATTCATTTGGGTGACATTTAGAAAGCTACTCCCAACATAAATAATATGTATATGGTGGGGGGTATCTCTGACAGACACAAAGTTGAAAAAAAATGGCCTGAAAGAATGTACATCGGATTTTACAGGTGCTCAGAACATTAATGTACAGTGATGGATGACCTTTTTGCTGAAGGTTGACATAATGTTGAATGGAATGTTTTGTTTATATCTGGTACCGGGTTTATTGACCAGCACCAAAGGGTAGGACCAAGCTGGGATTTGAACAGTGTCTACTTTTTTCTTTTTGTTGAAACTGTTTTCTGTGTCCCACCCCCTCACAGGCAACAGTTCTTAAGTTGTTTCACAGATATCATTCCACAAGATGGATTGCTCTTTTTAAAAATATATCTTAGGCCTAAGTATTCATTACCATAGGTGCAATTTTTGATGGGTAAATATGAAAAATTAATCACAGAAGGTTTTTAACACATTTATCATACATCTTGAATCTTGGTTTGTCATCTCTAATGTGTCTGTGGTTAAAATTCCCATGGTTAATGGTGAATTGCTACTGAGAATGCCTGTAGATAAAATCACGAAGTCTACAAATATAAGAGAACAACAAGCCAACCAAGCCATTTCAATGACAGCCTAGACTTGTCCCCATGGTGCCCTTTCCCATATGGATAGACACAAAGTTAGAATAAAAAATAGGAAAAACTTTTCATATCAGTCCAAGTGATAATTTCCTTTCACCACTAAGTAGGAAATTATCACTATACAAAAATAATTCCTTTGGGAAAATTTTCCAAGTACTTAGCGTAAATTATTTCTTTCATAATGTCAGCCATCATACCTAGTTATTATAACCTCTTGAGCAATGCTGTACATTCTTTTTTCTCGATGTTTACACCTTTCAAGTTAAGTTTACCATGACCGTCTTTAGTCACTTTTAGTTTGTTTGCTCATTTGTTCATTCTTTCACTTATTCATTTTATTCAATAAATATTTCTAAAGGCTACACTGTGCCAGGTTTTTAGGAGGAGGCAAAAATGCCTCAGACAAGGAACTTTCAATGGTTTAAAAAGTAGTAGAGTGGGGCTTCCCTGGTGGCGCAATGGTTAAGAATCCACCTGCCAACGCAGGGGACCGGGTTCGAGCCCTGGTCCGGGAAGATCCCACATGCAGCGGAGCAACTAAGCCCGTGCGCCACAACTGCTGAGCCTGCGCTCTAGAGCCCGCGAGCCACAACTAATGAAGCTTGCAAGCATAGGGCCCGTGCTCCACAACAAGAGAAGCCATCGCAATAAGAAGCCTGCACACCACAACAAAGAGTAGCCCCCGCTCACTGCAACTAGAGAAAGCCCGCGCGCAGTAACAAAGACACGACTCAGCCAAAAATAAATAAAAGAAAATAAATAAATTTATATATAAATATATATAAAAAAGTAGTAGAGTAAATAGGTGCAAAAATGCCCCAAATATGAGGTAGAATGTGATTCATGTCCTTAGAAAGTTACAGAGAGCATTGGGAGGTGAAGATGCAGGGATGACCATTAGTTCTTTTCCTTTAATTTTTTAGATTTTTAAATTAAATTTATTTTTTTATTTTTATTTTTGGCTGCCTTGGGTCTTCATTGCTGCGCACGGGCTTTCTCTAGTTGTGGCGAGTGGGGGCTCCTCTTCGTTGCGGTGCGCGGGCTTCTCACTGCAGTGGCTTCTCTTGTGTGGAGCGCAGGCTCTAGGCACGCGGGCTTCAGTAGTTGCAGCATGAGGGCTCAGTAGTTGTGGCATGCGGGCCCTAGAGCTCGTGGGCTTCAGCAGTTGTGGTGTGTGGGCTCAGTAGTTGTGGCCCACGGGCTAGTTGTTGTGGCTCGTGGGCTCTAGAGCACAGGCTCAGTAGTTGGGGTGCACGGGCTTTGTTGCTGCACAGCATGACCATTAGTTCTTGCTGGAGGGCTCTGGAAAGACTTCCTAGAAGTGACAGTATTTGAGGTGGGCTTTAAAGGATGCCTAGAATTTGCACCTCCAGAGAACAGGATGAAGTAGAGGAAAGCCATTGAAGGCACAAGGAAAATGAATAAAGGCACAGAGGAAGGGAAGGAAGGGAGAAGTGGATTAACCAAAGAATAATGGAAACAGAAGATGGAGCCAGATCACCAGGGACCTTGAGAGGCGAACCTAAGGATTTCAGGCCTTCTTCCCTAGTCAGGAGGGAGAATTGAAAGTCTAGCAGAAAGAGACTTGATTAGCACTGTGCTTAGGAAAGTTTTCTCTAGAATGGGGTGGAGGATAAGGAGACCAAAGGTGAGGAGGCAAGTTTGATGAGAGGGAGAGAATTCCTGTAAAAGAATATGGAGAGAAAGAAGGGGGCAGTGGAGTGGAAACATGAGGCAGAGGTCACATCAGAGGGTCAGAGACATGTTTGGGGGGCTGATGCATCAAGGTTTCAGCTGAGTGACTGGGAAAGTCAGTAAAAATGGGGCAGGTTTGGAAGGGATGGAATGCCAAGTTCATTTCTGGACACCAGTATGATAACCTGGTTCTACAGGATCATATTATATGCATATATATCTTTGAATTCCCAATTTCTAACAAAGTGTGGATGCTGAATAAAGTTGGAATGTTACTTGACAAACAAATTACCTCATATGAAGATGTCCAGTAGACAGCTGGAAAATCAGGCAAGTCACAATTTATTTTCTCTCTTCACAGTGCCTGGTATGTAGAATACACTTAAGCATGTGTCAAATTTTATTTCTTAGCCATAAGAGTGGTTAAAATGCATAAATAGTAAATAAATATTTTTAAATAAATTTCTTTATTATTGTGATAATTTGCAAAATGATAGATTTATGCCTTCTTTTCCCAGTTAATACAAATCACAATATTTGAAATATGTGGCCTTATGCTGAGAAAAATTTTATGCCAAAAAACTTGGTGCCAGTATTAGTTTCTTCCAGTAAAAGACATTTCCAGCCATTTGCTTGCAATACAAATAAAGAAAATTATCCAAAAGTTTTTACCTCTATTAGTTTTGCCATCTATTGAATATTAATTTTAGTAGGCATGGATTTACATTTTTCAGTTTGGAGCTAACCACTTATAAATTTTTATATGCTATTTTGTTCTGTTTTGATTTTTCCTTGGTATTCCATATCCCTGACTTTATATATGCTTTAAGATTTCTGATTTGATTTTGCCAGCTGTTTATGCTATTTTCATGTTATGAACAATGTAAATCTTATGGGTTACAAAATAGAAATATTAATGCAATCTTTGTTATTTAGCCCAGCCTGCCATTTACACAAAGTAGCCCAAAAGTATCCCACTGTATTTACATTAAATTCAAAAGCTGATGATTAAGAAACATCTTAAAGTTCAAGCACATTGCTGATTAGTAATAGTTTATATGTAGTATGTCATGTTATCATTAACCAAATATTTTCTGACATTCAACCCCTTATAACCAAAAGCAGTGTTTAGACATGGACCATAATGCAGGCAATTGATACTTCAAAACTAAATAAGTAGAGGTGGAGATAGAATAGCAAAATGATAAAAATCAAATTCCACAACACCGCTGAAGGATTCAGAGAACACTGGGTGGCCACAGCTTGATGATAGATGAGTAACCAGATCTAAATGTTCTGTAAATACCCAGTCATTTGAGAGAAGTCTTCTTGAATATCCCGTTCTTAATACCTGAAACATGACAACTTGGAAACTGAGCCCAAATTCTAGAAGGTGTAGTCTTTTTGCCCAAGACCATAGTCTTGTGGACTGGATAAAAAATGGGATTTATTTGTATTATACTTTGGGGATTTGTCTTTTTGGATTTATTGTTATAATGTTAAGGCATCACTGTTTTTTTTGTTTTTTTTTTTTGTTTTTACCCTTAATTATTATAGCATAGAATTCCCAAGAATTGTCAGTTTGAACTCCAAATATCAGGAAAATGGTGGGACCTTTTGAGTCTAGACTTCTTTGGTCTATGATTTGCTTCTAATCCTGATGTCACTTCTGGTACTGAGTATTTATTTAGTGAACATTTATTTAGTGAACTATTTATTTAGTAAACGTTAGCATGTGATAATATAGTAATAAAGTTAAGAAAAGAGTTCCACTTTTTAAGAAACATATCCACAGAGACAATAATAGTCATAGAGATATGTAAATATAGGAATCTTTAAGAACATCAAATAATAGACCACCCCCCACCAAAAAAAATTGACACTCTATTTCCTGCTTCAATACCAGTACTGCCAAGAACTGAAAGGAAGAAGACAATTGTTCATTCCACTGTGATCCCGTTTTTTTGGTTCAAGTTTACCCTGCATTCATTATACCTGAAGCAAGACTACCTGAAGCATGAGCAAAAATGAAGCCATTTCAGGACTCCCCTGCCTAGGGTGTGTGTAACCAGTGAATCAATCTTTGGGGTTCCAGAATGCAAAGTCTTAGCTGGTGAAATCTCTAGATAACACCCAAAACTTTGTAATCAGAATCTCTGAATTGATTTTATGTATGTGGATAGAACTGTACTGTACATGGCAGATCAAGACTGATCTCTTAGCGATGTACTTTCTTTGTAGGAAATATCAGGATCCCTCAGCCATCTATTTTCCCACTAGGGAAAAATAGGCTAACCAGTGGAGTAAGTGTTTTTGGTGTGCCTGGATTTCATTCATTCATTTGGTTATTCTTTCATTGATTTATTCTCTTATTCATTCTCTCATTCATTCATTCATAAAAAGATATTCAGAATTTATTAGATTAGGCATTGAAGTCAGAAGATGGATAAGATAATCCTTAACCTCGTCTAGTGGGACACACACAAATGAACAACTATATGATACAATGTGATTACTTCTATAATAGAACTAATATGAGCAAATACTTAAGGGAAATGGAGAGAGAAAATACCCTGATAGGGTAGGATTAAGGAAAGGCTTTACAGTATAAATCAGTGACTCCCAAATATTGTTCCCTAATTCATGCCTATTCATAATAGAGTCTTCGCTGGTTTGTGAAATAAGAAAAGTAAAGAATACATCTTCATAAAATTAATTTTAATCAATTTAAGGAACTGTCATTTTAAAGATTCTGTTCTTTCTACTTCTGTGCTATTAAAATGTCTTTTCTTTTGTGAAACAATGGTGAGAGTAGATGATAGTAATCTAAAAAATTTTCTTGCTTGGCAAAATAAAAATTGGCAACTCTGTTATTACTCAAGATTAAAAAAAAATTTACTGGTCTGTGAAATCTGGTAATTTAAGAACCATGTAGACAAGTATTTGAAGTCAGCTTTTGCTTAGGTTTACCAATTTTCCAAATCCTGACAATAGTTAGTAACTAGTAAATCCAGGAATATTATTTTTTTGAAGGGTAAGACAATTTGAAAAGATAATTAGTTTTAAAGAGCATAAAGTGTCCTCACGGACAATTCTTAAGAGGCAAAGTCATCAGTGAATAAGCTTTTGGCAAGTGTTCCTTTTCTCGTCCTCTTTGTGAACTCATGGTGGTCAGCTATGCGTTACCACAAAATTGACCCTGGTTCAACATCAGAGACAGAAAATTCTGTAGCATGGACCAGTGTCTGCTTTAGTGAGATATAGTCCTGTAATAAGTGGACATGTTTGTGCTTCCACTATAATTATAAAAAACTCCAAATTCATCTGCTTCATTGATAAGGAACCCCTGAATTGAATGAGATTTCCTAACATCTACCACTTATCTGAAAAGTCAAGAGTTTTCCTCACTGTGATCTGCACCCCTGGCAGAACTCTGGAGACACAACCAAATGCGTACGAGTCTCACATCCACAGCCCTGGTTTGTGCAGATAGTAAATGCCCGAACAGAAGGGCCAGGCCCCACAGCCCCACTTCCTCTGGGTCCTGGGCATGTCCAGTAAAGAACAGGGATTAAGAGCAATAAATATGTCCTGAAGGGAATGATTTTACTCTGTCTGCATTGATACTAAATTGCCAATTGTTGATCACAAGGCAGAGTATTTAAAACAGTGTGAGTGTGTACAATGATATACAAAAATATATTAACTGTTTTTATACAAGCACACACGTAATTAATTTGTACAAATCTCATACTCATTCCTTCCAAGAGATTGGCCTTGTCTCTATTTCTGGACAAAAAATAGCACACACTTGGCATTGTTTTGCTTTTTCTTGCTATTTAAATAAAAACCACATCTCAACTGTAGTTTTGCAATGGTGAAAAGTTAAATAGAACTAACCTATTTTCTTAGAGGATCGTGAGTTGACTAAAATTTAGAATTGCAAAATATAAAAGGAATGGAGGTGTTTTTTTTTTTTTGCGGTCCGCGGGCCTCTCACTGTTGTGGCTTCTCCCGTTGCGGAGCACAGGCTCCGGACGCGCAGGTTCCGCGGCCATGGCTCACGGGCCCAGCCGCTCCGCGGCATGTGGGATCTTCCCGGACCGGGGCACGAACCCGTGTCCCACTGCATCGGCAGGCGGACTCTCAACCACTGCGCCACCAGGGAAGCCCAGGAATGGAGTTTTAAAGGTAGCTCTGCAGTTAATTTTTTTCAAGAGATCATTTTTTATGCAATAACGGCATTTAGGGATATTTTAGAGATCAAATAAACTTTTCCCTTCATTTTGAGTTTGAAGAAGCAGGTTCAGAGAGGGTAAGTGACTTTTTCAAGATGGGATAGCTAGATCTAAACTAGATCATCTTAATACCACTGGAATTGTTTGAATGTTACTACCTTTTAATTGTTTGTTTATACTTTTGCAAAACAATTCTTTGAAAAAAAATCTATTTCTTGCACAAATATTTAGACAAAATAATTAACTCTGTCTAATGGACAGGTCTGTGGCTAAGGAAAGCCCCATTTCTTTTATTTGCTCCAGTGACATAGCTAGAGGAATTGACAAGTTCTGTGCATTGCTTAGTAGGGAGTTTGGCATTTGAGATACAGAGAGTTGCAATGATTCAGAGACAGTGCCGTGGAAAAAGTAGTAGAAATAATGTAACTAATCAGCAGTCCCCAAATTCCCTAAGTTGTATATTTTTAAACGTTATTACTATTTTAAGTTATTATATTGTTTACACCATGTTTCTGAACACAATTATTGATTGCTTAAAAATAGGGTATTTGTCTTGGTAATAACTAGGTTTGTTTTTTGTTTGTTTTTTTTATATAATGGCAAGAGAGAAGTCAAATTATTACTCTTTTTGTGTAATTTTAAAGGAGAGGCATATAGTTCATGGTGTGTGGCTTGGTTACCAAAACCTTGTCCCTGAGACACATAGAAGAGGCTGCATCTGTAAGGTACTGTGGATGGGGTTGGCTTCAGATTGCCGCCTTTTTTCTTTTGTAGATTCAGGGCAAAGGGTGTCCACAGTGTGGTTTCAGCACCATAGCAGAGGAAATCTTGGTGTTAAGATATGGAGCCTAGCATTTGGGCTCCTGTAGAGCTGTTGGGGTTGTGAGGTGGGGACCATGGAATGTATATTGCTGGCTGGTTGGAATATCCTTCCACACTCTAAGACAAGGGTGAAGGGACTCAGGCTTTGATTCTTGGGATTCCAGGTTTTTCCTGAAAATGAGAGGGAGTCGAGGTCCAATCAGCCCATTTCTCCTTCAAGTAAGAACTTACAAAACAAATCATTTGATTATCCCTTGAAATGAGAATGTAAGTTGGAGATTGAGCTGTGGGGCAAGCTGTTGCTGACCCCAAGTCAAGTAATTGACTAGCCTAACACCAGAAGGTCACTCGATGTTTCCCACACTGCCCTTGAAATAGAATGCAGACTCCTAGTGGCCAGGGACTATTTCTGTTTATTCACCATGTGCCTCCTCTAAAACATGATAGGAGCTATGATTAGTCTGCTAAAGTGGCAGTAACAAAATACCATAAACTGGGTGGCTTAAACAATAGAAATTTATTTTCTGCAGTTCTAGAGACCAGAAGTTCCTGAACAAGGTGCAGCAGAGTTGGTTTCTGGTGGGACGTCTCTTCCCCCATTGTAGACAGCTGTCTCCTCACTGTGTCCTCACATGGCCTTTGGAAAGAGAAAGATCTCTGGTATCTCTTATTCTTTTTATAAGGACATTAGTTGCATTAGATTAGGGACCCCCCCCCATGACCTCGTTTAACCTTAACTACTCCTTAAAGGCCCTGTCTCCAAATACAATCACACTGGGGGTTAGGCTTCAACATATGAATTTGGGCGGGGGCAGGTGTGTGTGTGTGTGTGTGTGTGTGTGTGTGTGTGTGTGTGTAATTCAATCCATAACAAGCTAATAAAAGTTTATTGGATAAATGAATTGATAAAATAAATGGTAGTTATTCAGCAATAATACAAAGGTTAAGGGTGATATGTAATTTTATAAAGTATCTTGCAGCAAATTCCATGGTCCAGGGTTTCCCCAAATGTGTTCTATGGGATACTAGTCTCTCAAGATGCTCTCTGAAAATAGGATTTTCATGGTTTAAGTAGGTTTGGAGAACTCTGTAGCTATATCCCTCTCTTGGAGAGTCAGATGACACATTAGAATAGTAAAGTGCGTGATGTGTACTTCAGAAAAGAAACCGTTTAACTGTATTTAGCCCAGGGTTTCCTCCCACATATTGGATACAGAACCTTCCCTCCATTTTTTTTTTGAAACCTGTTGCTGTTTATTGCCCACTTTGAAAAATGCTTCAAACCGTGCTGAAGGGTAATATCCTTAGGCTCAGAGTTGGGAGGGGAGAGGCAAATGGATATCTCTAGTCCATCCTGTTTTCTATTTACCATTTCACCTCAACCCCAGACTCTCAGGAAATTGGAATCTAGAAATGGACATTAATATATAAACTTAAACTTGGTATCATGGCAAGAACAATAAAAATAAAAATTGTTTTACTGACATTAAAAAAAAAAATTATCTTGGGACTTCCCCACTGGTCCAGTGGTTGAGAATCCGCCTTCCAATGCAGGGGATGTGGGTTCGATCCCTGGTTGGGGAACATTCCCACATGCAGCGGGGCGACAAAGCCCGGGCGCTGCAACTACAGAGCCAACATGTTCTGGAGCCTGTGCACCCCAGCGAAGAGCCCACGCACCACAAGGAAAGATCCCGCTTGCTGCAACTAAGACCCGATGCAGCCAAAAATAAATAAATTTTAAAAAAATCTCTTAGATATGGAAATAATTGTGGAAAGGAGAAACCCTTTGTATGGGCGTGGGGCATGGAGGGAGCGAGGGATGGTAGAGGGGGAGGGGGAGAGGGTGGAAAATTCCTTAGATAGAAAATGGAGCTCATGTGAAAGGTGACTTAGCCTTTCTTGTGCTTTAAAGACAAGTTGAAAGCATATTTTAAATTGGTTTGGTTTATAAACTTGTTCACCTTCTAATTAATTTATCTTAGTTTATGACATGAATTAAAAATCTTCAGTGAAATACATACAAATAAGGTTAATGGTACGTAAAAGACACATCTTGGGGTAAGTGTCCACCACCAGAGTCAAGCAGAGAATGAAGACAATTGCATAGATGACTGTAAGTCAAGATCAAAGTTTCTTACATTACAGCTCAAAAGATGAGAGTAGGGTTTTGAAACTGCCTGAAAGTAGAGTACCTTTGATTGAGAGATGAATCGTTATCTGTCCTTCACGATACTCTCATAGAAAGAAAGGTGGATTGATAGACACTGGCCTCTGAAAGAATCTATAGCTCATTCTGGGCTTAACCAGAACCCATCACTTTATCTAAACCTTGGTTTTCTTGTTTGTAAAATTGGGGGGGTTGAACAATATGATTTGTAAGTTCTCAGCCGGTTTTCACATTCTGTAACTTTATCCTTTAGATCAAGGGTTGCAAACCCCACATGTAAGTTCAAATTTTTGCGTAGCCACATTTTGAAAAAGTAGAAAGAAACTGGTGAAATTGATTATATTATTTTAATATAATTAAGTGAAATATTAACCTATCAACATGGAATCCATTAAATATGTTAATAAGATTTTACATTCTGTTTTTAATACTGAGTCTTTGAAGTTGATGTGTATTTTACACCTAAGCACATCTCAGTTCAGACTAGCCATATATCACGTGCTCAGTTGTCACTTAGGCCTCGTGGCTCTCGTATTTGGCTGTGCAGCTTTAGACTCACAGCATTAGAAAGACAAACTTTTCATCATTATTTGGTAAAGAAAGTAACTTTATTCTGCTTTTCAATGTTGGTTATTTTATTATTTACTACTAGATGTCTAGTTACTTCCATTATCTTCAAGGAGATTTTCATTAAATTATTCCTTATTAGTTTTTTTCCTGCCTCTTTTTCGTTTTTCACGATGGAACAGTTTTCTTTGAGTGCAGGCTTGTCATTTATGCCAAACTATCTGTGATGGATTTGTAACTCTTCCCTGCTGAGGATAACAAGCTTAACTGAATCCATTCATATTCTAATTTAGCATCTGAACTCATGCTTCCATGTATATCTAAGGAAAGTATATAAATCTATATACCAGCTAACGTTAAAAATTTATTGTTTTCTGACTTGTGTTATTATACCAGCTAACTAGGGTGGCAATTTTTAAAAACTGGAGCCTTTGACTTACATATTCTGCACACCTAGGTATGTCATACATAAGGCAGTACTTATAGCTGTGTCTATAGTTGAATGTATGCATGATGTAGATGTAAAGTCACAATTGCACACTTAGGAACGCATTTCTAAACTGATGTGTCCAAACTTCCATCAGCACTAAAGCTCCTTCTTATTAATACTATATATTTTTCTGTGCTCTTATAAAATATTCATACTTTGGAGTAATGATGGTCCCTTCTTAGAAGAAAAATAAATATCTAGTTACTAATCCAACATTCCCTGAGAAGCTTTTGCTATTTATTTCGACATACACATCATTTAAAATAGAGTAATGCCTAAAATGTGTTTTGGGTGCAGTACTTCTAAGTCTTAAAAATAGTCCCTTCTAAGAGGAAAAATGAATCTCAGGTTACTAACCCAATAAAACCTGAGATGCTTTTGCTATATATGTTCAGATATATATCGTTTAAAATAAAGTACACCCTAAAATTTGTTTTGAGTGTCACGTTTGAGAGGGAAAATGTGTGCAGGTGACCAAAACTCTCTGGTTTTAGTGGCATAAAAGTAAATCAGACCTGAAATATCATCAGATGTGTGTGTCTGTATATGAGAGAAACTTTTTTGGAACAGTCAGTGTCATGGATTTCAGAGCAGACATGGTAAATCATCATAAGCTGAGGACCACCACTGTGTTTGTGGAGCAAAAACCCAGCCTTTCTTTGCTGAATAATAAATGATTGCAGGGCTGGAAAGGAGTCATATGTTTCAGACTGGCCAAAGACAAACTATCTTTGAGTCCAGTCTTCTTAATTCACCTGTACACATCCCACATTATTACTCAGTTGCTAAGCAGAAGTGCTTTTTGTCTTCGAGGCTGAAAAGACCCTTTAGTTTAAACTATGAACCTTCTCTGGTTTTCTTTGAGAAAGTAAAATAAATGCTGTAGTGGTTACTCGTTGTAAAAAGTTGTTAAAATACACAAGTTCTGCCCCATTTCCAGTGAAATGCTGTGACTTAAGAATGCCTGTTTATTGTTACTTGGTGTGCAGCTGAGCTATGCAGGTAGATGTAATTGGATTCTCTTTCTCATTCCTTTATGTATTTCATTATCACTTATGGGCTGTTTCAAAAGGCCAGAGTTGAAACAGCCTAAGAGTAAAAAACTAAATTACTTTTAAATTTTGCTGAGCATGTGGGGTGGGACAAGAAGGGTCGGAGGCTATGGATTTAAGAAATTTCTCAGCATTAAAAAAAAAAAATTGTTAAAAAAGAGAAATCGTTTCCAGAATGGGGTTACTATAAGACAGACTGAAGAAAAGTTGTAATGTTATGCCAAATAAACACATATAAAATACTAAAACGTGGTCTGAGCACAGGTTGGTTTGTGTTAATAGCTCATTTCCATTATCTGTCAAGTTAGATTTCATGCTCAGGCCATGACAGGCTGACAGCCTGGAGGTATTAGTAAGATTATAGGGGTGGCCATCTTTCATAGGACTGCTAGGCTGGACAGTTGTTGAGCAAAACCAACTGTTACTTGGATTTTAATTAATTGGACTTTTGAGAATTGTGACAACACTTTTGAAGTAATGATTTATGGAAGAAAAATTTCACCTACTCAGTATTTAGCAGGTCTTTTTCTTAATGCTGATTATATCAGGCAGGCACATGCAGTATTAAATATAAGTTTAAGGGGGCACATGTTCATGTTATTGAAAGATTTAAAAACACAAACACTAAGCTTTTGTTGGAATTGCTGTTATTTACCGATGGGGTTATATATTTATTGGCATTAATAGCTGACAAAATAAGAGTTTATTTATGATATGCTTGGTTAAACTCAATGAATTACATTTAAAGTAACCACACACACTTCTTTCTCCTGCTTTGATAATGGCTAGTGGCTAGTAAATATAGAAATTATTTAGAAGCAAGAGGACTTAATCCTTGAATGCACCTATAGTTTGTGAGATCCCAAACCCTGTTTAAAGCTTTTAACATTGTATTTTAATAATAAACTTTTACTATATTAGTACAATGCAAAACAAGGAAGTAAATTGGCACTTGCAAACTTGTTTCATGTATTATTCATAATTGATATCATCATTCTGCTGGTTTCTTTTTCTGAATCTAATATTATTTTTATATTCACAACATTCTTGAGGTATTCACTAATTTATTGGATGCCTTTATCTTGTACTAACAGAAGCATGAGCATCATTCACATCATAGGCGCATCATAAGATTAGAGAGTATGTTGCTATCTTGCTTCCCATTCGTATGTTCAAACTCCTAGAGTTTGAACGGTGAGATATGTTTTTTCCAGCTTTTTCTTTATTGAATAATATTAGGTATGCTCTTCATTGTGATAAAATACGTATATCATAAAATTTACCCTCTTAACCATGTTTAAGTGTACAGTTCAGCAGCATTAAGTATATTTGCATTGTTGTGCAATCATCACCACCATTCATCTCTAGAATTCTTCTCATATTGCAAAACTGAAACTCTACCCATTAAACAATTATTCTTCTTTTCCCCTCCTCCCAGCCCTGGGCAACCACCATTCTGCTTTCTATCTCTATGACTACTCTAGGTACCTCATATAAGTGGAATCATATATTATTTGTCCTTTTGTGCCTGGCTTGTTTCATTTAGCACAGTGTCCTCAAGGTGCATCTATGTTGTAACGTGTCAGAATTTTCTTCCTCTTTAAGACTGAATAATATGCCATTGTATGTATATACTACATTTTGTTTATCCATTCATCTGTTGATGAACACTTGGGTTGCTTCCACCTTTTGACTACTGTGAATAGTGCTGCTGTGAACATGGGTGTACAAATATTTCTTCTACTCCCTGCTTTCAGTTTTTCTGGGCCAATGCCCAGAGGTGTATTAACTGGGTCATATGGTTGAAATTTGTTTTAAATAGGCTAAAAATGAGATATATCATTTGGGTGCATGGTTTCTACTTCCGTTTGTAGCAATGTTCTTAACTTCAATGTCTCACTTTCTTCATTAAATGAAGGTAACTTTACTCATTGCCCGATAGTTTTGAGATGATTATGGGAACATTTTAGGGGCAGAATGAATAATTACCTCCTCTTACACTGACAGATAGTCAGTCCTTAATAATTAAAAATAATAATCTGGATCAGAGGAAAGAAGGTTTATTGTTTGGTTTGATTTTGGTTGTCCTGAGAACTTTGGCTGGTAAGGGCACTCCTGGAGAAAGAAGCATGATTTGACATGTCCTTAGCAACTATTCCAGGGCTTTTATGAAAAGAACAAAATGATGACAAAGCATGATATATTTCAATTCAAAAATTAGAATTGATTCACACAGCAAAAATGAACTACGATGGGATAATCGGCTGCAGGCTGTGGACCTAATTTTGGGCACTCAGTCTTGGTTCCCTGTTTTGTTGGTTTGGTTTCTGAAGTAATGCTCATTATACTTAAAAAATGATTAGGGGATGGAATGGGCTGGGAGAAAGAGAGAAAGGTGGAATTGATCATTGCTGTTGAGGCCATGAGTAAACTCAGTGGGCTTAGAAATACGCCACAAATGTGCAGTGGTTTTCTTGTGGACTAACTAGGGCAGTCGTAGTCACTTGTTCATGCCTATGCCCAGGTTGGCTGCTGGGACCTCCACCCTTCTGTTGCTGGAGCAGGTGGCTTTCTCCTCGGGTTGTCTGGCTGAGGGGGAGAGGAGGTCCTGTCACAATCTGCAGTGTATCCTCATACACAGTGCGATGGTTTCCCAAGTTCTAACCATGTCTCATGTCTTAGCCACCTCCTTTGGGAAATCTTCTTTAATCCCATCATCCCCAAATCCCCTGCTTGAGCTGCAGGCAGGTCCCTTCCTCTGAATTCCCATAACAGTCTATCTGAGCCCACTGTGGCTATCGCTTTTTTCTGCCACTTGTCCACATGTCCTTCCCTCCCACTCATGGCAGGCTCTAGCTCTTTCATCTTGTCCTTGTCCCACAGCTGGGTCAAGGTCCCAAATGCAGACAGGCTTCAGGACATGATCCTAACAACTGGCCTTCTGGGGACAGAATCGTTTACCTCTGGTCACTCTTAGGCAAGGTCACCTGAAAAAGTAGAGACATGGCCAGAAGACCATGGTTCTGTGATGTGATTGGAGTGGGGTTAGGGAAGAGGTTATATTTGTGTGAATTTGGGATTTCAGAGGAAATTGGGGTGTCCTTTGCAGGGAGCTTTCTCTTGCCAGTGAACTAGGACCATCCATGTGTCCATTTGGGGTCTGTCTGTCCGTCACTCTGTTGGCGCTGTGCCCTCGGCTATCCCAGAGAGAGGGAGGACTCCGCTGCAGCCCTGCCGATAAACTTTTGTCTACTTGCAAAAAAAAATTCTTTTATAAATTTCTTATTTTTTCTCATAAATTTAGTGTGATAATATCAAACTTCATATAAAAAGTCAGTTGCTGTATATTTTCTCAGTCAGTTAATCATACTTGTCACGAGGAGGTTTCCTAGCCAGCCAAAGGATACTTGCCAACTGGAAGGCATAGTCAGATGGCCTAGGACACGAGTCCTGTTCTAAGTTTTGAGAAATAATTCTGATCTGACCTGGCAGAGCTTTGAGGTTAGGTACGATATCAGCTGTGTGGAGCCAAAGGAGTTATGCTGCTGTGAATGTGGGCTGTCTGACAGTTCCCTGCAATTTCAGGAGAACCAAAGTCACAAGGGACAGTTGATCTTGTTCTCTCATGTTGCAGCAAAGCAGTGGCCGCGAGGGCTGAACCAGCCCTGGGAATGGTGTGGTACTCGGAGTAGTTCCTCCACGTCAGCGGTCCCCAACCTTTTTGGCACCAGGGGCCGGTTTCGTGGAAGACAGTTTTTCCATGAACAGTGGGTGGCAGGGGATGGCTCAGGCGGTAATGCGAGCGATGGGGAGCGGCACATGAAGCTTTGCTCGCCCGCCCCCACTCACCTCCTGCTGTGCGGCCCGGTTCCTAACAGGCTGCGGACCGCTACGGGTCCGCGGCCGGGGGGTTGGGGACCCGTGAGCCATGTGCTCTGAAATGAACTTCTACATGTCTAAAACATTACATGAAACAAACCAATTATATTAGCTAAAATATCAGTTTTTAAAGTCAAGCATCAGTAACGTATATAGGATAAGCCTTAGGCACATGATTAGGTGTGAGATATCAGGCTAATACAACAGGATGAAAACAGGTTGCTCTCCATGATTAAAAATGAGGAAAAGGTTATTAATAGGAAAGACTGTGTATGGAAACGTCTCTCATCATGTATATATTCGTTAAAAATTAAACTAGCTTCCTAAAACAATGTAACTGCTTGATACAGCAAAGGAGACTTGGAGTAAATTATGGGGTACTTGTAATTTAGTAACCTAAGTTATGCCGTTATGGAAAACTTGACTCCTAACCTACCATAAGACAGTCTTGGTTTGACTTTAGTATGATTTGATCCTTCTGTGTCTCCATCGTAAAATAATTACCAACCATTCCAAGAATAACAAGAAATAAGGAGATAGATGCAGTCCTTGGAACACTAATAGGGACAGTGAACTGAAATCCATTTCCTAGTGTAGAAAAATGTAAGTAAACGTTTTCTTTTGGAAATCATAGAATCTCCCAATTGGAAGAGATTGTAGAGACACCTGAGGAACTAAACTCAAGTTTAGTTGTATGATTCCCCCCGGCAAGTTGTAGTAATTCTGCCATTACTTGCTCTCGTTGGATTGAGGACTACATTGCCTCCTGAGGCAGAAGCTCTCCACCAGAAACATACCTGTCCCCAGTCCCAAAAGATAGAGGAGGCAGGGCTCAACTTAAAATTTGTCCTTCTCCTAAAAATGCTGTGAAGGAAAAATAACTATACCTCTGCATGTAATACTGACATTTGAAAATTCCAAATTTAATGTTAAGATGTGTGTGTTAAGTAGTGTTTGGTGGTGTATGTCCCCAGTACAGACAGATCTTCACAAACAGCCTGTCAGTGGATTTCATAAAAATTCTTTGCTTGACGGAGAATAGACTAGTGTGACCAGGTGTGGCAGAATTTATCAAGGGAAAAGAAAATTGCACAAGTTTTGCTTTTACTGTGTTTTCTTTTTCTTTTTTTTTTACATT